>NW_022900930.1:36218825-36223036 GCF_012274545.1 Fukomys damarensis
ACTTTCAATAATTATAAATTTTATTCACATAATGTTTTCACAATATTTATTTCCTCATTCAACTGCTAGCTATAAAAATGATATGTATGGTCTGGTGATTGAACTCAGTGGTTCCGCTGCCTGCCTCACAAGCACAAGGGCCTGAGTTCAGTCCATGATACAAAAAAAAAATGATATGTATGAAAATTATGTTATTAATGTAGTACATCAGACTGAATCCCTGAAGTGATCAATACAATTTGACAGTGTTTCAACATTACACTATATTTTATTATGTTTCCTTGGAAGAAATAGTGGCTTATGCTCCCAATCAATTGAGAGTTATTGATAGCCCCTACGTTTTTTCCATAGTGCAAACACCATATTCATCCTTGATTGTTCATGTACAATTAAAAATTATTAATGGGAAAGTTGTAGTAGCAGTTTGCTTTGGTGAAGTTCATGGATTTCCTTTTCCATTATTTTCCAATTTATATCCTGTGAGTTATTTTTACGTTTTATTCATTCTGTTTATTCATAGTTTCACAGAATATTTGTAAGGATGATACACATTAGTATGTTGAAAGTACCTGCATTAATATCTCACAGGTCATGCCTTCTTCCTGCACTCAGTTTGTGAGAAGTTTCAAAGCAACATTTTATTGATGAAAATGTGTTGAAACAGCAGGCAATTGTTGCTCTATGTTTGTTCTCCAAGAATAATAAACACAGATGAACATTAATGCTACTGATAAGATTTACCTGAGTAGAAATAGTGTACTTTTTTGTAATGAAATCAGAATATAAGGAATTTTGCTTGATTAATTTTGTCTTTCACTGATTTCACTATTTTCCTCTTCCTCTTACTATTACTTCCTATCATTTGATTTAGTTCTAAGGTAGGAAAACTCATCTTAGACACTTTCAGAATAACTATTACTCAGAATGGCCATTACATGTCTTTCTTGTTCTCCACAGTTGAAGTGAAATGGTACTGCTGCCCCCATTCCCTCCTGGTTCAGAACAAAAAAATTGCAGTGAGCTAGCTTTTGTATAGCACAACTGTTTGTACACCTCTTATATACTTGGCAGGTGTGATAAAATTCTTTAGTCAGCCCAGACTTCTAGGCATGGGGATAAATCAGAAAGTCTTATATTTGTTGTCAAAAGTCTTGTACTTTGATTATTTGAATTAGAGTCTGGAATAATCAAAGAACAGCTAAGAAGGACTTGAACCAGAAGGACAATATAAAAGAAGGGGCACTAAAAATTAGAAAGTTGGTCTAGATTATATCACATCCCTTTTCATAGATTGTTAATAGACATTTGAGTATTTTAGAAAAAAAAAGGAACAGAATAGCACAAAGAAATCAGCGTTTATACTTCCTGAACATTGAATGCTAAGTTGCCTCTCTTTTTCTTTTCCTGATAGAAAAAAAAAGAGAAGTCAACATACTTGAAAAACAGGGCACAATGCCACTATGATGAAGCTTTTTCAAGAATAACTGATACATGAAATATGAGCAGTTTGTCTATTTAAGTTTTAACTAGCATGGCAGCTGGTGTTTAGAAGGATTCATTGACATTAATTTTAAAGTTGAAAATGCTCCATAAGCAATCATAAAGTATAGACACAGTCAAAATAAATGAGACAGTCTCTTAAGATACAAGGTATTCACAGGAGCCTTTTCAAATCTAACACTTTGCAGCCTTTTAATTTGAGTGATATGGGTATTTCAGGTATCATTAGATGAATTTGCTTAATTAAGAGTGAACTTTATGGATAGACATTCTTTGAAGTCTAAAAGAACAGTAATCAAAAGACAAGTAAAGAAATAATTACATTGGTTTTATAACTGATTTTATGGAGATTTGCTAAGAAACCCTATTAAAAAGATGTGTGATTCTCATTATGTGATATAAGCTATTAAACCCCTTTTAGCTTCTGAAACTAGCCAGTTTATATTTTGGATTAATCATAATCAGATGCACACAGGAACATTGCGTTCAGTACATTATTGCTTCAGTAGGATTCAGATAGGCTATCTCTTAGGATAGGGTTTTATACCAAAAGAACTTTTCAAAGCTGAATTGTTGATCTGAACTTGAGTCATATCCAAAATTATAGGTCACATTATCATAATATTTTATGAAAAGAAGAGTGACAGCCAAGGCAGTAGCTAGTTCTTCCTACTATTTTCTTTGGCTAAGAAACTAGATAGAGGCATAGTTCATCTAATTTGTATTTGTGCTGAGTCTAGACTTTATTGCATTTTACTCAGACTCTAACCTCTACCAGTTTCAAATGTTTGTAGAATAAGGAAAAATTTCCTCTGGACATTTTTCATTGGCATCTCCAACAATCCTGTTAGGTTATGCTGCCTTGTCAATAGTTCTTGGAATTGGTGGTGATTGCATGTTTATCTCTGAATGCCTTCCTCAGATTTTCACTTTCTTTGCCCAGGCCTCAGCTGATTGTTGCTTTGCACTTGCTGAAAACCCTGGATATCTCTGTCTCCATTTTTGCTTGACCCTGGCTTTGCTCTTTAGTCTCCAAAGCTCCCTGAAGGTCTTATATACCATGGGGATACTCTCACTGTCTGATCTGGCCTTTTGTAGCTTTTTGCTTTGTGTACTTGAAAGTTGTTCTTTTTTCCTCCTGCCCAGCACCCATTCTATCCTTGGCCATAGTGTGCTCAGTAAAGGTTTTGTAGAGAAAACTAGCAGGCACACATTGAGGTACATTGTGATTGGGGCACTGCTCCCTCAGAGCTGCCCACAGGTGGCTGATTAGATTATGTCACATGTTTCACAAAATTCCCTGTTTGTTTTGTATTTTTTGGCTGCTTTTTCTCTTGCATTTACTGGACTCATGTTTCAAGGTATATATTGGTCGTTTGGTCTGAAGAAGTATTGTCAGTGACTGTAATTTAGTATCTTTAGATTTCTTTAGCTCTTTAATGGTACAGTGAGTATGAAAACTACAAATTCATTGGATTTATATTTCTGACTCGTCTCAGTTTTATTGTTTTCAGTTTTCATTGTTTATTAGTACATGCTTGCAGAATGTAGTGATCAAACTCCTTGTGTGGAGTCGGCACATGTACATCGTGCCTCCCAGTTCCTTTTTTACCCTGTATCCCTAACCTCCTTCTCCCCTGCTTCTGTCTTGTGATCCCCTTCCCTTTTGAGGACAGTGTACTCCCTACTTTCTATTAACTTTGCTTTATTTTGCTTTTATTTTTTATTATGGGTGTCTCGTATAAGCAAAACAATGTGACTTTTAAGCTTGAGTGTCTGATTTATTTCACTGAACGTTATGGTCTCAGGGTGCCTCCATTTTCCTGCAGATGACTTCATGGAAGAGTAGTACTTCATGGTGTGTAAATATCTCATTTTCATTATCCACTCATCTGTTGATGGACATCTGAGCTGGTTCCAAGATTTAGCTATTAGGATTGTGCTGCTATAAATATAGCTATGTGTGTGTGTTGGTAGTATGATGTCTTTAACCTTTTTGTAAAGATACCCAGAAATGGAATAGCTGGATCAGATGAATTTCTGTTTTCAGTTTTTTGAGAAATCTGATAACTGATTTCTATAGTCGTTGTATTAGTTTACATTTCCAGTAAGAATTCAAAGGATTTCTTTTTTCCCTCCATCTTTATCAGTATTTGTTACAATTAAATTTCTTTTTTTTCTCATTGAGTTTATTGGTACATTTTAGGTACACAGTACAGTTACATTCATCATTGGGATCTTGTAGCTTTACTTGAAAGGTCTTGGTTCTCATTTATTCCCTTGTCCCTGCCCTCCCTTCACCCCCCTTCCCTATTTACAAATACTTTATTTTCAGTTTTTTCATTTTCTCGTATTTTTTCTTTTCGCTTATTTCCTTTCCCCTATCCTTCCCACTTCCCCTACACCTCTACCCCTTTTGCAATTTGATATTTTGATGATAGCCATTCTTTCTGAGTTGAAATGAAATCTCAGTATTGTAATTTCCATTTATCTAATGACGAGAGATATTGATTGTTCTTGTATTCTCAAAGTGAAGAATTGATTTTTCGTAGTTTTCTATATCTTCAACATATGTGGAACCAATGCATGGAGCTATACTTACAATGCTTCCAGGTTTTAGCAATTTCAATTAAAATTGTAATGAATTGTCTTTTTCGTATCTTTTGGGATGTGCTTGCCTGTACATACAAATACTTTTGGTAAGTACTATA
>NW_022900930.1:36223060-36238953 GCF_012274545.1 Fukomys damarensis
AAAATGCAAAATTTGGGGGGTCATACACTGCATAAGTCATGCATTTTAATTGGACTCCATGTGATGTAATTGCTTTATATAGCTAGTATTTATGTTACATATTTCTCCTTTTCTTTATTTCTTACTGCATTTTAGTGCTTTTCTCTGTTATCATATCCTTCTACCTAAAGAACTACTTTTAGTAATTGTTTCTAACATGACCCTGATATAGAGGAATTCTCTTAATTTTAGTTTACTTATATTTATAGATATTATTTATAGATATTTATGTGGATATTTCTATTTTAATTTAATTTTATTGGTATATTTAAGTTATACATTGTAACGACATTCATCGTTGGAAATTCACACCTTTACGTAATCCATCTTGGTTCCTGTTTTCTACCCGTTCTCCTCCCCTCCCCTCACCCCCTCCATCCCTCCCTATCTGCAAAGACTTTGTTTCCATTTTTTCATTTTCTCATATTAATTCCATTCCCTTCTTTACTTTCCCTGATCCTCCCATGTGTCCTTCCCCTTTGCCCCTTTTCTTCCTATTTCATTTTATTGATTATACCTTTTAGTCCTTGTTTACACTTTCCGTTTCTCCCACTAGAGAAACTATTCAGCATTTATACATGTGAGTCCTTTCTATTTCACTTGTGTACCACCTCAATGTGCTTTTCAATTTGAAATATGTAGATATACACTGTTTTCTCAGTGATTTTCTTTTCGCTTTATTGCATTCTGTCCTTTCATTTTTGTCATTCAGCCTTTGAATTCAGAATAATTAACTTCAGTATTGCTGACCCTTTGAAGCAAACATCTACTCTCCTGCCTCCTACTAGCTGCATTTTATTTTGCAATATTTTGTCTTTATGTTTCATATGCTTAGATGGTTATCTTTTGTTTGTAGTCTTTTTCCTGACATAATAATTCTTAAATCTGTAGCACATGTTTCATCACATTAAAAAAATCTCAGACGTTATTCAAGTATTACAGTAATATTGCTTTCTCTCTTCACTTACAGTTATGCATATTTAATTCTAATAATTAGCATTAGTAATCTAGTACATTACATACTGGTAATTTGGAATAGGGTCCACATTCTCTCTTATGCTCTATAGTTGGTTTCTCTTTTTAATGATTTTTAGTGCTTCATTCTCATACTTTTCTTTGGGCTATGTTATCTGCCTTATTCACACATCAGTCTTTATAGGTAGAAGATCAGATAATAAATATCACTGTAAAACATGCAGACTTTGTTAAAACTAGACACGTCCTAAAATAGCACCAAAGCATTTTACCACAATGTAACCAGATGGACATGATTATATTTGAAGAAAAAGTATCAAAATGAGACATAGGTCATATTTCATGTATAAACTGTAGTTTCCCAAACTCTAATATAACCTATTGAGTTGCTCATAATATTAGTTACTGTCTTTTCCGTTTCTACAGAATTTGATGGTTTTCATAAATTCTAATTCTAATTTTCCACTATGTTGCTTGAACCTTGGTGTTTAATTTATCCTTGGGTGGTTTTTTAGTCCAGCCACTTACTCTTGTCATATTCTTTAAGTCAAAGTTTTACCAGTTATTCTTTTGAATGTGCCATCTGCTCAGACAATGACTAATATACATTATCATTCCCAATCTAGGAATCGGAGGGTACATTGAGGCTGTATGGCTAACATAATTAAGTTTTGCACAAAACTATCAATATTTTATTTATACAGTCTGGTATTTGATGGAGAGCAAAATTTAAGAGGTAATAAAAGGTAAAAATTGTATAAGAATGCTTAAGTGCACATTTTATATAGATATAAATTTTGCAGCAATAAGACACAAGAATAAAGGGAAAACTGTTAGGTTACTGGGTAGAAAAAGATTTATAGAGTTGTTAAATGAGGATCTAAGTAGCAGTATATTACAAAAGTAAGTCAGTAATTAAAACGCACTGGCCTGGATTAAAATGGGAAAGAGAAAGCTCAACTGGCTTCAGTTTGTCAGTGTCAGTGACTGAGAATTTTTTTACCTCTGAAACAATTGGGCTAAGATTTGCAGTTTTTCCCTTGACATGCTGACCTTTTCACATTGATTCTTTCTACCTGCTGCTAAGATACAAAATCAATATAATCAAGCAGGCAAATGACTTGATACAGAAATAGCCTGATAGTAGAGGAGAAAACTAGTTATCAAGTGTCCTTGGATGAGCTTGTACATGCACTAAGACAAGCAAACGGCTTACTCTCAGGTCCTTCTTGATTTACACTCACATATCTACTGTGTGACCTTTATTATAAAAAGGCTCCCATTGAACAGAATACAGGGAGCAGATATGTAAGGCTAACTTTTTTTAAATTGGTCTGTCTTTGATGACACCATGTGGCATCTCATTCTGTTTTTCTTCTAAAGCTGTTTCAAGAGGCTTCTTGCAATTCCCTTCCCTTTCCCATTTCTGCAGTTCGACTGACATAGAGATATTTGAAACCAGGACGTTAATGGAACACTTTTAAAAAGTTGTGAAGTCTTGACACTTTTCTTCTCTGTCTAATCTTTTCCACCTCTTTGTAGGGACATGACAGTCATTTGAGATATTAACAAGAATCTGCTCAATTCCTCATCTTTTTCAGATGATGTTCTTGAACTTACTTAGGAAATTCCTTTCATGTGGAGATGTATTTGGTTGTTCCTTCATGGGGATACCTTTAACAAGGGGGCCTTAACCTTAGTCAGTACCTGTCAAGATACACATTTTTTGACATGAGGTTATCATGGTGGTGCCACTCACCTGTGTGCACTTCAGGATCTGCTGACTATCTCTGCATCTGCAACTTTCAGTTTCTTGCTTGCTGTCAGTTTGAATGGACTGAGCACTTTCACTGCAGCATACTGGTAGGAGGCGGAAATGCCTGGAGCTGGCCTACAGCTCTTGCGCCAGCTGCCCCACATCAGTGGGAGACCTGTAGGAGGTGGAGCTGCACCATACCTGCAGCCCGCCTTTAGCCCAGTGTCACCCGCCACGCACACCTCTGTGCTAGTACCTAGACTCACACCACAGAAACACAGGGGGGTCATAAAGGTCATTGTGTTGAGCTCTATTCTTTTTTTTATTTAATTCCAAAGTTAAAGGTGATAAATTAGTAACTACCACAAATTGTCATTTTGTAAGCTGTGTTCAATGCTTTTGTGTTGCTGGTTGTATCATTGGGCTAAGATGCTGTGATTGATCTAATAAGATGTCCTTCCTGGCATAATGAAAGAGAGATTGCCTCAGAGTCATTAGAGATTCAAAACATAAAGACAAGCTATAACAGGAAGACTGCACTATTAACCCAGGTATCAGACAAAGGAGAGTACCAACAACAACAATAAAAATGGGAAGATATTCAAACAGGCTTAAGTGCAAACACAAACTTCCAGCTTACAAGGGCAAATTCTGGGGGAAATGAGGTGGAAAACTCTGGTAATCAACCACCTGGACACCCTAACTGATAGCCCAGTAAGTAACAGAGCAGATGAATGAGGCTCTAGAAAAATTGAAAACAGAAATAACTTCTGAGATAACTACAGAGATGGTGAGCTGAATGAAAGACCTGATTAGAGACTCTAGAACAGAAACAGATAAAAAAAATTACATGAACCCAGGACCATGATAGAAGACAGGAAGGCCCAAAATATGAAACAAATGGAAACCATGAATACTCAACATAGGAAAAAAATAGAATCCATGAAACAGATTGAAATTGATATCCAGGGGATTACAAAATCTATTGAAAGTTTCCATAACAGACTAGGCCAATCTAAAGACAGGATATCAGAATCAGAAGACAGGATGGAGATCACTGAACATGAAAAGAAGAATCTCTTAAAAATAGTAAGGGAGTATGATAAATGAATCCTACAGTTCCAAGATGATACAAAGAAGAATAATATAAGACTGATAGGAGTGCACAAAAAAGTGGGAGAAAGTACAAATGACATAAAAAAAAACTTTTCACAGAATTAATGAAAGAAAACTTCCCAAACAGAGCAAAAGAATTTGACATACAGATAAATGAGGCTAGCCATGATTACAAAATGTCTATAGATAGACATACAATAATCAAGATACCAGAAACCCAACAGAAGAAAAAAATACTACAAGCAGGTAGGGGAAAAAAAAACCAAATCATATGCAAAGGAAAGCCCATCAGAATCACAGCAGATTTTTTAACACAAACCCTCAAGTCAAGGAGAGCTGGAGTGAGGTATTTCAAGCCCTAAAACAAAACAACCTCCAACCTAGACTGATGTATCTTGCAAAACTCTCTTGCAAAATTGATTGGGAAATAAGATATTTCCATGACAAAGAATACCTGAAAAACTTAGTGAATGGCAAACCAGCCCTCCAACCAATTCTAAATAATATACTAGAAAAAGACAATGAAGATTGTAACACCATGAGGCCCAACAGAGCAAATCTAGTAGACAAGGCAAAAAGTTAAAGGGAGAGGGGAAAACTTAGAAAGAGCCAACAACGGGAAAATAATACCATGACGATAAGTTAATACATATCAGTTGTAACCATCAATGTCAATGGCCTCAATTCACCAATCAAAAGAAACAGACTGGCAGAATGGATTTAGAAGCAAAATCCAACAATATGATGTATACAAAAAGCTCACCTAGTTCAAAAAGAAACTCAAAGACTGAAAGTTAAAGGATGGAAAACAGTTTTTCATGGGACGGAACCCAGAAAAAAGCAGGGGTAGCTATCATATTTGTAGTTGGTAAATTTCAATCCAGAACTAAAGAGAGACAAAGAAGGTCAGTACATCCTTGGAAAGGGAACAATCCAAGAGACAGAGGTGACAATCATAAATATATATGCACCAAATACTAATGCCTCTAACTGTACAAAACAAATATTAAGGGAAACGAAAACATTAAAACAATTGTAGTGGGGACTTCAGTACCCCTCTGACACAAGTAGGTCATCTAGACAAAAAATCAACAATGAAATACTACACCTGAACGGAGCTTTTGAACAAATGGATTTAAAGATGTCTACAGAGTGTTCCACCCCACTAAATCAGAATACACATTCTTTTCGGCTGCACATCCATCATTTCCAAAATAGACACATACTAGCTCACAGAACATGTTTCCGCAACTGCCAAGAGTTAATTGGACATCAATAACAAAAGAAACCACAAGAACTTCACAAGAACTGGGAAACTGAGCAACACTCTGCTGAACAACCAATGGATCACAGAGGGAACTAAACAAGAAATTAGGCAGTTTTTACAATAAATTATTGTAATGGCAGTACAAAACACAGGAATCTATGAGACACATTTAAAGCAGTTCTATGAGGGAAATTTATAGCAGTAAATGCCCACACTAGGAAAACAGAGTGAGCTCAGCTAAACAAAATTTTAGGAGTCAAGTGTATGTTAAGCATATATATTGATAAAAGATGCTATTATATTTCTTTCCTCATGAAATTTCTTCAAGAGTGACTTCTAAAAATAGTGGTAATTTGTCATATAATCTATTGTTAAGGATCCCAAAATCAAACCAAGCAACATAATACTTTTTAAAATTCACAGACAATCTTTCTATATTGCACATTAAATATCACCAAATTAAATCAATTCATTGCCTGATTAATTATTACCTAAATGTGATGAATTCATGTTAACTGGTAATATTACAACTAGCTTAATTTTCAAACTTTTCATTTACAAAAATTAAACATTTGTAGAATAATGCATTTTGGAAGTGATTCTGTAAATAGGGCAGGTGGGGTTGCTGTAACCACTTCAGCTATGGTCTCATAAAGTCTTGCTGTGGTTCAGTCTTATGACTGTAATATGAAAATACATCCTGACTAAAGACTGGTGATTTGCCTCAATTCCTAATAAAAGGGTGATTAGGGTGGGTGTTTAAGGTATGAATATCTTTCCAGGATTGGTGAATAAGCGAACAAAATGCTGTTGATTCAACAGGTTTTGTTTTCTATCTTCATATTTTTGTTTCATCTTTGGTTGCATTTTATGTATGCTTCAGTTATGAAACTTTCACTTTTATATCTGAAACATTTTATTCTCTTTAAGAATTATTTTAAACTCATGTTCTGTTTCATCACATTAAGAAATATGCTATTTCTATTTCTAATAAGTACCAAGGTTGATTATGTAAAGGTACAAATTTCCAACCATGATTGTATATGTTAAGTGTACCAATAAAATTAATTTTTAAAAAAGAAATATACCATTTCTAAAGGACAGAAAAAAGGGAAAGCTCCTTCACTATTTCTATATTAAATCATATCTATATTTTGGGGCTTGTAAGAATCCAGTAGCTTATTTTAAGACAAAATATACTTATATGCCATTTTGAAATATGGTGATTAATGATACTTAGCATAGAATGTCTATGATTTTTAAATGAGAGAAAATGAAAAATAAGATCTTTTAACCAATACAATAAATTATGTAGTACAATTCATAGAACTGACAGATTTTTCTTAATCTGGGGAAACATTCATTTATGGTGAATAATCTCAGGTTACAAGGTTTTTTTTTTTGATTATCCAAATATCATTGAAAGTTTTCAGGAATTTTGTTCTATATTTGTTTTTTACTTCCTGACCATCATTGTGTTTTTTCTTTCAGGCAGAACATATTTGCTGAGTACTTCCTTACACACAATACAGCACAAAGAATATGAATAAATAATTATATAGAAATTGAATAAATAATTATATAGAGCACAAATGAATTCTTTCTTTGAAAAATAATTTCCTATCTCCTTTTTTATTCTTTGACACACATATCTTGAATTGCATATGAGACTTTATGAGCCCTGACCCTGGATTTCTTACCTAAAATGTGAGAGGCTAGAATTATATAGATGAGAGTTGAGAATCCTCTCCATATATATACATATATATATATACGTATATATATACTTTTAGAGTAAGATTTTTAAAAATATTTTGAATCTGAGACCTCTTTTGTCCTAATAGGAAGTATAAGTATAAAGACAGTAACTTATGGAATATCTATTTTTGGTGAGTATTTGTTTTCTCTGTGACATTATAGCAGAGAAATAAATGGCAATAAGTTTGGAAAGCATAAGAGAGGAAGTATTTCCAATTCAAGGAAGAAATCCTGGGGATTCTTCTGGGAATGTGGGACAGTTAACGCAATAGAGAAAAGGATGACGGGTAAGCATCCATTTGTGGGCCATCTTGGATCCTGACAGAGTGGACAAGGATGTGCGGCTCTCTCAGTCATCACGAAGCTTTGTGGGTTCAGACCCCCAGAGGAGGACAGTCGACTTAAAATACTACTGAGATTCAATCAAGCAAACAATGTGCAGAATTAGTAATTGAGCTGTGGTGCCTGCAGGAAAGAATTTAAAATAAATTAGCATGGGATTTAAGCCAAGAAGACAAGAAAAAGAGGTATGGGGGTGAAATGGCTAAAAAGCTTGGAAAATGTAGAAGGTTGTATACGGTTTACTGGGTGATTGGTGGGAAACACTGTGATTATTCTTTTTTATGCAAGCTTTTATCATTTCTTGGCACAGTAAATATTTTCTGTACATGTCTTCGTTTTTCTTCTTTTTTGCCTTTTTAAAAAAATAAATAAATTGTATCTTTTTTGAGAAGTTTTAGGTTCATAACGTGTACTTTTTTTTAAACTTTAAGGACTTCTCTTTGTAAAACAAAACAAAACAAAGCAAACAAATTTTAGCATGTTTATACTTTACAATTGGTCCTCTAGGGGCTGGTCTTTGTTCTGTAGTTTAAGATAATTCAAAACACGGCTGAAAGAAACGATGCCACCTATAATCAATCTTGCTACTTGGGGCCTCCCCTTTTTGTTAGTTGAGATTTTATATATTAATTATGCTTGCCCCAGTATTGAAGAGATAGGATTTTGGTAGCAGTAATGTGAGGCTGACTACATTTGAAAATAGTTTCCTTAAAGAGAATGAAGTAGTAATTGTGGGGCAAGGAATCTTTCAATATTTTCTTTTTCATTGTTGAAGTAAGCAAGCAGGTAATCACATTCAGCAATAGAGAAAAGAAACTTGGCAGCTCCTGAATAGAAGTAGCTGGTTAGAAGGGGTCAGTTAGAGAGAGAGAACATCTAACAATGGTTAAGTTAAAAGGCATTTCAAATTACAAATTAAGAGGCTCTGATAGAAGGACACCTTGGGTTGCATTATTTATTGATGGGAAAATACTTTATAAGTAAGTTGATTGGTAGTGAAGGTTTTCTGTTCACCACTTTTGAAAGGGATAGATTTATATTTCAACAACATTAGAATAAATTCACAATAGATTTGTGAACAAAAAACTTTTGAACATATTATAAGATGAAAATTAAAGCCCAGGTGATATTGGGCTATACTTATTGCTAGAGCCCAGACCAATGTACACAGAATTGATAATACAAAAAGAAAAAGAAATTAATATGTCAAGTTCACCTCAATTTTGAAACAATCTTCAATTATTTTCCAAAGTCTATTGTAATATAATGTCTAATGTCATTTTCTCTGTGAAGAAAACATTAATAACTCCAAGAGGGAAAATTCAACAGAAGGATGAGGAAATTATAGGCCTGAAAGATATGATTTGAAGTCCATTAAATGCCAACCCTGTGTTCATTCTAAATTAAAACAAATAGTAAAAATCAACAAATTTTTGTAACCACTGCACACTGATGGCTTCAGAAGATAATGAAAAGGAGAAATTGAAACGGAGAGAAGACTTAAATTCATTATGTAAATATTTAAATTTGGCTCCTATACATTTCACCAGTTCTTGAGCCTTTACAAAGACCTGCCTTTCAAATATTTGTTCTCATTAACACCAGTTCTCTGCAGGGTAAGAATTACATGTCTCTCTGATCCACTAAGACATTTATCATATATGCATATAATTTCCAACAACAAAAATTCTGTTCACATATCTTTTCTCGTGTGACCTAATTATATTCATCTTGTATGCTCACAGTTTTTTGAAACACACTCATTTATCAATACATTTAGTAGAAAATCCAGACATATATGTCCCATGTTATGTATTCTATATCTAATTCCATGTGTTCTTAAAATAAGTGAGCATACATTGATTAAAAATCCTAAGAGTATTTACAAATGAATAAAATATTGAAGAATAATAATTATAATGAATAATTGAATAATTATAAAATAATTAATTTTTGTTCAGAAACCTAGAATCAAAATGAATAGGAATAGGGCACCTTCAGTATTCCCCGCAAAATAAAGATAGGACCAAAATCTCTGTAAAGAATCCAACGCAACCATTACACTATCAGCAATTTAGAACAAAATTATTACATGTATTCAGTGTGAAGAATTTGCTGTACTTGCTGTTTCAGAACTGAAGATAAATTAGAAACTGATGTCTTTTTATTTGGTGTATATATCTTGTGAAAGAAATGTCATGAGATAAATTAGTATAAAGTTTCTTAGAAAGGGAGACATATGTGAGAATTGATAGACAAAATATCATAATTACCTAGCAAAGACAGGCATATAGATGTACAAGGTGATTTAGGAAAGATCTAGAGAACAACTGATATGGAGGTGCTAATGACAATTTAGATATGATTTGATGTTAGATACAATTTGGATACAGTAGCAAAGAGTAAGAATAGAGCTACCAAAAAGAGACAATGACAGATGAATTAAAATTGTCAGAGGCAAGAAACTTTACCAATGGGGGAGTCAGATATACAAAGCAGAGAGTGAAGACAGTGTTGAAGTTGGTTGGATTTTGTTCTGTAGATAGTAAAGAGCATAAAAAATGTTAAGCAAAACTAGGAAGCGAGTCATGATGATGTGTACCTGTAATCCTACATCAATAGGATGAGGTAGGAGAATTGTGAACCCGAGCCCAGCCTGGCTAACTTAGCAACTTTAAAAGACACTGTCACAAATAAAAAATTAAGAAAAGCTGTGGATATAGCTCAGTAAGAAGGCCCTGCGTTCACTCCCTACTACCTCAGGTTCCCACAGTAAAGACCAGAAAACAATCCTTTCTTGGCTTTAACAGGTAGATAGAGAACGTGATCATTGCTAAACACACCCAGAACATTTTCCTCAAAGAAGACTTGGACTCCAGAAGAAAAGACTTTGCAAGATTTTTATCCTATAGGTCTGTATCCCATTGATAGCTCCTCTAGCTTTCCAGGCATATCTGTGGTCGAGTGAAGAGGAGGAAGATTAAACCACAGGAGAAACATTTGTAACACTCACAGTTCAAGACACAAACTCACTAAAAGAATGATAAATGGACGATAGCCTTAAAAGATGTTCTCAAAGAAGACATACGGAAGGCCAACAGGTTTGTGGAAAATGCTCAGCGTCACTATAAGAGAAATGAAAATCAAAACTATCAGGATGTATCATCTCAACTCTGCAAGAATGGTTATTATTATGGAGACCAAGGTAACCAGTGCTAGTGATGTTGTGGAGAACATTAGACCCTTGGACATTGAGGGTGGGAATGTTTATTATTACAGTCATTTGGAAATCAGTATGGAGTTTCCTCAAAATTTTAAAAGTGAGACTAGCAAGTGACCAGAGGATCCTACTCCCCGGGTATATTAAAGGAAATAAAAATCACTATGTCAGAGAGACTCCCATACTTATTGTACAACTCACAATAGCCCCCAAAATAGAAACAACTCAGGTATCAACCAGCTTTTATATGGATAAAGAAAAGATGGTACTTTTAAATTATATTGCAATACATAGGAGCAAGAATTACTGGTTTGCTATTGCATAGCAAAATTACTATGGGTGACCATGATGAGTATACATTTCCAAAACGAAAGGAAAAGTTTTTAAAGTTTTCCCCATAAGTAAATGATAAATATTTTAAGAAATATTTACAGTGGATATAGATGATTTAAGATATAAACTCTCAAGAATGATAATGACAGAAGGCCATAGTCAAGAAATAAAAGCATAAATAGTTTGCAAATGGGGAAGGGAGGAAGGGGTGAAGGGAGGGCAGGGACAAGGGAAAAATGAGAACCAAGAACTGCCATGTGAAGTTACAGGATCCCATTAATGAATGTAACTGTAGACCTAGATTGCACCAATAAACTCAATAATAAAAAAAAACCAAAACAAACAAAAAAGAATTAAAGCATAGATCTTAGAGGGGAGTTGTAATCAATAAACCATGACAGTAGATACATAATGGAATCATATAAAATGCTTAAATAAAAACAAGAGAAAGTAGAAAAAGAGGGACTTAGAATAAATACAACAAATTATAAGATGATACATATTAATTTAAGCTCCACCTATAGGAACTCACTTGTGGTCCTAAGTATTTGCTCAACTGACTTGAAGTCTTTTATCTACAAAATAAACCCCCTGGCATATGAATCTGTTTAGCAATTTTCTTCAGAACTGTTAAAATCTGGATGCAACTAGAGATCTGTCAATAAATGATCATATAAAAAAGGAGGGTACAAATATACAACTGGATACTTTTGATCAATAAAAATAAGTGATCAACACCCCCAAAAAGCATAGATGATCATAACTGTATATTGCTAAGACTAAGATGTGAATAATAAGGGGAAGGTATGTGCGGAGTGTGTAAGAACAAGCCGTCCTGTTTTCACAATTTGTTACAAACTAAAACTGTTCTAAAAAATTTTTATTTCAAAAAATTTTGACATCTTAAAGGTTATCTCAGTATATTTTAGGATCATGTGTTAGAGCTCATTATAGAAATTCCATGATGCATTGCACTGTTTTGCTCAAAATTGAAATATGAAGAAGAGTGTAAAAAATATGCTATTATTTAGATTTATGGAATTATGCTATAAAATCTCCATCTCTCCTATCCCCAAACATCTTTGATCAGTGAAGTGAGGAAAGGCTCAGATGTTATCAAAATCAAATTTTCTAAAATTCTGCAAATTTTATGGTACCATAGTAGTTTAGATTTGCAACCAGAAGCCTGAGAAACAAACTTGAAGAGACAACTTGAAAGAAAGTTAAATTATCAGCATATCTAAAAGATGAATTCTAGCCAAATTTCTCCCTGTCCTGGTCACTATGTTGTTAATTTCCAGTATGTTCTACACAGTAGTAAAAAAGTTTGTATCCTTTTTTACATTATTTCTCTAGACACCGTAGAAAATGTTAAAAAGTGGTATAATATCCAACACTGAAGTACAACAGAGAATACTGTTCATTCAAAGGCTTGTAATACATAAACTTAAGAACTAATTCCTAAAATTATTACCTTAAGGAAATGAACATTTCTCTGATACAAAAACGTTGTCTCTTTTTAATGTTCTAGTCCTCATTAAGCCAAGTAAATAATACTAGAATTTCATGTCCATAGATTCCATTTTTTTCTTTCTAAGCAGTTTGAAATTTTTCTAAAATACTACAAAACAAAATGATAAATTCCAAAAAATTATTGACTATAGCAAATTTATATCTTCATTAAATATTTAAGTTTTTTATAATTGAAACAATCCAGTTTAATTAAGTCTTGCAACTCAGAGATGTTGCTGCTATCATAATGAAATATTACTGTTCTTTGATTTATTGCACATTGACAGTAATTATATTAAAATCTTAAATGAAACACTTGGTTTTTGTGTCTTGGTAAATTGTCCTAATTAGCACTGTAAAAAAGCAATGAATATTAGTAAGCAATTAAAAGTATATATCCATTATTTTTATGTGTTTCATTTTATGGTATCCTAAAAGTATAATTAATGTACAATATAATTTTAGGTAATATAAGTGCTATCTGGGAAAGAATATCATTTTAAATGGATTAAAGAGATGGATTGTTTTAGTAAGCATGAGAGAAAAAAAGATTTCTGAGGAATGAAATTTTAGTGAAGTCTCATAAAGAATACTAGGCTCTAAAATAGGAAAATTATGATTCACTCAATGATAGCAAGACTTCTGCTGCCAGAATGGCTAAGAAGAAGACTGAGTACAGATATGCTCAGAAAGGAAGACAGGGACTAGGATTCTTAGGACCTTGTATAACAGACCTTGTATAATTCATAGAAACAGTGAAAAAGGAACCAGAATTCCTGAAGTTGGCTCACAATATGCGCAGCTTGATGATGATTGTGCCTTGTGCATAGAAAATATTATAAATTAAATGTTTAGGATTTAAATGAATTATAAAAATAAATAGAGGTGGATTAATCCTTAGAAGCCTTGAGAATCACTTCATGCAGACTGCTAAGTTTCTTTAAAGAAATGAGGTAATTAAAGCTCTTTAAGTTAACTTTACTTTCATTATGCACTTTCCAATGCACAATAACCAAAGAATTACTTTAGGAGAGCTGGACTCACAGGATCCTACTCTCCTAATGACATCACACAGTCCTATAGATAATGAAGTTTTCTAAGAACAACATTTATTTTCACTCACAACGTCTTTCTACTATCCATGCATCCAAGGCACTGAATTTTAATTGTCCAATTTAAACATATTTTGCGGAGGTTTGAGTGGCCAGAATAGAATGAATCTTGAATTTTATATTCATAGTTTTGTGTGGGGATATTTACATTTTTTGTAAGATAGATTTTTTTGTAAGATACATCTTTCAAGACTTTGTTATAACATAAACCAATGTAGTGTTGTTCTACAACATCAACACTTTGGAATAAAATTGAAAAGTGGTTCAAAACCAGTGATCCCCTAAGAATATGTGAGTTTTGTTACCATTAGACACATATCCTCCTTTCAAATTCTTCACCTTTGCTTATCCTGTTCTGTTTTTTCATGATACTCTTTACAGGCAAATATATCTAATGTAATTCTCTAACTGGTCGATTATACCTTAAAACCTATTTTTTGTTCAATGTAATACAAGCTCCACTGTGTATTTTCTTTTTTTACAGATGTACACAAATTGACTAGAAGGGGACCTGGTAGACATTAGTTGCTTAGTAGATACCAAGTAAATTTTTTAAATGATTATATTCATGAGTTATTACTTGATTTCTAAATAACAATAAAAATGAAGAAAAACACTTGGATAGTAATAGGTTGCATTAAAATGCCATTTATACATAATGCCTAGATTTATTAACTGTACTGCAAAATGCTACATCATGAACATTCAAATTCTGTGATATGTGTGCTTTTGATATATTGAAATTGTTATTCTTAAACGATATAAAAGATAATATGGTATGAAATACAGTATTTTAAATAAGATAATGTGTGTATGCTATCAAAATAACCAAAATACCAAAGTAAGCACCACTAGATTAAACAATGAAAGTCATTGATATTTTGTAAAATATTTTTTTCAACTTGACTCCTTCTGCCTCAGACAGGTGTAAACCCTTTTCTGAAGTTTGCAAATCTCATTTTCTTGTTTTTCATCCCATGTACTGCATAACTCCTACTCATATCATTTCCTTTTTCTTTTTATATACATGTAATTAAGTTCCATGCATTTTTCTATACCTTCATCACTCAGTACTTGTTTTTAAATTTATTCTTTTTGTGTGTGTGTCTTCTACAAGTTTGTTCCTTTGTCAGTGCATATTAGTTTTGCAGAACAGTGGGTTTGCTTTGGCGTGTGCCTACATGGCCATAATGTAATTTGATCATTCCAGTCCCCAGTTATCTCCTACATTTACCTCCTGTATCTCCCTTATGCCTTGCTCTTCTCTTAAATCTCGCTTCTACATTTAGATCATTGATCATTCTTATATTTCGGATTCCACATATGAGAGAATAGATATATTTGTCATTCTGAACCTAGCTTATTTTGCGTAATATGATGATCTCCAATTTCATCCAGCTTCCTGAAAATGACATGATTTTGTTCTTTATGGTGGAACAATGCACCATTTACATATATATATGTGTGTGTGTGTGTGTGTGTGTGTGTGTGTGTGTGTGTGTGTGTATAATGTATATATATACATATATGTAATGTGATAACGATACATGTGTGATATATATGATTTGTAATGTGCTATATATACACATACATGTATGGATACATTTTGATAGATAATGACATCATCCCATATATGTATGTGTGTGTGTGTGTGTGTATATATATATAATAGCTCATTAAAAATTCTGACCTTTATGTTGAGTTAGTTAGAAAAATATCCAAGAGAATTAGCCAATATTATATATTTATAAGATATTGTTTTATGTATAGTATATCAACTATCTGTTGGAAATTTTTATATATACCACATCTTTATCCATTCTTCTATTGGTGGGAATGTAGCCTCATTCTACCCCTTTGCTATTGTGAATTGTGCTACAATAAACAGAGATATCTGATGTCTATGCATATGCTGACTTTAATTCTTACTAGAATACCTTGAGGACTGGTAAAGCTGGATCAAATTCTAGCTCTAATTTTAGGTTTTTGAGAAATTTCCAAATTAATTTTGAGAGTATATTTTGCCTTTTCACCTAGAGTTTGGAAGGGTCCCTTTTTATTCCACATCGTCAGCACCATTTTTTGTTTTTAGTGTATTTTTATAGTCTCTCTGAATGGGGTGAGAGATAATCTCAGTGTAGTTTTGATTTGAATTTCTCATGATTAAAGATGCTGAAATTTTTCATACTTTTATTGGCCATTTGTACTTCTTTTTAGAATTGTCTCTTTGGATAACTTGCTTATAATGGATTCGGTGATTTGTTTGTTTTGTTTATTTATTTTTACTTTTGTGTGTTTTGAGTTCTATAACATATTCTAGGTTTAAATCTTCTGCCAGAAATGTAACTAGCATTAATTTTTCTCCCATTCTGTAAGCTGTCTCTTTAGAAGATTTTAATTTGATGCAATGCCATTTATTATTATTATTATTATTATTATTATTATTATTATTATTATTATATG
>NW_022900930.1:36238979-36344245 GCF_012274545.1 Fukomys damarensis
GCTATTGGAGTCTGATTCAATAAGTTGCTGGCTGCTGTCTCTGTGTGGTGAAGAATTTCCCCATGTTTTCTTCTAGGTTTTCAAAGGTTTAGAGGTCTGATGTTCAAGATCTCCATGGTCTGTTTCTTTTTTCCTCATTGAGTTTATTGGTACATCTTAGGTTATACACTACAGTTACATTCATCTTTGGGATCTTGTACCTTTCCATGACAGGTCTTGGTTCTCATTTTCTCCCCTTATCCCTGCCTCCCTTGACCCCCTCCTCCTTTCCCTATTTACAAATACTTTATTTCTATTTTTTTTTATTTTCTCATTTGTTTTCTTTTCCCTTATTACCTTTCCCTTACCCTTTCCGCTTCCCCTACACCTTTAGCCCTTTAATTCTTATTTCACATTGTCATTTATATCATTAGGATCTTTTTTGATCATTTTTTTGGGGATTCCAAATGTCTCCTCTACCTGGATATCCATATCTTTCTTAATATTTGTGAATTTTCCGGCTATTTTTTCACTGAAAGGATTTCCCTGTCTTTAGTCTGTAAGTTGGAAAGATCCTCTATTCTAAAAGCGCATAAGTCCTGTGCCTCTTTTCTGTGAATATTTTGATTTTAATATAATGCAAGTAGTTATTAATAAAGAAAATATAAAAAAATTCTTCTCTGAAAAAATATGACAAATTTGATATTTCACTTTGTATCAGAGGCATTGAGTGTTATTTTAAAATTTTCATTCTTTATTACTTTCTGAATATATTTCATTTATTTTTAAATCTTGAAAAATCTGTCTGCTGCTTGATCTGGTCTATTGATTAGATTTCTTTATTATATTTAACTTGTATTTTGAATTTCAAAGATTTATTGCTTTTTCAATATTTCTATCACTTTATTAAATCTTTTATTTATATCATCTGTTTCCTCCTTGAATTCATTCAGCTGTTTTCTGTACTCTTTTGGAACTCTTTACATTTTTTCATGTATTATCTAATATTTTAATACTCTTAACTGTCTTTGGAATTAGTTACTAGCAAATTATAAATTTTCAGAAGGGTCATGGTTTTTGCTTTTTGTAATTCTGTGCTGATATTTGCTTATCTTTTGAGTGAGATATCCCTTCTACTTTTATGAGAAGTCCTTTTAAACAAACAGTCTTCTCTTGAATATGTATCCAGGAGTATCAGATTGTTGAGAAATCTTGAATATATTTCCAGGTGAGATTCAGAGTATAGTTTTCCTGTTAATTCTTTAGTCTGATTTTATATAATGTATGCTGTGTCAGAGACTGAGGTTCTGTTTTCTTGATAGGCCTCAGAGGAGAGGTCCTTTTAATTTCAGGAAATGTTGTTGCAGAGAGCAGGGTGTGTGGAGTAAACCTCTGTGCTTACTTCTCTAGTTTCATTCTGAAAGGTCATGAGACCAACCGTTGCTGAAGCCCCTCATAATAAAGGTGTCCATAGCCTTTGTGAATTTCTTTGTGTTGTAGAATGGATGTCCATGATCAGGGTTCCCTCAGGGGAACCTACTTGGGTGTGGTGGTGGAGTATGTTTATTGTGTTAGCCACCTCCATTCTTTTAGTTTGAATGTGTGCTGCATTTGGTGCAGGGCTAGGCCATGCATGGAGTAAAGTCCATGGCTTCTCATGTGCACTGGCAGTGTAGTTCAGCAAGTGTGTCTACCCAAAGTACTCAATGACATATGTTCATTCCCAAGCATCATGTAGAAAGAGGGTGACCAACAACAGTAATAAGGAACAAGAATGAATCAAATATAGCAGTGGGGTAAAAACTGAGTACCAACTGTGAGGTCCACAATCCTTACAGCTACTAGAGGAAAAATAGAAACAGAAATAATATAAATGAAAAGCAAAAAGATTCCAAATATAGTTAAGAGAGAAAAAAATGGGAGAAAGGAAGCAAAAGGAAAGTGAGAATACTCAACAGAGAAAGGCAGATAGTGAAGAAAAGAAATATCCGGCTCGGCGGTACATATCTGAAGATTCTTTCACCCAGGAGGCTGAGGAAGGAGACTTGCATGCTTGCGATCAGCCAGGGTAACTCAGAAACTTTCCATCCCAAACCAAGCAAATAAACCAAAAAAGGGCTTGAGATACTGTTCCTTGGTAGAGCACTCCTGAATTTGATCTTCAGTACCCTACTCCACACATACCTAAGCGCAAATTATAAAATTAAAAAGAAAAAGAAAGAAAATAAAATAATGTTAAAAGCAAAAGTAGCCAAAAGGAATAATTAAAAGAAAAAAGTTTTACAGTAAAAACAAAATGTGTGTATATATAGACATACTATTCAGCAAATACAAATGAAATTGTAATGGAA
Organism: Fukomys damarensis; assembly: GCF_012274545.1. Lineage (NCBI taxonomy): Eukaryota > Metazoa > Chordata > Mammalia > Rodentia > Bathyergidae > Fukomys > Fukomys damarensis. Next base: position 36,241,310 of record NW_022900930.1, read on the forward strand.
AAGGAAAGAGCTGTTTCCATTAATGTGGCCCAAAGAAACAGGTGAGGGTGAACAATCACTTCCTTTTTCAGTCTACGCTTTCGGTGTCTTCATAGGCTATGCAACCCTTAGGGAGATCAAAATTCAGTAGTATTCACCCTTTCATCCTTTAGTGCTGTTTCTCTAGCTGCCAGCTAAGTGGTTTGAGGTCACAGCTGACACAAGTGACTGCCAGCTTCCCACTCATCAGGCACAAGGTGTGGACCAGGAAGTCTCCCTGGTGGGAGTCTCTAGCCCTACTTCAACAGGCCACCCAAGTCACGAGTTTTAGAAGGCTAGTAGATCCACTCCCTTCTTGAATGTTGACCAAAACACTGCTGCACATCTTTTTAAATAGGCCTGTTCCGGTGGCGTTCGCTCAAGGACCACAAAGGGCTGCAAGGGAGCGGGAAGGTGGAACAGTAGAGCAATATTTGCTTGATTTATGCAGAAAAGGAAAAGTGCTGTTTTTTCCAAAGCAGCAAGTCTGAGTATGACCTTTATCTGATCTCTCCGCCACAGCACCATGCTTACACTGAGTAATGCTTAACACCTCTTAGGCACCAGCACGCTAGATAGTCCTTGGATCAGCTAAGTTCAGCCTGTTTTCTTCTGTCTCTGTGCCCTCTGTCACCCCTTCTGCTCTGCTGCCTTTATGTACTGATGTACCCCTCTAGCTATCTGTTCTGATTACCTGAACTTTGGGGGTCTTTCCAAATCCCTACCTGTCCAATATGGAATTTCAGTCCATTCTGTCCTTTACTCACCTCACTCGGAGTAGGCATTTTTCAGTTGTTCTTATTCCAAGTCATAGGAAAGATGCAGCCTGCTTCTACGCTGCTGTCTTGGCTTCTCTTTTTTTAAATTTTATTTTATGGGTCCACTTTTGACATACATAATGATGACGTGCATCATAGAGACAATGTACCTGTACAGAAGAGATCTTAATTCTCATCTTTTCTCCATTCTCCTCTCTTCCCTTCAACCCTTCTTCCTCTTTCCATTTTAAAATTTTTATTTCTATTGTTTTTGTTCCATTTTTTAATCCCTCTTCCCTGCCTTCTCTTCCCTCCCTCTCCATACCTTGTTCTCTTTCCCATTTAACTGTTTTCTTCCTACTTCCCGATTTCTATCTATTTTGGTCCTTATTGATGCTTTGGGTGTCTCACACAAAAGAAACGATGCGACATTTCAACATCTGCACCTCTTATTTTGTGTGGTTGCATTTTTCATCATTGATGTATCATGTTTTAGTGGAAGGGATGCAATTTTATATTTTATTGAAGTAATTTCAATCAATCTAGTCTCTTCTTGAAAAATGTTCACATTATGTATTAACTCCTGTGACCTATCAAAGTTCAAGCACAAAATCGGTATTCTATGAGTATGCTATGATTAAGGTATACTTTCTAAACAGTCACACTCACTTTTTGTGGGGAATTTTCTTCTTATTTTATTCCTCCTTGCTTTCCTAGCTTTCTTTTATTCAATATACATTCTTCCTCTTATTGCCTTGCCTTTCTAATAGAGGGAAATGTTTTTTTTTGTGTGTGTGGTATTATTGAGAAAAATAAGCTATAAACTCATCCTAGATTTCAAGTTATTAGAAAATGGTCAGAGAGAAATGGGCGTATGGAACATTTCACTTTTTTATTCTTTAGGATTTTATTAATATGTTTAAAAATATTACACAAAGTTGTTTTATTTTTCTCCATTATTCATGAAAGTACGCATTTGTTTTTGATAAAAATCACTTCATATGTTTCAAAAAACCTTGTGTCCACTACTCTGCTAACAGAATTGAGAGTAATGATCAGCATGTGTTTTAAATAATAATATGAATAAATATAGAGTTTATATTTACATATAAATATGTGGTCTAGAGAGTTATTAATAGTTTTAAATATTCTTTGTGGAAGACACTATCACCACTTGCAAATGAGGGCATGAAGCTCTGAAATTGAATATAAATAACTTGTTATATAATGGATAATTTTAGTGGCATAATTACATGCCAATCTTCCAAATGTCTAATTCTATAAGTATTTAACATTTTATTTTGAAACAGTAATTTAGTAGTTGATTATGGTTTTAATCAGTTCATCAACAATATACTATTTTTGCATATTATGTAAGTATTTAAATACCTCGAAGCCCTTGAGTATCATGCAATATTACATTTTTTTTTTTTTAATGATACCAGGGATCAAACTCGGAACCTTGAGCTTGTGAGGCAGGTGGCGGCACCACTAAGCTAAATCCCTGGCCCTGGAATATTACTTTTTAAGTGATATTTTAGCCCACAAGGATCCAAAAAACTCCTAGCGTCATATTTGAGGGGACAATTTGAAGTAATTTATTGTGAAATGCTTGAAAAATATTTTTACTTGACATAATCTATGAGTTAATCATTTTGCATTTTATGTAATTAAAATTGACTGGATTTAGTTTTTCAATCTTTACAGACATTGTCCCCTAATTTTTCATGTATAGCTTCATTGCTGCTTTGAGTCTTTACATTATTTAGATTTCTATTATTTGTTTTACCAATGTAATACTAATCAACAGTGGTTATTTTTGGACTTTAAATACTCTATACCTTGAATATAAGTAATGGTTAGGAAAGTGATTTTAAACATATCCGTGTCTAGGGCTGGGGATTTAGCTCAGTGGTTCTGCTACCTGCTTTACAAGTACAAGGACCTGAGTTTAATCCCGGGTACCAAAAAATAGGCACTATTTCTACAGCCTAAGAAATTAAAATGATTACATGATCAAATATCTAGAAACTTTACAAAGAAGGAGATGCCAATATAGCAAATTGAATTCATGAAAAATTGATGAACATCACTAGTCATTGTGTAAACACAAATTAAGAAATTAAATACCACACACATTATTGGAATAACCAAAAAAATAGGATAAAAAGGAAAGATAACAATACAAAGTGTTGGGGATGATTTAGTGCAACTGTGACTGATACCTAAATATTTATCCAAGAGAAATAAACTTGTGTGTGCACACCAAAGCTGTTATAGGAATAGCAGTTACACCCATGCTTCCTTATGTTGGTCAACAGTTCAAATGTTCTCCTACTATTGAATTCATGCACACATTATTGTACATTTATACAGGGAGCGTTGGCAAAAAAAGAGTAATGACACATAAAAAAGTGATTTTTGTCTTAAAAGTAAAATCTAAGTGAAAGAAGTTAAATTTGAAAAACTGGATCCTCTATGATTGCCTTTATGTAACATTTGGAAAAGACAAAGCTATCAAGTCAGAAAGTTGCTCAGGACTCACCAGGACTGATGAGAAAGGAATTCTTCCTCAAGGGCTTTGCAGAACTTTTCAAGCATTGGAACTGGTATTCATCTTAACCATAAACGCTGGGCAGACCCACTGTTCTGAACACTTTGTAAAAGGGTGAGGATGATGTGTATAGATAATAGATCAAAGATTGATTTTTCATCAAAGCATTTTATTTATAACGAGTAATCTGGAAGTTTAGACAGTCTCAGCTATACTTCATGAGTGTACGTACCGTATTTCTGGCTGAAGATGTAAAGACCTCACCTTTTGGCTTCTTTTTAGAGTCATGTAAACTTTTAAAGATGGCCCATTACAGAATAAAGTGTTTATAACTTCCATGTCAGCATAAGGATTAAAAGAATTAGGACACACAAAAAATACTCGACTTTTTTTTTTTTTCAGTCTAGGGGAAATTAGAAAATTAAGTTAAAAAATTGAAAGATAAGTGATGAAGCCTTCACGTGGGCTGCTTTCCTTGGAAAGCCAGGTCTGGACTTCACATGAGAAGTTGCAGCACCCCTTATATATACTCTTTCTATTTTGTGTGTTTGTTTGGGGGCTCTAAGCAGTTCTCCCATCTCAGATATTATATATTTTTTGAATTTGTTATTACAAGTTATTCATGAGAATGTTTCCCCATGTATTCATCTTCACAACACTAGCTTCTTATAACAAAATACAGGTGTAATATGTACACATTGAATGAATTGTTGAACATAATATATTTGGATTTCGACATGCATGAACAACAAAGAAAGCTGATTGCACGTGTATGTACAACCAAAATTAAAATATTTACAGCCTACTTACAATTATAAAAGGTGCAAAGGTATGATTTATAATCAGACATAGGTAAAAGCTACTATAAAATGGATTTTTAAATGTGAAAATTTATGTTTAAATTTGCTTTAAAAATACAAATGATTTATTGAAAACATCAGTCTTTTAGAAGTCACATTTGTAAGACAGCCTGCACTTCCTGCACATTTATAAAGAGAAAGGTTAGTTAGACCCGGTGGCCTCTGTCATCATGGTTCATAAGTTTAAGCTCTAAAACCCTAAGGTAATGAATGACTTTCAGTGTCCTGTTAGCAGCATCAGCATTTTCTTAAAACTGCAAGAAATTCAAAGTTTCACACTTACCTAAAGACTACCTTAATGTGAACTGCTGAGGATTAGGTCTGGAAATCCATAGAGTAACAGATTTTTATATGACAATTAATCTAGGTAATTCTATTGTAAGCAAAATTTCATGAATGCCTTAAGGCATCTATTTTGGATTAATTTTTCTCTTTTGAATCTATTATGGCACTAATTATGTGATATCCTAAGGGAGAGTTAAGCAAAGAATAATCTTGTCTTTTGCTTCTTTTTTGTTTGTTTGTTTTTTTGGCTTTTTGAGACAGCAGAGTCTCTCTATGTAGTTGAGACTGACCTGGAACTCACCATGTAGCCCAGGCTGGTCTCAAACTCATAGCGATCCTCCTGCCTCAGCCTCCTGAGTGCTGGGATTACAGGCGTGCATCACCACGCCTGGTTTCTAAAATATTCTTTCTAGAACTATAAACGATGACTGTCAGAAGTTCACTCACTTCCTCAGCATTAGTCACATATGTCATCAAGTTTGGCTCCTCTGGCACTGACTCTTCCAGGTTCCATAAGATACAACAGTAAAAAGAAATCTGTTTTCACCTCACTGATTTAATTAAGCATAGTTGTGATGGGAAAAAGCCAAAGAGTAGTCGGTTTTAGCTTCCTTATATGTGGAAAGTAAGTGAAACATGAGAAAATACAGTATCTTCCATATCAGTAATGGTGTTTACTTTCTCAATGATAACTTGAAATAAAGTCAGTAACTTTGTATGATTCACTGCAGAAGAAATCTCGAATAGCACATGCTCACCAATCAGCAGTTCTAAAGGCTTCTGAGTGATTTCCAAGAGGTGTTTTGTGGTAAAATGTAGTTAAGATTTGCTTAAGCATCAAGGAAAAGAAAAAGAGCAGATGTGTTCTTAGGTTAAGATTTGTGCGTGAAGTATGTTCTATTGCTTTAGTACTGAAATATTCCTTTTCTATCAGTGGTGCTAACTGTAACTTCAATGTATTTATTGCAAATATGGGATGAATTACATACCATGTTTTAAGACAGTAGTGATGATATACATTTTAAAACATTCCAGCATATAAAATAAGAAAGCAGAAACTGATGATCTCTGCCTGGGTTCAAATTCTGGCCTGAAATTCACAAGCTCTGTGATCTTGGGCATGTTGTTTATTTATTCTCCACTTGCAATTTTCTCGTTGATAAAAAGAAAATATAGTAGCCTCTGCATTTCATAGAATTGTTGTGATTATTAAACAAGCTATCGCTACTTCAAACACTGCTTTGAGAAAGATAAACATTGTAAAGTAATAAAATAATGTGGTAAATTGTGGAAGTAGTTTTCTTTAAAGAAATACTTCATGTCTGCATGCTTTATGCCCAGGTATATGATCACTGTAACTTTCTGTATCGTCATTGTACTCTAGGTAATCTACCTCAACAAGGAGTCTGTTTATTATCAGTCTTGCATAATGGCTACATTTACCTACTTTCGAGGTTAGTGAAAGAAGTCATACTTGAAAACATTTGTATTTTTATCATTCATAATTCAATGAACAAATATTTTAGTCAATTTTTGTATGACATTTTTTTCTAGGGAACCTAGAGACTATGAAAAGAGTGAGACCTACTTGATGATCTTAACAAGATTTATATTTAGTGTAGTAAATTCATGCAATATAGTGACAACTAATACAAAATGGAATGTGAATATTTCCACCTGACACAACAATCAATTGTTCAGTATTATAAGCACTTCTTAAAATTCTTATAAAAGACAGTGAAGTATACCTCATGTTTATTTCAAATGAACAGTTGTAAGCATAACACATTAGAATTTTCAGGTGAATTTCTGCAAGTCACAAAGCTTGTCACACTTGAGAGAATCCACAATTCTGTTCGGAGTGATCTGATTTCAAAGCCAGCTTCTCTTTTGTCTGCTTTGCACTTAAAAGCATGACTGAAATGAAATGAACATGATCCTCCAGTATGGGCATCTTTTCCTTTTATTGTTTGTGATGTTTGATTTATCAATCCCCAGAGATTGGCATGTGTTTTAAGTGTCAGTCCATCCACCTATGGAAAAGTACAAGCAGTAGTAGATATTTATGTGGCTCATGTTTCTGTTGTCTTGGAAGTCTAGGGTCCAGGGGCTGTATCTGGTGAGAGCGTTCTAGTCATGCCTTATAACATGTCAGAAGGACAAGGAGTACTTATGAGGTAGAAGGGTGGAAGAAAGAACACAAGAAAGAGTTCTCCTTCACAAGCAAACCACTCCTATTATGATCAACCTTCTCCCCTCTTCTAGAGTGAATAGGTCCATGAAGCTGGAGCTCTTATTGCTGTTTCTTCCGCGAGCCCGCTGGAGGAACAGGGTTCCGGGGGCTGGACTGGGAGGGCAAGGCCCAGAATAGCTTATATAGGGTAAGTTGGGGAGGAGCCAGGGTGGCGCTATTGGATCGCTATTGGATAGGGTAAGGCGGAGGTGGAACCAAGGTGGAGTCAGGATATTTGGCTCATCGTTATTGGCCATGTTCGTTTTTTGGGTTGTATGCTTTAGGGGCTGAGGCCAATGGAGTTAGGACTTTAGAGGTTTTGAGAGGAACAGTTTATCTGTTTAAGGTCAAATCTCTACACACCCGAGGGGGCGGATTATTCTAGCCCTAATAGGCCTCAGAGTTTTCTCATGAGAGATGGGAGCCGTGCTCCTGACTCAGCCAGACTTTAACCTGATCTTCATCTTATGATTTAATCACCTCTTCAAGATCTCACATTTTAAAATCATGATGGCAGTTAAATTTCAACATGAACTCATGGGGGAACATTCGAATCGCGACCATATGTCTCACTTCAGTAAATACATTTTATTACATGAAACTATGATGTAATTAATAATGTGGCTCACTTTGGAATAACAAAGCAAGAGCTGAAATAAATTTCTTTAGATGAAATGTAATGGTAAACTACATTGTTTTCCATAGACTTTTTCTGAAAATATAAATATTAATGAACTTAAGTATTGATTTTATTAATTTAATGGAAAATAATTTTATTTTAATACACAAAAATATATCTGTTAAAGAATAAATGAATAAGCTAAAGATAATAATCACCCAACTATCTTACTGAAGTAATCCAAAAAGAAAGTTTTCAATAAGAATTTTCTTCTTTTCATGCATGTAGGGCAAGTATCCTGTTTTCATTAACAATGGATGTCTATCATTGACCATCTGTGATATCAAACATGATATTTTGATATGTAAATAAGTGTCATTTAATGAGATGTATTTTATGTTCTGGGATCAAAATACAAAAATATATTATTTCTGCTGGAGCTAATATGGACATTATTCTAACCATTTATATGTTGGCATCAGTTACCATGTATGAGACCTTTACAAAGGTGGAAAATACCTGCCTAAGTAGAAATAGAGGGAAGGCATCACAGCAATCCAACAGAGCACAGCATAAAAATTCAGTCTATTTCTCTAGTATGTAAATAGAATGAGTCTCTTTTCACTGTTACCTACTCTGTCATGATGCTTGATTCCTCTTTGTACGTTCCAATTTCACTGTGTGACTATTTCTCTTCCATTTAAATAAAAATATTTTGGCATTAAAAATAGCATAAATCCCCATCTTCAGCATTCTAATCAGGATAATGTAATCACATCTCTGAAAGTCTAGAAAAATTCTCACACATATTAAATTTCACTTCAGTGCAAATGTGAGAGCTCTCACCTAAGGATACATCTCTTCATCTGGTGATAGCTTTATCATTGTCATCATCAAGGACTGTTAGTTAAAGTGTTCTGCTCTGTGCCAGGCATTATAATTGAATTTTACATAAATTATATCATTTAACCTCTCCCCTAATCTTCCAAATTGGCTATATATTTTTGGCAAATGACAGATTAACATAAATAGCAATTAAATAGTTGACTTGATTTAATCACTTCACTTAGGACTTTTTTCAGAAATCACCTTATTTATGATCTCTTGGAAATGGTCAGGGAAAGAACATTAAAACCAATGTAGAGATCCTTGGCTAAATCTGACTTTTGCATTTTAGCTGCCATATGACCATGCTGAGTACTTTTCAGATGCCTGCCCAATTTGATAAGCAACTTAATAATAAAAAGAAACCTCTGCTGTTCCATCTCTCTCTCTTTTCTTGTTTTTCTCCCAATTCACATTCCCATCATTTTTCCATATGGGACTTTTTTTCTAGATTCAACAAGATCGGGGAACAGGAAACTTGGGGTTATTACTTCCTTTGATCCCAACATTTTCCTCACTTGTACTAGCTGACATTAGAGATTTTATTGAGGTCACTGGTTGGCTCAAATAAGCTTACAGTCAAGTGAACCCATCACCTGGCCTCCCCCTGAAGAAAAGCAGGGGTGGGAAAGGTAAGAAAATGGATTCTTTAATTAGTAAGTCTTTCACATCCAAACTGAATTTCCAGAGGCTTTTGGTACTTAAAAGATATTTTTTAGAACATAAGCTCCAATACAGATGGATATTTTCATGTTTGGTGTATTTAGCTTACACTGTCAATTTAGTGTTTTAAAATGAAAGTTCTAAAATTATAACTTCTTGTTCATTACTGCTAATAAAACATCCTATTACATGTTTTCCTCATTTGGTAACTTGAGATTATACTTTTCAGTATATTTAGATAAATATAATTTGTCTTTTAAACAACTTCCAATGTATAAACAAAAATTGAGATACCCAATCCAGTGTTCTTGAGTGTGTTAAAACACCTATTTTCATAAGCCATAGAACTTGATAACCTTAAGTTTGAAATATTACAAATTAAGGATTTGCTTTCCCTACATGAACTGACCTTGAAAAACATCTGTACTTCCTGTACAACACTTCATATCTGTAAAAACTGACAGTTAACCTACGTAGGAAATATGCCATTATTTAGTGATCATGGCTGAAAAATATAACACTTTAGGTTTAAATCCTTTGCAGCTCAAGAAATTAACTTTTAACATCTCAGCAATATAAGTGCTATTCAGGAAACAAACACAGTAAACTAATAACGTGTAAATTTCTATAGCCTTCCTTTGTTGTGGCTATCCATATGAAATTAATGTTAATATAAATTAATCGATGAATTTCACATTATTAATGCTGACCTATAAAATCCAGCTAAACCAGAGCATTTCAGTTAGACAGTTTTACTGTGAGCACTGGTTTTAAGCCAAACCTGCCTTGACTATAAGTATAAAAAGAACCTTAAATGAAGGGCTATGTTTTATTGTATAACCAGAGAGTTGTACATTATAAAGATTATCAATCTGCATTCAGAGACCAGATTGTACACTTGTTAAACGATGGATAGAGGTGCTAGGAAATGAAATGACATTGAAGCTACCACTGGGAAGCGTAATAATTGGGCAAGTGGGGTTTGTTTTCCATTGTTGCCCAGGAGAACACATGCCAGTAGGAACTATGAGACATTTCCCAAAGAAGGGTGATAAGGAACCTGACATGTGTTTGGGTTTTGGTTGGCTAACTTTAGGGGAAGTCTGAGAAAGTGGTGCTTTGCTTTGGGTGTGGTGTTTACAAAAATGATGGGGCAGTTCTGTAACTGGATAGATCAAAGATCATCCATCCCTGTAAGAGAAAAGTCTGGATTTATAAGGAAGCTCTGATCAGTAAAGAACTGGCAGTCATTCATGTACCAGGAAAGAAGGCCACTTGGTATTTTCTAAGTTTTACTGTGACATGTTTTGGAGTTACCTTCTGTGAGATAGGTACTGTTCAATGGAAAACATATGACTTAGCTATAAGTCACAGAGTGTAAATACACAATGAGACCCAGCTGTGGAGGCATGACAGTGTCAGATATCAGGGTTGTCCTCTCATGCATCTCTCTTTTTTTTTTTTCTCTCTCTCTCAGAAGAAAACCTTCTAGCCTGGCACTCTTTTAGGATAGCATTTATTTCTATTAAGAGCTGATTACACACTGGTGGATGCTGTGGGCCCATATTAGTCAACAAGTGAAAACATTTAGGTAGCTTGCTTCTATGTTCTTCAAAATCTTTGCATTCTCAGTCTTGAGAAACTGACCAGCTATTTGCAAAAGTTCCAACTAGAATGCAATGACACAAGACGAGGCTCAGAAAACTTCTGTAAAAGGTCAGACAGTAAATATTTCAGGCTTTGTGGGCCATATGGTATCTGAAAAAACTAGGCAACTCTGCTGTTAAACTCCCCAAAGTAGCCACGAATAGTATGTTCACAGATTAGCAGTATTTTAATAAACTTTCTTTACAAAATAGGCAATTGATGGTTAAATACAGATTTTTGGAACACTGATGCAAAGTCAGGATCACCTGATCTTATGACTTCATTAGCCACCTTTCACATTCAAAAGGGATAACACAAATCCACACATATCTAACAAGGATTCTAAGTTCATGCTTTTTCTATCCAACCACAAGAATACATGCCATGTATCAATATGTTGACTAGTATAGACTCTCATATCAACATCTTCAGTAACTCTGACACTATTCATAGAATATTGACTACCATTTAGAGGACTTTTAATATTAGTTACTTAAGTATTAACTAAATTTAGGGTTTATATAAAGACTACATTACACACAAGTTATTGACATTTTCTAAATGTTTAGTTATGCCGTACTGACTCAAGAGCCGCAATAACAGCACCAACAAGGATTTAAGGGACAGACCTCAAAGAAACAGTGGCATAGAGTACAGTAAGTAAGCTGCCATAGAACACAGTGACCTGCAGGCCTTTCTATGATTTCCAGGGTGTATGCTTCTACCCACCCTCCCTGGAATAGGGAAGCACTGTGGTTTGTGTTTCAGAGTCTATTTGAACATCATGTTTAGGGCTCTCCTGTCCTAAAATGACCTGTCATCCTAAGTTATCCTTTGTCCTTTATGTTTTCCTTTGGAATGGAGTTGGGAGGGAGACTCATTCCCATTATTAAAATTCTGGTACTACTCAACAATACTGTAATTATTTTTTAAATAATCACCGACTACAGGATCTCAGGGACATTTGTAATACAAAAAAAAAAATGTTGATCCATGAGAATAGCAAATTGCTAGGAAAATTGGAAAGTTATTTGCAGATGGCATTGCCATTGTCACCCAAATTCTATAGACCATGTCACTGTGTCAGGCACTAGTACAACAGAATAGCAGTCACTAGATTGGGACAATACTTAATGGAAACTGTTGTCCCCTTGCTTTAGATGTAAAATATCTTAAAAAGCAAGCAGCTGATTATTGAGGACAAATATAGCTATTTGTAAGCCTGAAAACCATAAAAAATAGGTCTAGAAAAATGATAGAAATAGAGAACATCTATAAAAAGGCAAGGTTATTTTCTAAGCATTTTGCAAAACTTCTGCTTGGTGAGAGATTGCTGGCTCCCCCAGAAAGCACATATGCTTGTCTTCTCAACATAGGGATTTTTAAAACTCTACTCACCGATTCTCTATCTAAATCCCTTTATCGTTATGGCACATATGGCCTCCAAACGTAAATCTGGTAAACAAGGTTCAGATGTAATTTAATACCCACATTAGAGTACATTTTAAATATTATGTCACTAAGTCCATAAACAACTATGCTAATATATGAAGTAGCTCAGCACTGCTCAAAACACATCGCAGTTGCCAGCACCATAAAATCCCATTTACTTTTGCTTAAAAGTGTTTGATATTGAGTTTGCTTTCCACTGGACTGTAATTAACGACATTCTAAACTGCTTACAAGATTCAATTGACTGACAATATTAATCACACATTCACAAAGAAATTGGCTATTACATTTTTTTTCTTTCCTATGTGTTGTTGGCATCTAATCACTGTTTAAAACTAAGGAAATGGCCCTTTTCCACCATGCTCCATGGGCATTTATTTTCTTAGTGCACTTGGTCTGTAAAGATTTTTTGCTATTTCTATTGGATCGAGACTGTAAATGTCTATAGACATGGAATAAAACCAACAAATAGTATTTCTTGTCAGGAGGAACAGTTTATTCCAGATAATTAAACTCAGGAATGTTCAAAGAAAACACAGCAAGAAGCATAAATTAGGATCTATCACGGGATATAGGTCGTTCCTCATGAATGGATACTGACAAAACAATTTTGTGAGAAGCTTTGAAAAGTCATTAATAGTTTTGAAAGTTCTGAAAACTGGCACATTTTGTAGAGGAAAAGAAAGAGGCTTAGGTTTATGTTTTAAATGCACTTCAGACATTCACAGATGTAGTTCTTTTATATTTGACAGTGTCTTTGAGCTTCCCTTTAAGAATTGTGCACATAAATTTTTATGAATGCTAGGAGACTTTTAGTTTTTGTTTTTTCTTGTTGTATTTTCTCAAATGCCATTTGGAGAAGCAAAGAGTACAACAAAAATATCAAAATAGAATACATTTAGGAAGCCGAAGACATCTTCCTCATGATTGTAGAATTTTTCCATTATTCATAAACATTATATAGAACTATATTGTTTATTGCTCTAGAGGGAGATACCAAGCTCCAGAAAGCTAGAAATACTTTCTGTCTTACACTCTGTATTCATGTTTTTTTTTTTTTTTTTTTTTTTTTTTTTTTTTTTTGTAGAATTGCAACGTAATTCTACAACAGGGTCAATTTGCAATATTAATTTACTTTAAAATTCCTAAATTATTTTGCATAACATATTGCTACTTACATTTGAGAGTTAATAAGATAGAAAACTGGAGAGTGAAGTGATTAAGAAAATAAATTCAATAAGCACATTATTTGGGTTTGAGACTAGGATGTAAGAGTCCCTGGTAATGAGACCAAGTCACTTCTTTCCTCGTCTATAAATTGGGGTTTAAGGATGATGCCTACTTAGATCACATGGTAATTACAATTTTTAAAGAGTTCCTAGAATATAATAAGCAGTATATAGAACTTACTTCCATGACACTTTAATGCCTAGACCTTGGACTTGGGTACTGAAGGTTCATGCAAACATCCTAAAGTGTTGATTTTTCTAGAAAGCATAAAAGAAGTCTATAACACAGTCTTTCTCTGACTCAAGAAACAGAAGAAAAATGCCTCTTGTGGAATCAAATTTAATGATAACTTTGCCTATCTGTCTCTGTCTAGCCTCCTTTGTTGTCATTATAACATTAGCACATCTCCATCATTTTTTTGCTCTTCAAGACTGCTGACACCTCTCTCTTTACACACACACAAACACACACACACATGATTTGTGATGAAGTGGTAATGACAAAAATAGGTTCACAGTGATATTATGATATGGTGACAGTGAGCTGTTTATAGTTGCTGACTACTTTGCATTTTCTGGGGTCTATATTTTTACTTTCTGGTGTCTTCTGCATGAAACATCACACATTGACATTTTCAAGTCACAGTTCTTACTGCATACACAATGACCCTGATCATAGCAAGTTAAGGCAGTTTAATAATTTATATGTAGCTATATTGTATTGCTGCTGTGCCTATATCTTCTTCTCTTTCTCTCTCTTTTTTTTTTTTCTTTGGTACTGGAGATCAAACTTGAGACCTTCTGCTTGCGAGGCAGGTGGTGGAACCACTGAGCTAAATCCCCAGTCCTGTGCCTATCTTTACAGTCTTTGTTTTTTTTTTTTTATTTTTTTATTTTTTTAAATTTATTTATTTATTTATTTATTTTGTGGAACCAGGCATTGAACCTAGGACCTTGCACTTTCCACGCAGGCACAGGCATCACTGAGCTAAAACTCAGGCCCAACAGACTAAATTATATGACAATGACTGTATCTATGTTTTCCATCTGCCAATGACAGATGGTACCATGATGTCTGGAGTATAATGTATTTCATGAATGTTTGTTGAAGACCATTCTTTCTTGCCTCTCCTTGACTTCCTTCCCTCCTTTCTTCCTTCCCTCCTTCCTTCCTTAACATTTTTGTTTCTCCAAATGCGTTCATCTTCAGTGATTAAGTGCATTAAATAATGAAACTTAGGCTGGGAATGGTGGTTGTAGAAATGACTGTAGTTTTAAAAGAGATTTTTGTCAAAGTATGTATAGAATGATTACCATTTCAAAGCTTATATTTTCTAAACAGAGTTCATCAAATATTAGAGGAGTACAGCTATTTAAAATGCATATGGTATTTGGTATCTAATTAATATAAGATAAAATTAAAGCCTTCTGGTGAATTTCACCCAAATAAGTTTTTGTTTTTTATTTTGATCTCAACTGATGTATTTTAATGCAGCTTTCAAACATAATTCTGTGCAGTGTTTTATGCAGATGTTTCATATTGTCTTATTTCCCTTTCTATTTTTTGTAGCTCTAACATAAATATGATATATTCATTTTTATGGTTAATTGTATGTAAAAAATCACAAATTCAATTAATAAAAGGAATGTATAAAATTGAAAACACTTCTAATTTTTAGATATTGCTCTCAAGTAATGCCTTGGTAACTCCCCAATTATATTGGATAACGCAAAAGTGTCTTACAGTGAAACATATAGCTAAATAATTCTTGTACACCTATGAAAATAAACTGCTTAAAATGTTTTCTATTCTATAGAGTGTTTATTTTGGTAGGTAGACAAGGTACACTTTTATATTGGTCTCTATTATGTATGATTTTAAGTGTCATTTAAATTTTTTTATTCTATGTGACATAATAATTAAAGCTATAAAATGTAAAACACCATATATTTACTGCTATTAAAACGTTCACTCTAATTTATGTTTAAATAGTTCAGTAGACTTTATTTTTTAAGATCGTTTAAAGTAAGCAATACAATGAAGCAGAAGATAATCAGAGATTTCTCATGTATTCCCTCCTTCACACGTGTCTGGCCCAGTTATTAACCTCCCTTGCCAAATTGGTAACATCTGTTACAATTGATGAACCTATAATGACATTTCTTTATTATCTAAAATGAATAGTTCACATTTTGTTGTTGTTGTTGTTGTTACCGGGGATCAAACTCGGGCCCTTGCACTTGCAAGGCAGGCAGCAGAACCATTGTGCCAAATCCCTGGCCCAAATTTTACTCTTGATATTATGTATTATATAGGTTTGACTGATTGGTGAACTTTGGGGACCTTTACGAAATGGTTTGAGAAATTGAAAGTTCTCATTTAAAATTTCATAGATATTTGATGGAAAAATGTGTTGATTAATTCTAATGGCAATTAGACTTGAAATTTCATATATCATTAGTTTTGTTCGATTTATTTTAATTATGTTTTATTGCATTTTACAAAAGTTTTCTGCAGTTGCTTACAAAAGAAAACTGATTTCTCACAACAAATAGCTTTTGAGCATTTATAATTTGCATAGGTATATGAAATAATACTTACTGAATTTTAAAAGAGATGAGTAAGATTTGAAATCCCTTTCTTGAAAGTCTTGATAGAAAAATGAAGAAATCTCACTATTGTCAAGTGAGTAAAAGAATTTCCTACATTCTGTTTCTGTTGTAGCAAATCTCTAAAATGGCCTCTACTAATCTCGCAATGCTATTAGTCATAATTTTCTTTTCAAATGTGACCTGAACTATGTAGCTCTCTTTTGACAAAATAGCGCTGTTGTGTGCCCTGCCCTTCAATAATGGTTTTAGAAAAGGTGGTGTTCGTATTATCTGTCCCCCTCCCTTACTTGCTGTCCCACACTGAAGCAAACTCTAAGTCGAGTTTCCCTGGGAAGAAGTCTTCTTTAGTGTAGTTAGTCATCACTTCACAGGAGAATTCATGGTAACGATGTTCATTGCAATAATCGCTGTGTTTCGAGATAGCTGACAACAGTGTAGCTAAAATACTTATTTATTTTCTTTCTCCTTGAGATTGTTTTCTAGGTTTTATAATCATGCATAAGGTCGTTATGGAAATCTCTAAAGAAATACTGTCGACCTTTTACTACATGGATTTTTTTTGGCAAAGCTGTCATTTGTTAAAATATATATCAGGCTGGAGATGTAGCCCAGTGGTGCTACAACTTCCTAGCCAGTGCAAGGTCCTCAGTTCTATCCCAGGAATTGGGGGAAAAATATATATGTGTATTTATGTAATTTGTGAGATGTGTCATAGGATCCTCCAAATAGTATTGTCTTTGTAATTGACTTATAAATTTAAATGTATATTTATATATGCACAATTACATGTATACATTATATATATGAAAATATACACACATTAACATTAGAAAATTCTATATTCCTTTTAGAACTGCATTATTATATTTGCTTAGGATATGAGCATGCTGTATCAAAAATAATTACTATTGATAACTACTAATTTGACACACTCTTATTTTAGAATTTTGGCTCTAAAAGCACTACCATCTGTTTCAACTTACGATTGTGGAATATGCTTTTATAATTTAAAAATATTTTATAGCAGTTTTAAATTATATCCTTCAGGATGATTATGGGTGATAGTACAAAGTTGTGTCCATAGACCTCAACAGTATGTCTATTTACATTATTTGTATGGGTGACGCTTTCAGAGCAATTTTTGTCAAGTATTTACTTCAGTAAGATTGTGTTGCCCACACAGCTCTTTGTAACCATGGAAACAGCTTCAATGGCTTAATAATGCCCGATGTGACACCTTAGCATTACCTTTGTGTTCTCAACTGTTGGACTTTATGGGCATTAAGACTTTTCTAGCCCCAGTTGATCATGTAAAATCTAGAAGGATATTTAAGCTATCCTGATACAGTTCCAAGCTATAGATTTTCATCTGACAGTAAAATAATTTATTAGTGTAGTATTAGTGTAGATGTAGCAGTTGGACACAAAGTACTACATCCTGAGTTTTGGATATAAGCTTCTTTTGAAGTATTGTGTTTGGAAAAAAGTGGTTGCCACCAATTATTAGCGGGAAAATAGTTCCTTTATCATAAATATAGTGTTTCTTCCCTTTAGTTTCTTTCTTAAATTAATACTTTATATTTGTAAAAAAAGAAATTTATGTATTTATTGTTTTTGCTAGAAGAAAATAAAACAGTATAAGAGAACAAATATAGAGGGGGCATAAAATAAATCTATAACAAATCACATGTTTAGCTACTAAATATTTTGAGGTAATACTTGCACAGTTGTAAAATACACTTAATAAAATATTACCTGAAAAACCTGCCTATAAAATTGAATATATAATGGCCTCTTCATATTATAAAACATTTGAGAAGAAACTCTGTTGCTGGTAGAATTTTTCTGTTGTAGGATGTTTTGTTCATTTTTCTTTTTGTATTTTCCAGTACTCTACATCAGTGGTCCTCAAATGGGTGATATTTCATCCAAGGGACATTGGGCACTCTGGTAACACATTGGGTGAGAATGTGTACTGATATCTACAATACTGGAACCCCACGATGCTGCCAAACAGCCCTCAGTGCACATGACAGCCCCCCTTACCTTCAATGTGTCAAATATTTATCTGGCCTGAATATCGATAATAACACAGTTGGAGATGTTGTACCCTGTACTACATATATATTTCATTTGAAACTTGAAGAAAAGACATAGCATTAAAAAACACAAGGAAAAAAATACTTTCAATACTGTAATACACATATCATATTTTCCTTTGTCAGCTATCTTGTGAGAAACTAACAATTGCTATTTCTTTAACTGCAAGAAATTGTAATAGCAAAAGTGTAATAGCAAACATGTTAAATTCTTACTGTCTCTTTCACTCAGTTGTATGAGATTTTGAACCTGAGCAACAAAAATCCAACTCTGCCTGCTGAATAACTAAGGTTCTGCCTACAGTTGTCTAAACCAAAATTTCTCCATGTGGAGCCACTTCTTGAAGTTTTTTTCTAAAGCCCTGGCTGGCTTATTTTGGAAGCTAAATTGAAGCTTGAGAACACCCAGTATTCTCATAAAGCTTTTTGAAACAAAAGAAATTGTGCCTGAATGAACACTTATGAAAAAATACTTTTATTTTTCATCCTGGCAAAATTCCTAAGATTTAATGAAGTGAAACCATTAAAAAAAGTCCAGTGATGTGAGAACACAAAGACTATGTCTAAAAATATTCCAGAAAGCTAACTACTTTGCTTTTCCATACAATAGCCAGACTTGAATGTTGCCCTTGACTTGAACAAAAGAATCAGCCTTCTGCTTTCCACTGTGATTATAGATTTTTATAGCTATGGTCCCAAACTAAACTAATTTAATGGTGTTATTCTGAAGGAAGTTAATTGCAATTAAGGTTAGATTTTACCATCGTAATCTTTTTAAAATATACTTTTACCATGGATGAGTCCATGGCTGTTTTCAAGAAATGTAAATAGTTAAAGGATATTGTCAGTGGTAATCACTGTTTGTCCAATGACACTGTCCTAAGTCACTAGCGAGATGAACCTTGATCTTCTGAGTAGCTATTAAGTGCTAATACTGCCTCTATGCCAGATGTTGTGCTGGTATTTTGTATATTTTATGACTAATTCCCTTAGCACCCCTCTCAAATAAGTGCTATTTTTCCAGCTTTAGTTACAAGGGTCTGAGTTCTAGGTCCTCACCTCTTCCACAGGAATGCTACTAGAAATCCAGATTTAAAATTCAAGATTGCCTGACTTCAAATCCATTATTCATTCCCTCGTGTTCAGGTTCTGTTAGGCTTCAGCGGAGACAAAAAAAAAAAAAAAAATAGCTGTCCACATCCTCACCATTCTTGGAATAAAAGCTAATCACCCCTAAGCAGCAAGACATAAGTTAAAAGATAAAAGCTATCAAATGAATATGTTATCATCTTCAGCTCAAGCTTTGAGATTCTTAGTGGAGTGATTTAATTTAAAAGCTTAGTTTTCTGAGATTTTTATCACGATGAAATTATTTTTAAAAAAATTAAGCAATCATTGTTTATTTAATTATCTAGTGACATTATCATGCCTTGATCTAATCCTAGATAATTTAATGTAGAACCTATGCTCATCGATTATCATCACTTCCCTCTCTAAGACGCTGTTTGCACATTCTTATTTCTTTTTTCATCTTTTTCATTAATTTGATGTTGATCAGTGAGAGAACATAAGGTGATACTGAACAGTCACAATCAATGAAATGTTTGAAAAAATAATCTAAACTTTTTCATAAATAGGGAGTTGTGTTTATTTTAATAATTGAAGTAATTACCTGTTTATTGGCAAGTACATCAGCAAATGCATACTGTACAAAGAATCTCTGCTTTGCTTTTTGGATTTTCCAAATTCTGTGTTCTTAACACGAAGTTACTTGAGTGAATACAAGTAAAGAACAAAAGAATTGTTTTCTTTCCACCATGATGTGCTCAGTGAAAACAGAATGCTATTTTGAACTATGAAGTCTTATTTTGCTAAGGATAAAGTACCTTTTTAAGGCTTTGGAGTAGTAAAAGCAGTAAATAAAGTAGATTTAGTTCATTTGGTTTTGCTTTTGAAATTTTTTCTCATATACATTGCCCCAGTTGTATGTTTAACAGTTATATTTACTAAATGTATTATACATATATTGCATTGATTTTTTCATATTAAAGATTTCAACATTAGCCAGGATTTAATTAGGTGTGCACTTTTTTCAATATCCCAGTTGCATTTTGATGAATTCTTTAGATATTCAATTAACATGTGAATGATTTGCATAAAGTGTATTTATTCTCTATGGGCTACTGCAGAATCACTTGATAATTTCTTTGCTGTATTAATGGTTCCATTTACTACTTTACTAGTGGGAAATGAAACTGTGTAATTGGAAAGTGGAATATACTTTATAGCATATTAGTTTACTATAATTATCAGGATGTTATATTATGCATTGAATTGCAATTGAGAGTAGAACATTATAATATTTAGGAGAAGTAACAACAAAAAATACTTAAATTGTTATTGTAACTATTGAATTGCAATGAAAATGAGCACAACCATTGAAAGACGTTTCTGTGTCTTATAAACTGTGTTCCCTTTGATAACTTTCCTTTTTCTTGTGTCTTCTTTGTTTTTCCTTTATTTTCTTTTTTTTTTTTTATAATTTGCTGCTTGCCAATGAAGGAAGTAGAGGTGTGTATACAACTTATGTGTTTCATATATTATTTTATATTTTATATAAGTCCCTACATTGAAATTACTCATATGTACTCAATTCACCTCATTTCCCCCTTAGGATGATTATTTCCGCACGTGGAGTCCAGGAAAACCCTCCACTCAGGGTAAGAGTTTAAATATTTAAAAATAAAAATCTTTAAGTGGATAATGACTGTACTTTAAAAATGATACTTACAGTTGGATTCGATTTTAAGATAGAATTTACATGAATGGAAAAATCATGAAGTGCTTATGTTTATTTCAGCAAAATATAGAAATGATCTAATTATCATGATTATATAAGTGTATCTTTTGTCTTTTCTTTTTTTAAATACAATATTTATATTATTTAGGCTTTTAAAAGCTATCATAACCATTTTTATTACTTGATATAAGAAACTTCATCCAGTTTTGAGTGAATGCTGAAAAATACATTTTTTGTGCAAAATTTTCAAACAAGAAGCTTTTCAGTCTCCTTTTCAGTTTATAAAAGATTTCATTGAAAGTAGAGCATACTGGTAATTAGACTCAACTGAAGTCTTAACAAGAACCAAAAGAAAAAGCTTTCTACTAAATTAGGAATCTCTCATCTCTGTGCACACAGCTTGCAGTTTTGCTTATCTCGTCTTCAGAAGGATAAGCAGGCGTGTGGGTGGGAATGGAAATAGTTCTACATGTAGAATGAAAATGGGAACATCAAATACAATACAATCATAATTACATGAATAAAGAAATTTGTATACTACATTCCATGATATTAGAGCTTGTGAAGCTTGCTTTTAAGGTTTGAAACAAAAGAAAACTCTGGCTTACATAGGCTCCGTAATACCATTGCAAAGACAATACTCAGTGAATCAGTACCAGTTGCGCATATCAGTTTTCTGGTACTATGATAAAACACCTGAAATAATTTACAAAGGGAAAAGACTTATTTTGGCTTGTGGATCTGGATATTTCTGTCCAAGTCTGGGTGACTTGTTTGCTTTAGTCATCTGCAAAAGTAATTACACCGCGATGAATCACATGGCAGAGCAAACTACTTGCATCAAGATTCAGGAAGCAAAAAGTCCAGACAGAGACTGGAGTCCCACAGTTACCTTAGGAAGCACGCACACCCTGTAAGGACCTCTCCGAAGGCCTCGCCTGTTCAAGTTTCCATCACTGCCCAGTAGTACCCCAGAGGCAGAACTGAGCCTTAAGCATATCCATCTTTGTGCGATATTCAGCATCCAAATTGTATCATGTTACAAACAGAAATCTTTTAAAAAATATTTACGGAAATGATTGAATGGCAGTTATACTATATTACTGAAAGGAGCTTAGCGTTACTGCTATGTCTACACAATTTTTTTGCTTAATAATTGGGAAAGATATCACAAAAGCAAAACTCTGAGTGAGAACCTACTTCCATAGACCTGGATTGCCTTCAATGTCCATGTTACTCTGGAGTCAGAAACAATCATTCGAATCCAATCATTCTTTTAAAATTAGTTTATTTCTTATGTTATTCTCGGTATTTCAGTATTATTGTACATTTTTAATTGCGAATATATAAAGTAGAATTCTGAAAAGTCATCTTAACTTTTGTTAAAATTAGGCATACCAATACACTAAAAGACAGGGAATGGGGAAAAATAATGACATAAAAGAGTTGTATTTATGCACTTTCTTGGGAAATACATTTTTATAATAAACCTTGAAACCAAAAGTTATTTATAAAATGAACATTAACAGTTAAATTTGCCCTACTCAGGGCACCCAATTATAATAAAAATGTTTTGATTTTTACTTTCTGTGTGTGTGACAGTGTGTTGAATTCAACTCATCTCTCCTTTATTAAAAACAGATGATATTAGGGGAGTGTCTTAATCGTTTTCTTGCGGATGGGACCCAATATCAGATATCAACAATTTACAGGAGCAAAATGTTATTTTGGCTCGCAGTTTACAGGAAGTTTCAGCCCATAGATAGCTCCAAGGAAGGGCGGCATGGCAGAGGAGAGCTGATCATGGCAAGGCAGGCAGGAGAGTCAAGGGAGGAGGCAAAAGAGAGATGTAACCCCTCCAGGCCATTTCCCCAGTGACTAACCCCTTCCACTCACACCTCACCTACAAACAGCAAGTCAGCTGTAGTCCCTGTGATAGAATCACATTCCAAGCCCCCTCCCCCATGACCAAATGTGAAAAACTAATTTTGACTTGAATTACCAATCAGCCGCATTATTACCAATACACTAAAAGATAGGAAATGAAAAAAATGACAAAGACTATAATGTGTTAACGAACTTTATTGGGAAATGAATTTTTATTATGGACTCATAAACCCTAAGAACTAAGTTATCTATGAAATGGATGTTAACGCTTAAATTTATAATAATTGGTGCATCTAATTATATAAAGATGCTTTGATTTCTACTTTCTGTTTGTCACACTGTGTTGAATTGCAACTTATCTGTCATTTATTAAATAAAAAGACAAGGTTTCTATAAAGGAGCATCCCATATCCAAATATACTTTAAGTGGATGACTACTATAAGACTCATTTCTGTGAATTTTGAAAGATTCATGAACTGCAAATTTGGTAAGTACATCATATTTATTAGACAAAGAGAAGGTTATGATTCAATGACAACTAACATTTATGAATAATTATAATATTGAGTTACTGTTTTATTCTCTCTATCTAGGTGGATAGAGAGATATGTTTATTTAATGTTCACAATAGTCCTACAAGATGATGTAATTGAGGTAGCAAGAAGGTTAAGTTTTTGCCCAGGTGATATTCCTACCAAGTGACAGAGTCAAGATTTGGGTCTATACAATCTGAAAATTGTAGCCCACATCCTAACAGTACAATATGCTGCGAACACTCCTATGCTAGCACTGAAAAAAACCTTTATTTATATATATGTGTGTGTAAGTTCATAAATATTCATATATAAATTATATACTTATATAAATATGTGATATATTGCATATATTAATTATCTAAGTCATCTGTCTTACTAGGATTTCTGTGACATGTTCATACATGTATTTTCATACTTGGGTAATATCACAAAGATTATCCTTTAAAATGAAATAAATATTTATTTGAATGAACAATGGAAATATAGCTATTAGCTTTATTTCTTTGTGCTACAGTAATATTTTGTAGACAATCAGACCTAGGATTTTGATTTTATATGTATGCCTCATAAAGACAGGAGAAAATGTTATAGAATATATTGAATTGAGATGTTTCTACTTGATTTTGAAGTTGGATTAAGCAACCTATATATATGTAGATAATATTAAGAAATCAGCCAACTTTTTTGTAATCATAAATCTCTCAATGACTGTGGTGTTAAGTTTAATATGTTTCTTGTACTTTTAGGATGGTAGAATCTTCCTTTAAGTGTCTGCAAACTTTAGTTTTGGTAAAATCAAATAATTGTCCCTATGTACCTCATTTCATTTCCAGTGTAGGTGTAATAAATTTTAAACTGATTTAAGCTTTTATTCATCAATCATATCATGTCCAGTGTGAATATTTGGGGGTTAACTGAAATCATAAACATCGGAAAATTGTAATGACTTCAGGCATTTAAATAAAACCATTTGGTTATTGAAATTCTGCTGAAAAATAAAAGAAGGCACATTGGTGCCAAAAATAAATTGCTTTGAATTTCTCCACATTGAATTTTCTCTGCTGTTATTTCTCTTCATTACTGTGGTTAATCATGAGTTGACAAACATAAACCAACTAAAAAATATTTTTAATGAGGACATGAATCTCCTTGAAGAAGGCGCAGACATTATATGTTTTATAAAAACAAATAAATTAAAGGGTAACATTCATAAATGAACCCAAAGCGGTATATGACAGAGATTTTGATTTAATAAACCCTTGGATAAATATGCTGTATCTTTTAAAGAGAAATATTTACTTGTTTTTTTGCCCCTCTTCACTGTTAACCCTGCTTTACTTTGGAGTACGGATTAATTAGGAGATGTAACAGAAAGGTCATTACAATTTAATCAATGACTTAAGGATTATTTAGAGAATGTGTTTGGAATAAATAATACATCTGCCATAAAATATTTTGTTCAGAAGTTAATTTTTCCCAGCTTGTGCCAGCAATCTAGGTGTGGGCATATGAGGTAGATGGAAGGAAATAAAACACATTTTCTCTATATCTCTTGTTTTGTTATCCAAACCAGCTTGGCGTTGTTCCACTTGATAGCTCTCTGGTAATGGATAATAATTAGTCAATTAATAGTTAAAAACTGGATCTAAATAGTTCTAGGTATTTTAGATAAAAGCAGTTTCATTTTATTGGTGTGTTTTCCCTGTTCTTGTCAATTTATGAGGATATGGAATTAGGGTAAGAAATGTAGCTGTGACTTAGAAGAGCAACCTTTGGTCTCTTTGCAGTACTTTCATCCTGTCCTGTCTTCCTAAATCAGTACCTCTCTGGAGTGGCAAACTGACTACTACTGATCCATTAGATTGCACTTAATTCAACAAAAGTTCATGAAGAGGAGGTAGGTGAGGAAATCATTCTTAAGCTCAAGTTGTGAACATCCAGCCAGAAAGACACATGTGAACAATTCACCCTGTAACTACATGAGCCATTCCTTCAAGGATTGAGAGGAGTGGATATGAAAAAAGATTCCTTGGATGAAAAGACAGATATATGCTTATCCATATTCTTTTTCATTGTTTTTGTCTTTTCAGGGTAAATTCTTAATCGGATTTCCATTTTTTCCCATCTATTTGTAAAATGTTTTAGATAAAAGAGTTGCAGCCTGGCATGTCCCTTTGAAACCAACCTCTGCTGCAAAGCAAAAGTAGTTGAGATTTCATCTGAAGCTTTTGTTCCCTTCAGTGAATACAGTTGCTCAGAGTATTGTAATACAGTGTTTCAGAAAATGTCCCCAGAATTTGTCCTTTCCTTCTTAAAAAGCATAGTTTCATACTAAGGTATAAATCCCACATTAAGGAACATTATGTAGATTAGACAAAGTAGGAATTGCTTCCCTCTCAGGTACTTTAAGTTGTTTTTTTAAATTTGTGTCATATTTTTCATATTCTTGGTGTTTATTGATGGTATTCTGAAACAATAGATATGCCTTATTCATGCTTCACAATAGAGGCATGGTTGTATAATAATGATGCTTTGTTTAAGAGTTTGGCGCCTTTTGACATCTTTGTAATGGAAAAACTGGTGTCCTCAGGATTGAAGTTCAGTGAGAATAGTCTGTAAAGATGATTACATTGATAAAGTATTTCCTAAAAGTGCTTTCATACCTTTAAAATGGATTACATGAAGTATTATTTGACCTGTACATTACTTGATCAACACATGTGACTTGATTTAGGGTGTTTGTTATTGTTTTCCACACTTTTCTTGTTAGGGATTGAAATGCTAATTACCATGACTATTTACATCACCCATGGATTGTATTGTCCATGTTGACAGCTTTGGGACACTGAAGCTGTCTTTATTCCTAAGGTAGACCGACAAAGAAATTATAATCAACCTAGAAAACAACATTGCTTGGTCTTGTATACTGTCTTCAGTTTAGTAAATAAGAATTACACAGGGCTTCTAAATGAGAAGTTCATTTCCTTTGCTTATTGAGTTCTTGTTTCTTAAGGTAGTGATGTTCATTAATTTGGTTTGTACCATAGTCTATAAAACATAGCAACTGAGAATCTTGGATTTTGTCCTATGCTAAAAGTGCCATTGTCTCTGAAGAAAAATAAAGACAATAAAAAGGTCTGATTTTAATTCATAAAATAAAATCAAGATTATAAACATCTCATTTGGTTCATTTGGAAATATTACATAGGTGTGTAAGAAAGAAAATTATAGCTATTTATTTTTAAATATTGAATCAAATTTATAGAGCAAAATATTGGTACTTTGAATATTATTATTGATTTAAGAAACTACATTTTTATGTCAAACCTTGTTAATCAAGCATAGTCAGTAATAACTATTATTATAAAGATTAAAAAATTCATGCATATAAAGTCATATTTTCATAGGATTCTTCCACTGACTAGGGAAAAGATTCCCATTATTCCTCTACATGAGAATTATTACACTCATTTAAAAAATACAATTGTTTCAATTTGATCCTTGATTATTTTAATATAATTTATCTGAGGCAGAGTTTGGGCATTCAGTACGTTTTAGCCATTGTTCACGTTTTTGGTTTGCTTCCATTTTATTACACTTTAAGGAATTGCTTTAAAATGTACAAAACAACAATTCTACCATTTTGACCAACTTCAAATGTACAGTTGAGTGGCATTTAGTACATTCGTACTGTTATGTAATTATTACCATTATTCATCTTCAGAACTCTTTCCATCTTCCCATTAATGAGTATTTTTATCTTACAAATATGACAACTGACCTGGATTATCAATTTGATTGCTTGAGACATGGCTAATTAAGCATACTTTTGGGTAGTTGTGGGTGGGACAAGGAGGCACAGCCTTGACTGTCATATCTGGCCCCTTGCCCTTTGCTCTTGAATTCTGTTATCTTGGTTGGCTTCTGGCAACGATTAGATGAGCAGCATTCTTTACCCAAGACTCTTAGCATTCTTTACCCAGATTTTTAGCGTGTATCTGCTTTGGAGTAAGCAGAGCATTGACTGACTGGACCCTCTAAAAAATTAACCTCATGTGCTTTATGGTGTAAGTATCAGGCAGGTTGTTTCAGTAATAAGGAAGCTGCCTAATACAGAAAATTGGCACCATTGAGTGCAGTCGTTAGTATGACTATACCTGACCACGTTGAGAGGCCTTTGTAACTGGTTTGAGATAAAGTTTGGGAAGATTTGAAGGTGCTGTCCAGAAAATCCCTAGATTATTATAAGAAGAGCTTTCTGGGCAATTCTGATCACAGACCAGAACATCAGAGTGCTGATAGGAAAGAGGACAGTATAAACCATGTTCATGAAATTTCAATAGGGAACAAGGGATTCTTTTGGTTATTGGACTAAAGTCCAAGGGAGTTAAACTTTGGAAAACCATTTGCATTTTGTACATACACTGAGACTTTAAGGGAGCTGGTTTTAGGAATTATGGAACAATTTATCTGGCAGAAGAGATTTTTAGGTCACCCAGTATTTAGTCTGTAGCATGAGTACTCCTGGTTCCTCTTGACCAGATATATCATAAGAGTTGTGAACAAAGAGCAGATCAGAAGTATTTAAAAGGTATATATTTTGGAATTGAACTATGTTTAAAAGGAGTCCAAAAGGAGTGTGGATACTAAAGAGATTAGTACCATCAAAATGATGCCAAGTACTTTGAACAAGGGCAAGAATAAAAATACCCTGAGGGCACCTCAAGAATAAGCAAGTTTTCATCCATTGAAGGCTCAAGGATAGACAAGTGTAAATCTTTTATTTGAGAAGAGAGCCTGTGGAGCACTGGTTTGAGAAGGGTCTCCTAGGCAGTTGGTTCCTAGGATTCTTTTCACCTTCCTCGTTCATCCATACCCTCAGAGATCTCAAAAGCCACGGTCTAAAAGGCCACTGCTGGAACTGGTGACAGGTTTTGACACTATCCATGTGATGTTGGTTTTGCTAGTATGCAAGGATGTAAGAATTGTGGGATTTTGGAGACTCACACCCAAATGCCAGCAAGTATATCCCTGTAAGAGGGATGGGTGAAGCTGTGGAAATTAAGTTGAAGTAAGGGAGATCCCAGGAAGTTGCAAGTGCTAGGAATCGGAAATATCTGCTGAGAAAAGAGTGAGGGAGCAGAACCAGACAAGTAAGAGGCCATGTAAGGTGCAAATAGCAAGGCCACAGGGATGGGTTCACATCTTCTATGAACTCACATCTCACATCTATGTCCCAGATGCTAGACACAGAGCTATGTGACCTACTGTTTGCCCTGCTTAGTTTCGGTATACTACTGTATATCCCCAATATGTAAATTGCTTTCTGAATTTTTGGGTGTTTAAGTTCTCCTTGAATCTCAGAGGAGACTGTAGCCTTGGACATTTGCGAAATGCTAGAGCTACTGAAACTTTGTGGAGGGAATTAGTGCAGTTTTGGTTGTATGCAGGAGAGTTTTATCATGTTAGCCAGAAATAGGACCATGTGAAAGAGTTGTGTTTGTGTGTCAAGTAGCCAAGGGGCAGAATGGGACAGGCTAGATAGTCAAATTGATTGGTTTGAGAGATCCTAGAAGATTAATGAAGCACAATTCTGGCTGTTTCTGTGTGGGTCATAGGGGCATGACTTTCGCTACAGTATCCAGCCCTTGGCCCCTCCCTCTTGCTTGTTTCCTTCCTCTGGCAGGGACTAACCAACAAATGAGAAATGTTCTTCCACTAGTTCCTTCTGCCGTGAAAATTCTGCTTTGGAGCCTGTTAACCATGACCCTCCAAAGCTATGAGCCAAATAAATATTTCCTTTAAATTGTAGGTGTCAGGTAGTTTGCTCAAGTGACCAGGATGCTTACTAATATGGTGGGCATAGAATTTCAGTCTATAAGTCATTCTCTCTTCTCCTTTCTTCTAAACTTTTGACAATCACCATTGCACTTCTTGTTTGCTAAGTTTGACTTTGCTATATATTTTATAAGTGAAATTATACAATAATTGTCTTTTGATGGCTGGCTTATTTTACCTAACATTATGTCCTCAAGGGTAATTGATCTTGTGTGAGTGAGCATTTCCTTCCTTTGTAAGGTTAGATTTTTTTTGTATCTGTCTTTTCATCCATCAATCAATGCTTAAGTTGCTGCTACCTTTACACTATTTGGAGCATGTGTATACCCATACATTTAGTATCTGCTTTCAGTTGATTTGGGAAGATATATCCAGCGTGGAAATGCTAGATCTGGTAAATCTATTTATTTGAGGAACTGCCATATTAATCTCCATAGTAGCTACCCTGTTTTACTGCTGTGGCCATCAATGTAAGCACATATTCCAGTCTATCTACCTACTCACCAAATTATGTGGTTTAGCAGATAAAATGTATTCTAACCATTATGAATGTTTGCACTTTAAACTCTGCAACTTAGTATCATAGGATATAGCCACAATTTATTAAAATCTTTTGTTTTGTTTTATAGTAGAGAGTTTTGTATCAAAGGAATTTAAAGACTGTCAAAAATTTCAGGAATTTTTCAGTAACCTGCCTTTTTTCCACATCTGACACCAGAAGAAAGTATCAAAAGACACTGAGAATGGATGATGAGGCAAGAAGTAGCCTAAAGTTATTATTTCCATTGTATCAACACTTTCTATACACCTGATGATTTCTATGAGGCTATTTTATACAATAATCAAATTATAATGTTTAGGATGTGTTTTGCCTGTAATGAGAGTAAGAAGTAGTTTATTTTATCATATAACTACAAATGTGATGCCTTGGCATTTGGGGACTTGGTATGCGTCTTGCTGATATTCTTGGGGATGCAAAGTCCTTTCCTCCTTTCTCCGTCTTCCCACTTTTTATTATTTCTTTTGTGGAAGGTATAATAGTGTCTTAAATATGGATTATTTTTCAATTTTCCCTTTCCTTTACCCATACTAGTTTTATATGCATTTGGTAAATCAGGAATTTCCGATCACACTACACATTAAATTCACCTAAGAATTTTATATACAATATATAAGCTCCAAGTCCTACTGACTGCATCATTGGCCTGATGTCTGCATACCTTAACCTGTTTTTCACAAGCCCCACAATATATGCATGTGACCTGATTCAGGGTTAAGAACATTTGTTACACATCTCTTTATCCTCTGTGTTGTTTCTGTTCTTTTAGTGCAGTGTATTATGAGCAGCAGACAGTGCATAGTTTCTTATTCTATGAGCTGTATTGCCGAATTTGACATATGTTATTACTGGATTAAACAAAAGACTAACAGGTATGAGATTGGATTGGGAGTATGCTTATGTCTGGCTCAAATACTAGCAGATCAAATTATTTAATATACCTTGCTTATAATTGATGAAGTTATGTTCAACTATATTTTACTTATAATTACCATTTATCCATTTCTCTATTGGCAACATTTTTGCTTTTTTCAGAACACTTTCTTATGAGTTTTACATACATTATTGTGTTTGACCCTTTACAAAAATTATTTAAAGTTTGTAGGGAGGTTAAGGTTGTTGCTAATTCAAACAGATGAAGAAATTGGGAATCACTTAGGTTTTGATGTATGCAGATTACATAAATATTGGAAAATGCAGTTGAGATTATTTTTCACATGCTCTTCTGTATACTAGTGTTTTGGTTTTCCAATACATCATGCAGCCTTTGTTAATTTATTTTTAATAGTGATGTATGTTTTGTAAGATAATATTTTGAGTGTCCAGAAATTAATAATAATCACTTTCATTTTTGAATACCTACTACATATTCTCAGCATTTAGCTATTTTCTTGTTAAATATCATATTATTTTTATTCCTTTTATTTTAGTTTTTATTTTTTCTCTTTACATGATGAGGGACATTGGTATTGAGTAAGGTAAAATACCTTGCCCATGATGTAGGTATTCAAAGCAAGAATCAGAATACGTATGCATTTCAGGTATTACAAATTCTAAGGCTGCTTCTGCTGCACACAGTGCCTCTGAATCAGGACTGGGTCGGCATTCACATGCCCTGACCAGTTTTGCAGCATGGAGTTGGGCTTTGTGAGTAACTCCACTTTTATCATAGAAAGGACCGAATTGTGTCACATACTGTAACCGACTCATGTACTCATCCCATGTTTTTTAATTTCTAGTCTCTAAACTGAGGCGATTGTGGAGAATGATTTCCAAGATAATTTCTAGGCCCTAAGTTTTTTTTTCAAGTGTTTAACAAGTTCTTTGAATGGTATGTTAATAATTTCACCTTTGAATGTAAAAGTTCACATGTTATAACGCATAATTATGCCCATAGTTTTTATTTTATATTTTTTAAAAGGCAACGACTTCATTTTTAGGAGACTAAATTTAGTTTCCTAGATAAAATTACACAATTCATATTTTAGAAAAACAGGCAGGATAAATCTTTCTTAACAACATACATACTTTGTTAAGTGTACTATACAATACATTTACATTATATATCAAGTCAGCTAATTATCAGTTATAAAGTATTATGCCTCAAATACTTTGCTGTTTCTCATAATTCTAAGTGAAAGATCACAATATGTTTATAAAATCGGAAGAATGAGGCTTGCTATCCCTGATTTTAACATCATTTGGAAAGATAATGGACTTGTACAGTAATATTAAATCACTATAATGATGACCATTAATATTAAGTGATAGATATTGGCCCAGAACTCAAGTCATTTATCACCAAGTCCTGAGCCTTTTCATCATATGATCCTACCAAGTAACCCCCTATTTTTCACCATTGTAGTAAGGATGAGCTAATTATTGCCTTCCTGTGGTAGAATTATATTTTCACTTAAGGCTAAAACATGTAGAACTTACTATAAATTTTAAGGCAATATAGGTGACTGCTTGCTCAAAATTTCTTATTTACTTTTATTTTCAGATCAGAGACAGAAAAGTTTGTGTCCTCTGGGGTCATGTAGTACCTGATTTGAATCTGGGTTCTACTACTGTTAATTCTACAGAACTGAAGAAATTAATTTTAAAAATCCAAATATTAAATATTCAGATTCATGTTTATGTTATAAATGAACTTCTTACGGTCCTAGAGGCCACAGACCTCAATTCCACGGTGCCAGCTCCTGACAAGGACCTTCTTGTCATCTTATCCCATAGAAGAGGTGAAAGGTCAAGAGAGAGAGAAAACAAGAAGTGCAATTAAGTTTAAAGGGAGCTGGGAGGGCTCAGACATTAAAATCATCAGATATACGAATCACACTTTAGATCCCCAATTTTCCATTTTGAGCCTCTGTATCATGTAACTTTTGAGCATTGCTGTTTAGAGAACGGAGGTAGGAACATACCCATACATGTCTGTCTTCTTCCTATGTTACATGGAAAATATTAAGAACAAAAGGGAAATTAGTGATGTACAATGGCAGAGATATATGGCATATATGGAGTCTGCTACACTAGAAGTAATGCTTCCGTGTTAATTGGACTCTAATTATTATAAGTACTATTCGCCCTTGTATTCTCCCTTGTGGTCATAACATAGAGGCAGATGTATCCCACGAGAAATGGTATTGAGGGCTTGGGATTTGGCTCAGTGGTTCCGCCACCTGCCTCACAAGCACAAGGACCCAAGTTCAACCCCTGGTACCAAAAAAAAAAAAAAAATTATATTGGATTTATTTCCCACACTCTCTAAACTAGTTCTTCTGAATGAGACCGTACTCGAAAATAAAGTCATTGTACATGTAATCAAGCTAAGATAGGTCATTAGGAGGACCCTGATCTGCCAGTCTGACTGGCATTTTTGTAAGGGAGAAAAGACACCCACAGAGACATAAGAGATACGATGAAGAAGAAAGAGATGGAGAAGATGCTGACACAGCTAAGGAGCACAAAAGATGGCCAACATCCTCAGGAGGCCGAGCGGGAAGCGAGGAGTGCAGTAAGTGTGGAGCTCCCGCGAAGGAGGCAGCATGGCTCGTGCCTTGATTTCCGGTCTCTCTTAACAGAAGAGAATTAATCTCTGTTTTTAAGTCACACAATTTGTAGTATTTTGTTACAGAAGCCCTAGGAGACTAATGTAGTCAGTCTTTTAAAAATAATGTTCAAATGATTCCTTTAATTACCTTCCATATTCTATCACATAAGAGCAAAAGCATATGTAGAAACACAGATTGATGGATGCATTATATATAAATATTTAAAGTAGTTTATATTAATTGTAATTTTTAATACACAAGTGTTTAATTCTTTGACATCTTATGGAAAGAGTATGTGTGTGTTCAATTAATATTTTGGGGGTCCGGGGATTTAGCTCAGTGGTTCTGCCGCCTGCCTCACAAGCAGAAGGACATGAGTTCGATCCCTGGTAAAAAAAAAAATAATAGTAATATTTTTGTTTAAGCCACATCTGCTTTTCTGGCTTAAAAAGAGTTATTTTCTTTTAGAAAAATGCACACAGTGAAGTCTATTAGACCACAAGATCTTCCATAATAAGTTCATGTTACCCTTTACCCCAGTCTTGTGACCCAGATCCTACCAATCATTGCTTCCCTACCTTCCGTATTCTAGAAGTGAAAACGTGGCCAAAAATAGATCATTTAGATTGTGCAATATGCAGAGGGAGTTGCAGGAAAGAGAAGCTTTCTTTTTTCAAGTGCAACTAGTTAATATGAATTTGAAGGTAATCACCGCCACCTTAACAACAGCAACAATTGGAAGGCAGTGTTATGAGATGGAGTAACTAAGGCTGAGTCTTTAATTTATTCTGTATCCCGCCATCCCTGAAATTAACTATACATTTCCTTTTCTTTCTTTTGCTCAGAAATGTTGACCAATTTCTTTCATGTTGAACTGAAAATGTCCTTATTATGTACAAACTTGCACCTGGGAGTTATAAGAAATCTTAAAATTTATGTTGCTGAAGCAGGAGGCAGAGGGGATTTTTTTACATGAGAAGTTTGCCTTCCATGCTCATTGCACACAGTAGCTGTTCTGCGCCCTCTTGTCTCTGGAGTCTCGTAAGCCTCTTGTAGTTGGTCTTTTCCAGAATCTAATACACAATGGTACTTTATTTGAAAAATTCTTTGTGTTAATAACAAATACAATTGCATTTCCCCAAAGCTTTACTTCATACTTTTGTGACTGGTCTGGTCATTATTTAAAGGGCTTAAAAATGAAGACAGGAACAAAAAAGTCTTTGACCTTTTTTAAAATAACAAACTTCACTTTATTTAATTAGGCTTGGAGACAGGTATAGAAAAATATTTAATGTGTCTAAGATCTATCAAGCTAAATAGTTGTGATGAACCAGATTTTCTTCAAAGGTCAAGGCTCCTTTCTCTTGAGTTAGCTTTTCAGGTGACTTGTTGATTTATAGTGACTTTTCTTTCTCTTCCACTTGACCTCAGCAACCAAAGAGAAAGGTAAGTGCACTCTGATGTCTTGTGCTTCAGAAATGCAAATTTGGAGGCAGAGTTCCAAATGCTTTTAGCTGATCTGGAAACAAGCACTGGAGCTGATTCAGGGTATTTTTAATAATCCTTAATGAAATGCAGCTTACTATAGTAATTTTTATTTGGAATCTTCATATGATCCTCACCTAAATATCCTTATTCCATCTCATCTCCTCCTTGGAAGGTGGCAAAGTTGTCTCCGTGAGCAGAAAGCTAAGCAGCTTCAGTATCAAATTCTCGCCTCTCTGTACTCTATTGTAAATAATGTTTAATTTATAAATTTGTCTTTAGTTTACATTACAACTTGATAATGTCCAAACGGTATTAAATTGTAAGAATAAAATAGGGATCTAGGCCCAAAATGTCATGCAGAGAAAAACAAACTTTAAGTGTGATCGCTAAAGCTAAAATTGCTACAAAATCGAGCAATATGGATCTTTTAAAGTACCTTAGTGGTTGGCATAACAAAGTAGCAGGACATTTATTCACTTAAATTTCAACAAATATAAAAGTATGTAAGTTTAGAGAATGCCATTTATTTTCATTAGAACATAGAACAATATAAATAGCATTTGGTGCTGAAATTTTGCTTAGTCTGTAGCTGAGAATTTTTATTGTAACTGGCAGAGAAGGGTAGTAAAAGCAATTAAGAATTGATCTTTCCATATAGTCAGCTTCCCATTGTTGAGATACAATGCTCAATACTTCTTAAAAGAGGAAAGGTTTATTTTAGCTCAAGGTTTCAGGAGATTTAGAATATGGTTGGCAGGCTACGAGGCAGAAACCTCATGGTGGAAAACCCATGGTGGAGCAAAACTGCTTAGTTCATGGGAGCTGAGAAACAGTGCAGAAAAGTTTGAGCAAGGAATAATACGCATAGTATTCAAGATCATGCCTCCATCATCCACCCAGATGCACCTAGGAGACTGCTGTAATAATCTGCTAGGTGTTTCTTAATGTTAATGAGATGGACATATCAGGATAAAAGTTGACACCGTATTTTGAAAGTGTTAGCTGCTTTACTACAAATCCTTTATTTGAGAATCCACCACATACCAATGTAAAATAGACACAAATAACTACATTAACAGGAATATTTTAAAGTAATTTATTTGGTTAATTGGTTGTAATTTGGTTGGGGGTTTTCCCATTTTTCTGCGCGTATTTTACAGTAGCACTGAAAATTATTTTTGTTTGAAACTGACTTGGCACAAGACTGCATTGGGGATATAAATAAATAAAATCAAAGAAGCCAAGCAGTATAAAAAGGAAATTCATCAGCTCTTGAAATTTTTCATTTAATTTAGGAAAGAGAAGTAAAGCAAATATGGGGACTTGGGAAGACAAGTAATTTTTTTAAAATACAGGGAAATCTATTTTTACTTCATAAATATATACTAAGAATGATTCAAATATTTGAGGCAATATGAATATCTTACTGGTGATATCAGTTTCTATCAATGGATAAGAACATCAGATATTTTTAGTAGGATACCTTAACTGGTCTTTCAAACATTTTAAAATATAAAATTGGCAAAACAATTATTTTATTAGGATCTCCATTCATCTGAAGGTCAAATGTAATTTTTGTTTTTAAAGTTTTTATTTAAACTGTTGGGAACAGTTTGATTCTTCTGCAGCCTGGGGCATGGCCTGTTATTAAAGTACAGATGAGTTGGAGCAGTTGGTATGAGTTTGTAGAAATATGGGAAAAGAACTGTTTTTGAAGTCCTTATGCTCAGCATATCAGTTACATATTTTAACCATACATCATACATTAGCTTTCAAAGATGGGTCATTGAACTTTTGAGATGAGATTAAAAGTTTTACTAAATAAATACAGAGGGCTGGGAATTTAGCTCTGTGGTTCCACTGCCTGCCTCGCAAGCGGAGGACCCAAATTCCGTCCCCAGTACCAAAAATAAATAAATAAATTAATTAATTAATACAAAAATAAGTCAAAGCCAATGCACTAGAAAGTGTTCCTTTCTATAAATTTTGATAGAGACTGTGTTTCAGGGTGAGAGAGCAAAGGAAAGCTTTCCAAAGGACTATACAATTCATCCATGAGTGAGTGTGAAATTGGAGTTCTTAAAGTTCCTTTTGTCTAAGAAAAGGGATTCTCTGTTAGGGACTTCTTGTATGCTGGCAGATTTCTACTTCATAGTCTAGGATATTTTTTTCCTTGTCATATTTCAAATAATTTAATCTGCTTATTATAACACACCTGCTCCACTTTCAGGTATCACCCATTAGTCTAAATATGAGGTGAGACTTAGGTGTTGAAGTAGTCATATAGAAATAATGGAAGGCATAAAGCAAACAGCTAACACATTAACATCAGAAAGCACTATTATGCCTGAACTGTGAGATGCATGCTTATTAGAAGAGATGCATTTTTTGTCTTGTTTTGTTTTTAATTTTACCTGTTTATATTTTCCTTCTAGTTGAAGATGACCTGAATGTCAAAGTTCATGGACTCTGTTTCTAACTACTCATTAGTCTACTTCTGTGTCTTTTGTAACCTGCAATAAAAAGGCTTCTGTACGATTTTAAAGTAATTTATTGGTACACTATATTTTATGAATAAATAGATGTTAATTCAGGAATTAATACATTACTCTGAATATACTTAAGTGCAAATGTATTTGTTAAAAAATATATGTTTACTCTTTAGAAAGACTTGAGGTTTAAAAATTGTAGGTAGAGATAAATAACTTTTTTTTCAAGTATCAAAGCTTTTTGTTTCATCCTGCAAGGTAAATTATTGTTGATTATATTAAAGTTTCTGTCTTTTCAAATACATTTAGCACTGCTTTATATGTAAATGTATTACATACCAATTTGTTTTTAGCTAGAGCATTGTTAATTTAAGCTAAATTGAAACACTAAAGAGATACAGATCTTGGAGGCCATATTTTATCTTTATTAAAAAGCTTACTATTCGCAGTGCCTACTTTTAATCACTAAAGGCCTTAGTTTTAATCTCAGAACATGACTTCAGACACTGGGCTGATAAATACTGAATCGTCCCCATTCTTCTAAGTTAATTCCATAATACAGCCCTGTTTTTAATTAGATGGTTCAGTCCATATCAAACTGTGTTTGCAAAGCTTATCTCCATCTTTCCATTAAGCAAAAGGCTTTCACTATCTCATTCTAAGAAATACAGAGATGACCTTTTATTAGTTATGTGTTTTCCATTCCTATTATAGCTTTCTTTAGTGTCCAGCAGTTTG
This sequence comes from Fukomys damarensis, assembly GCF_012274545.1. Taxonomy (NCBI): domain Eukaryota; kingdom Metazoa; phylum Chordata; class Mammalia; order Rodentia; family Bathyergidae; genus Fukomys; species Fukomys damarensis. The sequence continues at coordinate 36,279,115 of NW_022900930.1, forward strand.
CAGTTTCTCTTTTCTTTTCTTTCTTCTAAATACAGCTTGGGTATTTGAACTCAAAGTTCTTCAATTTCTAAGTTTGTCTTGTTAAAAATGAGTTTCTGCACATTAAACATTTATTTTACCTCCTATTTCTAGATGGAGTATACTTGGGTAGCTTTCTAGAATTCACCGGAAGTCTTAGGAGTTGGAGAATCTAAAAATCTTTTAGTTCTGATACTCAGATTCTTTCTGAAAGTTGTCTGCTCTGATAAATCATTTCAGAAACAAGAAAGAGGTAATTTCTATTAATATTTATTTTCTTGTAGTAATGGGTATGGAATAGAAGGGAATTTTGAAGTCCAGTTATATAGAGTAAACTTAATAACTTTCTATTCGGTAGGACTCATTTAATAAGGTGAAACAGTAGATAAATTTCACATTACAATTATTAGAAAAAAATGCATAATAATTTTATTCTTGATAGTCCTTATCTGGTAAACTCCAATGGAGAACTAGGACAGTGTAAAGTAACTGCAAAATTAAAGTCACCTGAAATTTGAATCAGTATTTTGGAAATATTCAGTGCATGTGGTAAGGATGGATAAGAAGGGTTCCATTGCCACCCTAATTTCTGCGTTTTGGTACCACTGTACTAAAGTGCTCAGAATTATTCTAAAAGTCACTGTGGATGAAGTTGCGATGGCCAAAATGCTATGTATTTCCTCGTGGCAGAAAGTGTTTCCAGTTATTAAAGCGTGTTTCTGCGCACTCAGTATAACATTCATTTTCCCATTTACACATGAGGAACAATGCTTCTCTCAGAGGACTGTTGTGAGGATTAAATGATATGAATGAGACTTTGAGAACTGTACCTGGCCCATCACTGAAAATGTCAGTAATAATAATCACTAACAACATACATTGTTAAACCAATATACCTGCTTTCTTTGGAATTTTAAAGAAAAGTGTTAAGATGCTTCTTGTTTTCCTGGATGTTACTTTGAGAATATGAACATGCAAGCATTTAAAAATGTTCAGTGGTAAATTACTGTGGTAGTAAGAATTCTTTTCAGTTTTAAATAGCCATATATGAATGCTCAGCACCCCTGATTTCCTAGTACTAAATTAGTAGTCCTGTTTTTAAGATAGTGACATCATGGTACCATAATATCATGACTAATGTAATCTCCCAGTGGCTATGACCTAAATTAAATCACAGTTGGCAAAATGAAGCACCCTGCTGAGTATCTCAGCTAAGCATGAACAATTAAGAAATAAAGACATTACTTGTAAATGAAGAATCCATGTTTGTATGTAGTTTTCACAGAAAACTAAAGATAATGACTCCAAATCAAACCAGAATAATAAAATAACCAGTTCTTGTTACCTCATTAGGATCATAGGAGATAATGACAATAAAGCTTTTTAGTGTTTTCCACAAAGCTAATTAGAAGTGCAAGTTACAATTTTTAAAATTGGATACAAATCAAGCAGTTATCAAACTTTGATTTATATTGTATTCGTTCCTCCTAAGCTGTTTTGTTTTTTCATGATAATTAACAAAATTGAAATAACATAGATGAATATATCTGAATAGAGTACAATATATTCTTTCTTTCTACAGCTTGATATTTTAGCCATAACCGTGTCTCTGAGTCCAGTAGGCTAAATTGTGAACCATCAATTAGGACACATTTAGTGAGGAGCCATGTAGTCTCCACTGTGGGTCCTATGAGATGCCCCATCTGATGTTAGGGCTTGCGTACATCCACTGTGTGATTTTACTGATTAATACGACAACATCCAGTAGCATAGTGTGGGAAGCTGATTAGCTCCTAGCCCCAACTTGCCTGACAGCAGGAGTCCTTCCAAACTTCACTCCTTACTGTCTTGTTGCCTTTTCCTACTGATAGGAAACGGATAAGTTTCCTGTGCCCAATGATATTACTGTCTCCATTTGTTTGCGTTGAGAGCTCTAACCCATGACATCCTTATGTTAATGAACATTAATTAATTAACTGAACAGCTCCATGTTAATGAATTAAATCAATTGCAAACTTTATAACTTTATTTTTTGCTTCATATAACTAACCTTCCACCCCAAAACAAAATTTCTAAAACCAATGCTCTAAAATCTGCTCTTAAATAAACATTTAGTGATTTTCCTGGATTTCCTGAGTTTCCAAGTTTGGACAATGTTTCAGGCTCTTGCTCATCTTCATTCAGATTCTCTGTTAATTTGGTGAAATTATTCAGCAGTTGCTGCCTCGGATAGTAAGATTATACTGATTGACTTTTGAACTTGAGCAAAATCCCTTAGTCCTGGCTGACTTAAGCAGAATGAAAGTGACTGAAAGGGCTCTGGATAATCTAAAGAACTTCCTACACTTTGTGCAGCTGAAATTCAAAATCCTGAACTGTTTCTGGTTAGAAAATTTAGGCTATATATTCAGTTTGTTACTAAAGTGCTTTTACGTCTATCATTGGACTAGAATCATGCTGACATAAAAAGGAGCAGATGCCCAATGGAAAAGAAAGGCGCAACAGCAAAGAGAAGGAAAGACCATTGACAGATAAATGAATTCTCTTTTTGTTCTTTCTTTATTTCAGGCCCAACTCTCTTTGTCTTTTTTTGTTTTTTGTTTTTTGTTTTCCCCTCAATCCTATAATCCAATATAGGCATCCTCACATTAAACTTCTTTATGAAATAAACACTTCTTACTCTTTTCCTCAAATTTCATTTAAGAGCATGAGATCTTTTTCTAGAATGGTATTCACTCATCACTCATAATATTAATATTGTGATGTGTTTTTAAATACTTTGATCACAACAACTGCGATTTTATGACAGTGTATTGTCAGGCAATATAATATTTTAGCAAAGTGGAGGGATATTTGTGTGTGGAAAGATAATAATATCAAATAAATTCATTTCATCTTCAGTCAATTCTTTCTTAAGATAATTCCTATAGTAAAACAATTACTACTATTTATGTCACATTACATATACTGTAGTCATTCTGTTCATCTTATTTTGTTTTATATCTCTGATAAAGATAGTAATTTGACATAGTAGGACTCAATGAATATTAAACCAGGTACTTGCTGATTGATCCTATTTATCCAAATAGGAAAGTATAAAAAAATATACAGTAGACAAGAGCACATGTCATCTTTCATTTGTGGAAAGAAGACTTGAATGTGTAATTGTGATAAATAGGAATTGAAAAGATAATCAGTTGGAGAATAAAAGAAGTCTGGAATTCATCAGGATAAGCTGTATGCAAGTAGTCAAATGTCACAGTGAACATTAATATGTAGAATTGATGCATTCTAATCAAACATAAAATAAATATCAATTATCAAGTAATGAATTCAAAGCAAAAATGAAAACAAAGTATGAAGATCAAAATTTGATAAAAATGTGCCTGGGATTTAGTTCAGTGGTTCCACCACCTTCTTTCCAAGCACAAGGTCCTGAGTTTGATCCCCAGTACTACTACTACTACTACTACTACTACTACTGATAATAATAATAATAATTGATAAAAAGGGGGCCTAAGGGTGTAGGAGAGTCATAGAACAATTGCTTAGCATATGTGAGTACTATGATAACATGCATAAAAAAACAAGAATAGACTAATAAAAATCAAGTAGAAATTAAATCAAATATAAATTAGAACCTAAAAAAATCAGGTAAAAATTAGAATCTAAAAAAATCAGCTTCTCTGGCTTTTTCTGTGCCTTTTTCTATTTATCTTTTTCTAGATAGATGCATGATAGATAGGTAAACATATCAGCAGATAGAACAGACAAAGTTATTAAAATAACAATGAAAATACAAAGTAAAATTATTAATAATTGAGTGAAAATAAATAAAAAGTAAAAAAATCCAAAGATACTATGAGATATTGGAAAAGAGTTGTAGAAAGAATCAGAAATAGACAAAATGGAAGATAAAGAATTAATTTAGAGTTATGGAGAATTAACCCAATATATGTGGAACATGAGTTCCAGAAATTTAAAGATCAAGCAGAAAAGAAAATGATAGTATTTGAAAATGTATTGTAATCATTGAGATTTTTCAGATAAGAAAAATGGCACATAAAATATGTGCAAAATAATTACCATAGGGGATTTAAATAACTCAAATCTGCATCTTATTGAAAAATATAAATTTAAAGAGAAAATGGATGTGTCAGAGAGAACAGGTGATTCGCTCGAGGAAAAAACAGTTACAATTGTACAGGTTACCCCTCACAATAAACATAGGGAAAAATGGAATCATATCTTCAAAGAGGAATAAATTCCATTCCAAAATTCTATACTCAAATTATAAATGGAAGCAATTGAAAATGATGACAATTAGAGACACACAAGAAATTTTTCACCCTCAGCACCTCTAAAAGAATTATGGAAGAATACGCAGGGTGCATGGCTACCCAGGCTAAAGTTTGAAAATTTTATCCTTTTCATTACCATATGATTAAGCTCTGGCCACATAGGATGCTTCTGAAGATAACTTTTTAAAATTGTATGGTGCAGGCAATCCTCAGGGACCATGAACAGTACGACAGGTACCAGCATGGCAAAGCAAGAGCCATTGCTTGAGTCAGCAACATCATGTTGTTCCATATTTGTCTCGCAAAGCTTAAAGTTTCTGTCAAGAAAAACAGATTTAAGGCTCTTTTATGTTTTGTTTCAATAATACATATGCATACACATTTTAGAACATGTGCTGATCACAGTCAATATAATTGTAAACAATCCAGTTGATACATAGAAGAAAGCAAATGCCAAAGTTAGGTATATGTTTAATAACTAAAACCACACAATGCTTTTATACTAGAGGGATGAATCTTAAAGGACAGTCAATTTTTTTAAAAAGGTAGGATCACACAATGCCTAATGACAAAAGACATCATCCTCCCAAAATGTCAAGTATCTTGAAGTTGCATGTGTCAAACAACAATCTGTATTCCAACATTAAGGGTATTGAGACAAAAAATATGAAAAAATTAACGAAAACTGCAGTTTTGCATGGAAATTTAACACGTTTTAATCAGCAACATTGCAGAACTTGCAGATAAGGTTCCAAGTTTTAGAAAGTGGGATGGAGGAATTTTTTGGTGTTAATGTGATTATGTAAGAAGGAAATCAGATCCAATCTGAAGGAGTTGAAGACTTCACTGATGAATGACATTTCAAAAACATGTCAAGAATAATTAAGATTTAATCAGGGTGAGTGGGTGGACAAGTTCTAGGCAGAGAGAACATAGAAAGAAAGGTTTAGGGATTTTATGATTTGATTAGAGCCTGAAAGAGAAAAATCTATGGCAGGAAGCCTAGAAAATTCTGCCGAATCCTTGTCACACAGGGATTGTCATACAGGAATTGTTCACAGATGTAATCAAAATGTTTTTTGTTTGGCAAAACAGATCACTCTAACCATCATTTTCTCTGTGTCAGGGAAAATTTCCAGCAAGCAGGAAAATTGCTGTATTTTCTTCCCTCTTTGTGTTACTATTCTAAGAGTTTTTTTTAAGGTATTTTATATGTATTATGCAATGATTGTATAAAACTCTAGTATGAAGACTTTCTCTTAGGATAGTAATTTGCCATATTTGAAAATTGAAAAATTCGAGTAGTAATTCCCTTGCAGTTCACAAACTCATGTCGACAGATTATGCTCACATTTCTTCCTTCTCTACTGCATGTGGTTGACACAGGTGCCACGTACTTTCAACATGAACTGGTTGTGTGTGTGTGCATGTGTGTCTTGGTTTAAACAAGACTGACAAACTACGGTGGACTCTTGAGTTATGACCAGCCTGACTTACAAACAACTTGGTTTACAATAGAAGTTTTAGTTTTAACTTATGACCAAAGTCTTGAGTGATATATGAGCTGAATTCTGGCTGCTCGTCCTTCCAGATGGTCTCAGATACAGACTTAAAAGAGTTCTGGAAGAAACATTACAACATCCTTTCCTGTGTGGGGTTAAATGAGAAATCCTGGGCCAATATCTCTCTAAAGACCATGAGATCTGCCTGTACATAGAAAAGATACTTTGAAGGCTGTGTAGAGGAGCGCGAGCCCTCATTGACCAATTTGAGTTACAACCAGCCCTCACCAACAAATTGAGTTTGCAAGTCAAGGGTCAACTGTATAAATTTGAATCATATTACTCTATGGTTTTCAGAGACATTTGATATACTTTGTTTGCACTGATTTAGGATAATACACTTGCTCTGAGGTTCTTAGTTTAATCTCCATCACTGAGGCTATACTCTTGCCTTCATCACTCACAGCTTTAATGTCAGTAATTTTGTAAACATTGATATGCATCATATTTCCAAGTCAAATATGTGTTATGATGTCATTATGTTCAGCTTCAAAGGAGCACTGTCTGGAATTTGTGTCAGTCAAGGCCACAGAAATACTGTATTTGTATCCTTTTGATTTCTGTAAGACTCTGCTAGTTTCATCCATATGGACGCACCACAGCTATTTTTGTAGATGTAATGTGGGGGCTTGAAGTTTGATTCTAGAATGAAACATTCTAAAAATAGGTTTATCTAAGGGAGGATCATGTAGTGGGATAATAATTGTTCATACCAGACAAGATTAGAGATGACCATACTAGATTAGAGAGTGACCACAAAGTAGAAGTAAAGAAGATGGCTAATTTGATCAGAAAACAAAAGAGTGATATCTATTGTCTATTTGTACTGTTCATTCCTAAAGAATGATACACGTTTCTCGCATTGACCAGCTTGTCTACAGTTCTCTAATCTTATTATTTTCCAATCCCTAATCAGCCACAAGAGTATTTTATGTTACATGGCATTGATCTAGGAAAGTAATACTTTAAAGTTCAACTGCTGAAAGGTAAGCACAAATTCACAGATGGTCCTTAAAAGTTAATCGAAATTACTGATACATGTATATCAAAGTAAAACTGAGTTGAACCTACTGAGAAAGAAAAAAAATCTTCCATCAAAGTAAGAATGAATGATTGCATTGCCTGGATATTGCTTGATGGTATTCAACATGCAGATATATCAGAAGTACCAAGTGGATCTGGAACAGAGATGGGAAGCCAGCTAAAATCCAGATGATAGGTTCTGAGTTCTCAGAGGCTGGAAGGTAGATGAGATTGGCTGCGGGGGCAGGGAGTAAGGACCACATTTAGGGAAGCATGAATAGGTATACTTTGCAGAGGGATCTCCATAAGCAACTGTACATCTTGCTCGAAGTGCACAGATACCAGATTACCTGTGTCCTTTTCCACTGTTCTTTCATTATGGGCCACTGGTAGGAAAAGTCAGAAGTAGTAGGTGATAGATAAATGATACTAAATGGGAGAAGTTGAAAATTATATTTATCTCAGTTCTGGAATGCTAATACTCAATTCTGTAACCCTACCTAGAGAATGATTGTAATGCCAAGACAGTCTAAATTATATGTGGTCCAAGTGTGGTGGTGCATGCATGTAATCCCAGGACTCAGGGCACTGAGGCAGAAGGATCACTGCAAGTTCAAGGCCAGCCTGGGATACCTAGTGAGTTCAAGACAGACCTGAACTTCAAAGGGAGATCCTGTCTCAAAAAAAAAAAATTGTATCAAAATTAAACTAAGCTGGACAATTAATTATGTAAAAATGATTAAAATTCTGCTGGTGTTTTTATTTAAAAATGACAAACTTCTGGTGCCAAGAGCAAATTTAATATGAGAACCAATTTCTGAGAATTTGATGAAGTGTCAAGTCACTTCTTATTTACACTCTGCTAATCAAGATCGTTCTATCAGTATATGTTACAACTACAGATCTGCATAAAAAGCTGAATTTGAACATGTGAATCTCTACTTAGTCTATATATTTTGTTTATTTCACAAGACCCTGAAAGAGAAAAGCCCCTTAATGAATAATTTAGTGACCAAAAAAAGACAAATATATATTGTGGTTAACAATTAACTATAAAAGAGATAATGAATGAATAAAATAATTCAGTTTCATCCCCTCTCTCAGCCACCTTTCAGTCATCTTTTCTCTTTATAGGGTAGCACCTGTGTCAGTGCCGTGGGAGGGCAGCTGAAGGATGAGTTTAGCCTCTGGGGGCACTAAATGACAGTTATCTGTCCCAACCTCTGTCCATGCCTCTGGTCCTACTCTTGGCTTGGTGGCAGTGTCACCCTGCCCGTGCCAAGCTCTGGGGGCTCCGAAGTGACGGTGCTGGGTAGGAACAGAGGAAGGTGCCTATAGTCGTTCAAGCTTACAGTCACTTCAGACTGAGTAGCCATCGATCCTCGACCTTGTGGCTAAGCTCAAGTGCAGACTGAGCAGCCATCTCGCCCAGCAGCTTAGATGTTTCTGCAAATGTCATGGGACAGTCTGTTTGGTGCCTTCTGTGCGACTGTTCAAACAGTGCGGTAGGAATTGTCAAATAATCCCGTTTTGCCTTCTGTGTTGCAGACTTCTCTTGAGAACTGCACCCAAGCGTTGGTTGAAGTCCACAGAAAAGTATGGGCTTCGATGAAGTTGCTTTGCTACCTCACATTCTTCCTCCTCTCCGTCTCCCTCACTCACTCTCAGACAGCTGGAAAAACCGGAAAAGCTCTTCATTTATTCCCCTCGTTTCGTACTTTTGTTTTTTCATGTTCTTCTAAAAGCTTTAGTCCACAGTATATAATCATCCTGTGATGCTAGTTTTTCAGCCTCCTCTTTTAGTTTAAGCAGTGATGATAGTTTTGTAATTAGAACCTGAGAATACATTTTCAAAGCAATATCTTTCAAGATAAAGTTGCAAGTTCAGAAGTGAAAATATGGCCTCTTTTTTTCCATCTCACAGGGATACAGTGCAGTTTCTTCGTGGATACTGCAGAGTGAAGGCTTTACATCCTTAAAGGTCATCATTGTAGTTACTTTTCTCTTGTTGCTGAGACAAAATACCTGACACCCAAACTGAAAGGAGACAAGGTTTATTTAGCTCATAGTTCATGGAAATTTCAGTCTATAATAAGCTGGCTCTAAGGCAGGGACAGCAAACAGGCAAAGCAAGGGAGAAACAACATGGCATGCGCTAAGTAGGAAAGCAAAAAGGGAGTTTGACAGCATCTTTCTGCCCTTTTTATCTTATTCAGACTACTTAGGGCAGGTAGCACTCACATCCGTAATCCCAGTGACCTCGAGCCTAGCCCCAACATGAATCAATCACACACTATAAATTCAGCCCCCTTTGAAAAATCATGAGATTTTGGAGGGACATCTAAATACAACCCGTAGCAGTCATTATGGAAATTCGTAAATTAAGAATTTTCAAAATATTTTGTCTTATTAGCTTTTTTTTTTTTTTAAACCTGTTATCAAACTCAAGACATTGTGCTTGCCAGGCAGGCACAGCACCACTGAGCTAAATCCCAGGCCCTGTCATATAAATTTAAAAGTTAAACATATTGATGGATATACTGTAGTGTATCCTTTTTAACTTTATAATCCTGTTGATCAGTCTGGATTAAACTGAAACTGAATTTCATTTTCATTACCATTACATGGTGCATGCTTATTTAATGTATTTTTACGTTTTTTAGTAGCTTAGCAAGTAAAATGAGTTTCTACTGTAAGATCACAATCTATACAGAGCTTGTGATTTTAGTTATTTTTCTCTGTTCCATCATTTTTGATTAGCATAGAGCCACATTTTGTAATTGTGTAGACTTTCATGTTAGCAACTAAAATTGAATACTGCTATGCTCTACTGATTTAGTTAGAACAAACTGGGTCTTACAGGATTGTCTATGTACAACTCCAAGAAAGTGACTGCAAATTCTTTTTGACTATTTGAATGAGTTAACAGAAATTCCTAGTGTCCTTAGATGTATAAATTAGACACTTTGTGATATTAGCTTGCCCGATATGATAAATCATTTATTTGATAAAGCAGCACTAAATAGGCAGTCTCCTAACAAACAGCAATTAGAAATTTCATCTGCACCAGGTTAAAGTAAAGATTAGAATGTCTAACAAAATAAACTTACTGAAAGAGCCATGAGTGTCAGAAAATGTGAGGCCATTTGATTGAGTTCTTGGAATCACTTAGGGGTTTTAATTTCATCACACTTGAGTAGGTGACAGTCAATGAAGGCTTCATTTAACAACAGTCAGATCAGTACTCTGCCAAGAGTTGTTACTTGCAGGCCATGATATTAATTGGAAATGACGAACTAAAGGCTTGGGGAACTCCGTGAGACTCCCTTACCTGCAAGAGTAATTATGGTAATGGCTTTAGTAAGATAGTCTTTTATTGCTGCTTACAGGTCTGTATAAGCTGTTTCGGTCTCAGCAGAGAAGAAATAGTTGAAAAACACTTAAAAACGTTTAAGTTGTAAAACAAGTTCCATATATATTAAGGAAAAATTTAGCTATAAATTCTGTTAACTCCTTAACTTTAGCCAGTATTATTAGTTTTCTGAAACAATCTTAGTTTTAAAAGTCTGTGCTTCTGTGAAATCTCTTTTCATATTTAGAATATTCAGATTCTAGTTTTTATATCCAAGTCTTTTATACACATTGTCAAAAATATTTGAGTGCAGTATTGGGAGAATGAGTTCAATTTCTGTATTTTCTTTTTGTTCTTACTGTTTTCTAATTAATTTTTTAGTATGTGTTTGTAGCATGTGGGTACATGTACATTACACAGTTGCATCTTTCTATAATCCCCTTCCCTCCATGCTGCCAAATGAATTTTATCTAAAGCATGCAGTATCTACCTCCCAAAGAACATCCTCCATAGAAGGGAAGAACCGAATTTTACTATGTAAATGTTCTTGGTGGGATTTGTCATGTCTCATTTTTCATCCCTTGCGCTGCTGCCCTGAGATAGTTGGTTGAAAAGGAATATCACAAAGGATTTTTAAAGGCTGCACACTAAAATAGAATTTGCCTATTTGCAGAGATATAATTTATATGAAATAAAATGGAATAATTTCAAACATACCGTTTGATAAATTTTTCTGAATGCAGATGTCTGTGTCAGCAGCACCTTAGTGAAGGTGCATTTCTATCTCCATCCTCCACACACTCGTCCAACCCTTCCGGACTGTGCCCTTCCCTAATACGTGTCTGACACAGCTTTCCAAAGGAAGTAAAGCTGCACTTAGAAGCAGTTTTCATCTTTTAAAAAATTTGTACCATATTTTAAATTTTTTGTAGCTTAAACTTTTTAAAAATTTTCTTTGTGTTTATTAAAAACATTAGTACACGTTTGCAGTACATCGTGATTTCATTCGCCGTCGGACAGAGCTGATACATGTATATAATGCATCTTACACTTTTTACCGCCTCTTCCGTCCCTCCATCTCTTGTGACATTGCCCATGTACAACACAGAAGCAAAACGGGGAGAGCTTTCGATTTTGCATTTGTGCGTTAGCTTCACTCTTCTTTTAGAAAGAGTTCATGTGAACATTGTTTTTAATTTTAAATGGCCAAAGAATTCCTTCAAGAAATAAAGATATTTCGGAGAAGTAAGGAGTTAAGAGTCAAAGGATTTTCCCAGGTGGAAATGATTCTGTGTCTTATGGGGGAGGGCAGAGAAAGCGAGAGTGTTAGATAAGGGGCCAGAGATCCTGCAGTAGGAACTTGGCATTTAACACTTGCTGTATTACTTGCTGTAATAGGGGTTTAATGGTTGTCAAGAAAATATTAGTGATATCAGCCAAATGTAATTATGTGCCTGGAAATATTTTAGGCACTTCACACAAATTGGTACATATATATCTTTTCAATTGTCTATGAATTTTTAAACATATTTTTTCCTTTTATGTAATACTTCCTGGTCAGTTAAATCACACATTTAGTGAATTTGTAATTCTATTTTACTGAATGAGTAGCTCTCCAGTTCATATATAATAGTTATTCAATTTGCACATTAATATACAGAGTACTTGGAGACATAATCCAGGAGCTACTGGCAAACATCAGTTCACTAAGCCAAAGCCAGAGTTGTTATGTTAAAGGGCCTTTCATGATGATTCTATTTAGAAGATTTTTAGAAGGTACAAAACTTATTTTTGGCTGTTATACTGGAAAGAAAATCCAAATTAGAAACCATATGATGATTCAATATCATCATCTTTATATATTATGTAATACAATGAAAAATAGAAACCAGTAAAATAAAATTTAACATATAATCAATTTTGCTAGAAGGATTCTACTTTACAAAAGAGTTTATTAGCATTTATTTCTTTAAGATGACAATATAATACATTGACGAAGAGTAAAAATGATAGAGAACTAAAGAGATGGTGTTTAAAATTTTTCATCAGTCCTTTAGAGTGGAACAACAACATTAGAATGAAGTTTTGCCTTGTAAAAGCATTTGGTTTTTTCACTGTCTTTGATTTGCCCATAGAGGAATCAGTTGTATAAAAAGATTTACAGAACAGGATATTATTGAAATAAAAATGATTCTTTGATAATTATTTATCAACAAAACGTTAAGCAAGTACCTCTGCATCTGCTAATAGTGTAGATCTCCAAGTTTAACGTTTGTGATGGCCACACCAAATTTTAGAGTGGATGGGTTTTATATAACTGAAGTAATTTTAAGGTTTCAAACTAAAGAAAGTCATTCCAATGACGCACAGCTACATTTAATCACATTTAGCACCGCAAAATTGGCTGTCAAAAGTCTAATTAACTATCAAGCATTAGCTCTCTTTTCTATGCTGCTCACTTGCACACCCTTTCATTATAACATCTGGCAAGTTTAAAAATCTCAGAAAAACCTCCTATTCCTTTAGCTCTAAAGTATGAAGTCATAGTGAAAAGAACTTCTGCCAGAACAACAAAAGCATACTTAATAATTTACTGTTGAACAATTAAGAAGATTTAAATAATCATGTTGCAGTTACCAGCCTCAATTTTGTGAATGCACACAATTAAGATTAAAGAGACTTTTAAACAAATGCATGGCAGATGTGTATTTTGATTTCACTAATTATTGATGTTGAAATTTTTATCAGTTTTTCCAGAATCACATCACACAGATTATATCTGCTGTTAAATTGCCATGAATGTCAAACTTAGACTTCCTTTTCTCATTTTTGTCCTTGTGATTGATAAATGGCTTTTTCATCACCTAAATATACTTTATTTTACAAAATAAAATTCAATCAGGCCTGTTTGCCAACTTGCCTGATGTAACAGTTGTTCAGCACAAAACTTTGTAATTTTACATATAAAATGTTAAGGTGAACTGGTTTGTGCATATTTTTTCTCTGTTTGTATGCATAATGTCATATGTATTAATATAATTTCAGTAATTTTGAACACTTAGTTTTTTTACTGGCAGTAAATTACATGTCAGCTCCTTCCTGTATTCATTGACATTCTTAATTCTGTGAAGTTTTGTTAGATTTTCATTTTCATTTTTAAAGAGAAGCCCACAAACAATTATTTTCAAGTTAAATCGAAAAGAAATTGTGTCCTTTCTTTAGTTCACTTGCTATCATCCCAGCCTTTAAAAGTGTCACTCAATGAAATAACCAGAATTTAAAGAATAAGTAAATAATTGATTATAATTTTTATTTAAATATATATCAACAATACATTAAAATCAGGAAATGATGGTAAAATAGACTAAAGCATAAAATAAGAACTAAGTATATCATTATAAAAATACTGATGATAAGGTAATATTGCAAAAAGTGAGTAGAACATTTGGATATGAACTTCTTTTTTTATTTTTTATTTTTTGGTACCGGGGATTGAACTTGGGTCCTTGCGCTTACAAGACAGGTGGCAGAACCACTGTGCTAAATCCCCAACTTCTTAATGGCTAAATTTAAAAGGGATAGTAATTATTTTCAAGGCTTGCATTGTCCATAGGAGACTTAATTCACTGAAAGCTGTTCTTTTTCAAGAGCTTATTTATTAGAAACTGTATTTACTGATAAACTGATAACGATGTGGCTATTTCATTTGTTTTATCTCTTTTTAAATTTAAAACTCAGTCAATGTAAGTCATATGCAAATCCTTGAGGAAAAGAATATAGTATTTAGAAATATATTTAACCAACATTGACCTTCAAGTATTTTTTTTTTTTATCTGTATGAAAAACTTACTTCAACCATTGACGTTTGGGGTTATATGAAGGGCAGCTTTAGAAATATTTATCTGTGAGAACAACAATGAGTATAAAGTAGAAAACAGTCACTGTACAGATGGAACATGCTTGTGATCAGCTACTGGAGATACCAAGGGAAGAGGATCACAGATTTGAACCCAAGTTGGTTAATTTAGTTAAACTTTTTAAAAAATGAAAAGAGCTGAGGGGGTACCACAGTGATACAACACTTGAGAAGTGTTCATGATGCTGAGTTTGATGCATCAGAACAAAAAGGTGTTAAAGAAAAGGAAAAGCCAAAAACAGAGAATTTTTTTGCATGTGTGATGTTGGAAATTGAACCCAGGGGATTGCAAATGGCTTCCCAGGCACCCTACCGTAGGAGTGTTGGAATAAGCTTTTGAGTAACTCAAGTAGATAGGCCAATATTTACACCTTTCTTTTTATTGTGGTTAGTTTCTAGGCTTTCTCGTTTAATTAGTAAAGAGAGTCTTCAGGAATCCAGGGTGATCCAGAGTTCTCAAATCCCAATTCCATCTTGACTGTGTGGTGGTTCTCAAAATGACCAGTGTACAGACTAAATCAGGCACCTCTAAGCCGGGCATTTAGATATCATTATTACTTAAATTGTTTTGCTGTTTTTGCACTGTGTATTATTATTTTTCTTTTATTTCATTTGTGGTTTCAGTAGATTTGGAAAAGACAGTTATATATGAAATGGTTTCTGAATAAACACATGAATTGTATTAGTTATATAAAAGAAAGAGGAACATAAGCTATTTGGAAAGAGTAGTTAGGGCATATATTCAATTTGCTTGGTTAAAGCAATAAATGTGACTAAAATAATTCATTTTTGAAGAGAAATTGCTTTAAATACAACCTTCTGTAACATTATAGCATAGTCTCAAATAATGTAAGTCTTGTACAGTCAAATTCTCTAACAGTCACTCTTTTGCTGCAATGTTTTGGCTTCATGCTAATATTACTTCAAAATATATTTTAAACTTTTTGAAAGAGAACTATAGATATCAGTGCTACTTAATCCTACTGTTTGAAAAATGTTTATAGAAATATATATTTGTATTTATAGTAGGATGACATGCTTATAGTGGAATGAAAATCTTCCTACAATTATTAACAGTATACTACAAAAATAAACAATTTTAAAATGTTCATTTTTAAATGTTCATGTTGGTACCTAGGAAATCCTTTTTAGACATTAAAGAGGTTGCTACTACAATTTTAATGGATCCTTGCAAGTACTCAGGTATTAATACAGTATATTTCAGACAATTATCTTCACTAAAAGCTTCTGTCTCACAACCTTCTCAATTTGCATTTCCCTTATTCCCATTATTAACAGCGATAACTTCTTTTTGAGTCATTCACTTGTCTCTTTACTTTTCCATTTCAGCCCATAGAAATATATTTCCAAGAACTGTATTTCTCTCATATGTCTTCTTCAAGCAAAGTAAAATTGTGAAATGTGTACTTTAAATTGATATGTACTGTATCTAATACATTGCACCCAATGCAGTTTGGCTAGTGCTGCAATTCATAACTATGCCCTGTCCTGTGGTGTTCATATTCACTAACCTTAGAGGTTCCTTTCACACAGTGTAGTTTCCTCAAAGTTAAACTTTTCTACTTCAATTTTCTAAAACCTAGCCAGATTTGTTTTATGGAAGAATAAGAAAAGGATTTTCTAGAGCTTTTTTGATGGGCATTTTAGGTTTCTATGGGGCCACGTCTGTTTTTTAAACCATGTAACTAACCTCTTGATAGATAATTGTTTTAAGCTTTTATAGAGATTACGGTAAACAACTGACTTGGCACTTAAATGACATTTGCTGTATTGTTTTAGTCGCACAAGAATGAAGCCAAAAGCTAGGTTGAAGTTTCCTTGATCTCCACTAAATTCTTTACTCATTGAGAACTTGAAATTATATGGTACAGTGGAAATGCAGAAGTATCCACACTATTTGGAAGAAGGCAGTGCTAACTGAAAACATACTTAAGAATTCTAGTGAAAACAATAATAAAAATTCCTGAGTACATCTTCATGGAAAGGAATCTAGGTAGGAAGTCATAAACAAATCTATCAAAAAAGCACTCATTTTGGGAGCGTGGCTATGCTGTATTGAGGGAGAAAAGTTGAGCATAGTAGTATTGGCTTGTGAGGGGCCGAGACTTTGAGAGGCTCACACTTTACTAACTCTAGGTAACAGAAAAATAAATGCCCTGGCTACAAAAATGTCTCTGAAAAGATAAAGGTGAGCAATAGGTATTTTCTAAATACCTAAAAGTTTGTGGACAGGCATAATAAGAAATTTCCTCGTCTCTATTTTGCTTTGAAATGGTACTGTATTTAATGATAGGTGCAAAGGAGCAGAATAGATAGGTTGGTGCTTCTGTTGAGTTGTTTTCTAGGTAGAAGAATCATCAGGGTATTACATCTTAAGTAACTGTTCATGAAACTGACCCATGACAGAAAATAAAACTCAAAAAACCATAATAATAGACTCTTAGAATGAAAGCTAAACTAAGATACTTAGGTGAATTTTGAGTATATTGACTTTTTTATTGGTCCTACCAGATAGTGCAGATTGATATGATTTCAGCAAAATTAAAAATTTGATGGAGAATATTAGAGGAAAATGATCATAGGCCATTTTTGTAGCTAATATCAATCTCTTCTGAAGACCAGGAAACAGAATTCTTCAGTACCAAATCATTTAAACTTGGTCCAATCGCTTAAATTTGAGTTCTAGTTCTACTAGTTACTAGTTTTACATCCTAGAAGAATACTTTGCATTTGATCTACAGTTTCTTTACATTTAAAACTGAGATGAAAATACATATTTCAGACAATGGCTTTAAAGATATTTTGCATGTAAACAGCAAACAACTGCAATAAATACCAAACACTTAATAGCCTTTTACAGACACATACCATCTTAGCCAAAGTCTTAAATAGATGTGTTTTATAACTTTGAACTTTTCACATTATCAATAGGCAACATGACTTACATATCACAGGATTGTGCTATCTAATGCATATCTTGTTTAAAATGTTATAATGCTATAACACATAAAGTTTGATAAAATAGAACAATCCTTCTGAAATAAAGCACTAAATTAAGTTTAAGACCATAAATTGGTTTACATGAACTTGCAGCATTATTTTCTCTATCAGATGAATTTCTCAAATATATACACTCCTGTCTGTCCAAATATATACACTTCTGTCCTCCCAAAAAGCATGGGATAAGCATATTTAAAGAGAGGGTGGTTCTTTGGGGGGGTTAATGTCAATGTGTATTTCATTGTAATTGATTTTAAAATTTAAACATTCACCATATTTTCACTCACATCTCATGTGTATAGCATGATCTAGAAGTGCTTTAATGTGGAACATTTAGAATTTATTTTTTACAAATCTTGTCTCCATGTAGACAAATATACCCAGAAATGAGTTTTCACATTAGGAGCCCCAGTCTATCATGTTAAAGTGTACTTCAGTTCTGAATACAAAAATTAATACTTACTTGTATACTTAGATGATATTTAATTTTTTCCCCTGTGGGCCACATGTGCTAAGCATGAATAACATTGACAATATTACTTCACTGAACATTCAGTGCCTACCTATATATTAGGGTTTTAGAGTTGAGGGTGTAGTTCAGTGACAGAGTCTCCCTGAATCTTATCTTCAACTCAAATAAACAGAAACTAAAATTGTATGGTCAGTTTATGGTACTGACTTAGCATCTGTGCTGAGTGTCTTTACTTTTATGCTCCTTTTAAGTGGGACTTCTCCTGGACTGGATTTTTCTCACTAACATACCTTACTAACTTTCCCCTCACAATTATTTTCTGCTTTCACTCTTCCTTGCTCAGCCAATTCCACCATGAGCATCTGGATCTCTCCCGATCCTCCCTAGTTTCTCTGGTCTTTCAGTAAGTGGAGATTCTGGATAAAAAGCAAGTGTTCTGGCAAAGGAGGAAGGAAATCCTATTTCACAGATGTAATGAAGCTCAAAGTTTTAATTATAAAGCATTTCATAAAATACAGATGGCATTTTCTGAAACAAGTGGAAAACATTTGTTAGATCCCTATTTCAAGTCATAAATATCAGAAAGATTGTTAAAGATCATGATGAAGAAGATAATAGGACCATGTGAAGTTGAAGGTGCCAGCTGAAATTTTACCAGAGATAATTTTATTGCATGCTTGAGAGAAAGCTAGAAATAGCAATTCTGAACAGAACAGGAGAATTTAAATTTAAGAAGACAGAAAGAAGAGGATAATAATAGAGGGAGGTGATGGACTTATGCCAGGCATCCTTAGACACAGATTGAGTCTAATCCCCGGGCTTTAGCCAAGAGGAACTTGGTTTGTTATTGTTATGATTTCATGAATAAAATCTTCAGCATCTGTATTTACAGTGTGTGATGTTTAGTAGTTTTAAAATGCCAACAATGAGAGTTCTAGTACAAAATACAGATGGTTAAAAATCACATACACAGAGGTGATTTTTTTCCTTATTGTAGATAATAATGCATCTGATTCATGTATACTTCTCTTATTATATTCTAACCCTAACAAATACTGCCGTTCTTTTAATTTATTCATTACTTAGAATTTTATGCAAAATTTTGTCTTTGAGTTCTTTTTCTTATGTTACATTTGATCATTTGATCTGTCAATTCCCTTCTTGCTATCTTCCCTCTTTTTTTTTTTCTTTTTTTTTTTTGGTACCTGGAATTAAACTCAAATCCTTGCACTTGCGAGGCAGGTGGTGGTGGAAACACGGAGCTAAATCTCCGGCCATTTTTTCTTTCTTGCTATATAACAAGATTTGAGTTCTGATTTCTCTTTGGATACAGATATAATGCAAGAAATTTCATGGAACTTTTAAAAACTATGTAATGGAATTGTGTAAGATAAATGAAACAAACTAACTAAAATATTAATCTGTACTCAAAATGTAATTGGGTAAACCATGATAATTTTATAAATACTATAGTGTTTTATTTAAAAATAAAAATCTTTTTCAGAATAGTATCTGATATGAAGTATATTCAAAGTTCAAATCAAAGCCATGATTAGATATCATGTCATCCCAATTATAATGACAACTATCAGCAAAAAATATAATAAATATTTGCAAGAATATAGAGAAAATGGAAACTCTTATACATTGTTTTAGAGATGTAAATTAGTAAAACTACCATAGAAAGCAGTGTGGAGGATCCTTAAAAAACTAAAGAGAAAGCTACCATGTAATCCAGCTGTCCCTTTTGTGGTTGTATACCCAAAGGAGATGAAATCAACCTGCTTAAAAAGTATTAATGGATTCATGGTTATGAGCACTGCTTACAATAGGTAAGGCATATGGCATGTATACAATGGAGTGCTTTCAAACCATGGATGGATAAATAAAATAATGTCTATATGTTATATATTATGTGGACATGATATATATCATAAGCAATAATGCTAAAGAGAAAATATACATATATATATATATATATATATATATCCAATAATGGTAAGCAGAACCAGTTTATTCACAGTAGTCAAAAGGTTGAAAGACCCAATTGACCATTTATTAGTGAAGAAATAAATAAAGTATTGTGTATACATGCTCAGCACATTATTTAGCATAATATAGGGATGAAGCAGTGATTTTTTCTACAACTTAGCTGAGTCTCAGAAATATGCTGTGTGACAAAAGTCAGTGACAAAAGACTGAATACGTTATGATTCAATTTCTATGAAATATACAGAAAAATTTATTCATACACAGAGAAATTAGAGTAATGATTAATTAAGAGAGAGAACTAAGTAGAGCACATTTAGTATTAATTGATAAAATAGTTAAAAATTATGGTAGTTGCATAAGTGAATATACTGAAAACCATTGATTGTAAACTTTAAATGAATTTAGTATATATAATGTCCATAAGGCTTTTATTTTTATAAAAAATCAGCTACTATAGTCTTTGTATTAGCATCTATCAAAGAGTTTTATTAAAGAAATGATTGTGCAAATGTTAACAACAGCAAATTAAAAATGAAAATGCAGCATCTCAGTTCTTACCATGATACACTCAGCCAACCCCAAGTGCAGCTCTAGACATTTCTTGGCTATCCTAAGACATTGGCCTCTTGATATCATTTTGGCTTTTAACCATTTTTGTTTTCCCATCTGTATTTATCTAGCAATAGTAGAAACATATTTTGTAATTCTCCACTGACATAAAATATTACAACTACATGCCCCAAAACTGATTCTGCCACCTTTGCTATTATGACAACAGCAGCAACTGCAAAGTTTTAATCTGAAAATTTCTGTTTTATTATACTTATTTTTATTACAGTGGCATATGTGCTTTAGTTCTGAATATACTAGATGAGATTCAACTGCCGTTATATCTGATACTTACTGTCATAGTTAGTTATAAGAAGTTTCTTTCAACAGAGGAAACAGGAGAAGTGATTACAGCTCAATGCTCTAAAATCATCTGATAAAATTGTTTGATTTAGTGAGAAGCCTCTACTGTACAATATTTTATTTTAATAGTTTGTTTCTCACCCCCCAGGTTTAGATCCAGCTAAAGATCCATGCTTAAAGACAAAATGTAGTCGCCATAAAATATGTATTTCTCAAGATTCTCAGACTGCAGTCTGCATTAGTCACCGGAGACTTACGCACAGGTAAACATCGCTATATTGAATCCTACAGATGCAACAGTACTGCTTGTCACAAATCATAGCAAATAGAAGTATTTGTCAGTGTCTGCTAATCTTTATGCAGAGTGTTATTGAAAAAGATTGAGAAGATTGATTAATACAATGATAATTCACTAGGTTAAACATTATTATGAGTCAGAATTACCATGGATTACAGAATTTACACACATATTATTAAATAGTGCAGATTATGTGGAGAACTTATTATATATCTTGACATTTGTGAGTTTTCAAGTTTAAGGAATAATTACAATTTTTATACCCTCTAAATGTACTTGTTGTTACTCAAAAATCTCAGTTTTCCTCTGGGGATAGTTAGAACAAAAGTCAAAGAGGAAGCATTTAGTTTATGAATGTGTTAGTGTTTGTAAAAATAGATTCAAACTCACAAAATAAATATTTGGGGATAGAACTCTCAATGATCTTTAGGAAATGTTCCTTAAGAGGCACTCATACCAGTTGAGTCCTTGAAACTGTTGACAATTCGTTAGACCATGTCTCAAAATTAATATTTTTTAAAAAAAAAGATCGGATGTAGCTCAATGCAAAGATCCTAGGTCAGTCTTCAATACTGAAAGAATGAATGAATGAATGATAGTTAACAAAAATAACTAGATTATATATTGGGAGATAACATTGTATGTTGGAGTTAGTGTAGTAATATCAGAGGGGCTGAACTAACAAATTTGACTCATTTACCTTGTAATCTTGGATTTCTAATTTTTTACTATATGCCAGATGTTATGGCATGCATCTAGGTGTCCACCAAAGTCTCCTGCAGTCATAGGTAAAGATTGTTGGAGGCCGCTAGATCCATTATGTGTGATGCTGGGATCGAGGATCTGAGGCTCATATTGATTCATGGTGTAATGCTAGGTTTAAGGCTGCCTTTCCCTTTGTATGAGTTCTAATCACCTAAGGTTGAGTACCCTATATCCTACATAAGTGATGGAAAGAGGATATTGCTTTTCACTTGCTGCCTGCTGCTTTGCTTCTTCACTACATTGCTGCTTTCTTCCCACCATGAACTTTTTATTCTCTGCAATGCCACCCTGCCTTGGAGCCAACCATGAAGTGAGACTTCTAGGAACTGTGAGCTAAATAAACTGTTTCTCTTTTAACTTTGGGTATTGAGTATTTTGTCTCATCAAGGAGAAAAGTAATTGATTCACTGCATTGGTAATAATGTATCTTCAAATCTTCTTCAATTGACTCAAAGGTTTAGAAATGTAGAATCAGTATCTGAGACTCAGATACAGTGCATCTTTTCTTTGAGGAATATAATAAATACCTGCAGTTTGTACATTTAGTATTGAAACTACTGAGAATAGTTTCATCAAGGGTCAGTCCAGCTCATTTATTCTTTTCTGTCTGCCTTGTGCATATTGTTGAAAGAAGATGGGAAGCAAGCAACAAATGTTTTAAAATAGATTTATTGGAAGAAAGATCAAGTGCATGGTTTAGAGAAAAAAAAGAAAAGGAAGATATAAAAATATCAAATAGATGAGGATTTCATTACAAGTTTTAAAAAACTGCTAGATCTTGACTTAGAGTTGTTAATGATTGAAATAATGGGTAATTTTCCCTTTAGTTGTTTAATTAAAATGTTTCGTCCTCCAAAATCACAGAAATCATATGATCATGTAGCTCATTACATGTTTGAACTTAGCTTTGACTAAGGATGGTCTGAACTGTCCCAAAATGTCATTGTCAAAGTAATATATTTGAATATTGTCTCCTAATGGATTTCTCTGTGTCTCAAAGCAGCCAAATACTGTGTTCTCCTGGTAATATTTTCTTAACATTGTTATTACTATAAGAAAGCAACTAGTCTTAGGAATAATGAGAAAGAACTTTAACTGGAGCACGTTTCTAATATGGTACATATAACCAATTCCATTATGGTTATATGGTAATATATCCAATTACATTTATATTTTAATATAAAATCTTCCATGGCTTTTCCGGATTTTGAATATGATACATTTTTTTTATATTGTTATCTTGGGAAAAGATGTTGATACTTGAGTGTTGTTTTTTGTTGCTGTTGTCTTGTATTGTGAGCAAGAAACCCAATGTGTTAAGTTTCTTTACTGCCTGAACAGCTGCAGACAATTAACACTATTTCTAGATTAGAGTTTCTGTCACCAGTTGATGCTAATATTAAAAGAAAATGATTTTCATAATAAAAGAGAGTAAAGTTGAAGAAGTTGTTGTAGGACAAAACTCGTCATGTTAATTTGTGCTTTATTTGCATCAAAGGATGAAAAAATCACTAAGTAAATACTTTTGGCCTCCTAAAGAGATATTACAAAGAAAGTAATGAAAGTAATTTAAAGTACTATTTTTCAGAAATACATACGAAAAGAAGGCCAGTCTTAAAACTCTTCTAGTTTAACTTTGTACTTGTAAGATTTAGGATTATAATGATCATATTTGAAATAAAATCCACATCTATTTACATAGCTATTAATTATGTGATTGTGATACTTGCGTTTTCATTGTTCTCCTGTGGAAACAGTTAATTTGGGAAGATTCAATGACAGGATCTAAATTACAGTAATAGAGTCCCAAAATGTTTGTTGACCTGAACTGATCATAAAAATTTTAAAATAATGTTCCTTGTACTTACATAAGATTTAGCCTCTGTGGAATATGAACATACTGTAAATGTCCTCAGGGAAAGTGAAATCTACTTATTTCACACTTCATACTTGCAAAGCTCCTTCAAAGTGCCTCAAGTGAATAGACCTTTTATAACCCGAATGTTTTATACTCAGCATTATGAGGCTCATTTTACAGAAGCAGAAAGTGAAGTTCAGAGATTCTGTGTGTTCTTATTTTATTTTAATTAGAAAAAAGAGAAGGAAAATTTAAGATTTGAAGCCATGCCTAAATGTTTACATGTACAACTCATATTTGTAGTTATAAATGAATTTTAATTGTATATGTGACCAGATATAAGTACTTAAGTCTCCATAACTTGTAAAATTTAAGTTATAGAGGATTTTCAACACTGTTACAAAGAATTACAATTAAAAATGATCATAATTTTGGATAGTTTGTATAACATTTTTTGATCCCTGGTATTAAAATATATTATACTTAAATTTTGTCGTATTTTTATGTCTAGAACTTGTGTTTATATGGCCACATATACATGAACACAAATATGTATGCTTTATTAAACTTTACAAATATTTTCGATGAGTTACAGTTATTAGCCTGATTTTACCAATGATAAAAGCAGAGACAGAATTTACATAATTTATAAACGTGATAAATTTAGACAATGAGCCCAGTCATTGTAGTTCTATATTTTTTATTTTTACTCAAGTGTAAAATCTTTCAAAACACATAATACCTATAAATGATTAATTCATTGTATCTTGCAATGCTGTAGACTTTTAAAAAGATGTCTAAATTCTATTGCCTCATGTACAATTTGTGGGCATGTTTTAATCCCCATATTTTAGAGGAATGTACAATTTCTAGGTTTCTTTTGTTTTTCTGACATCAACATCAAAGGAGAAAAAATCATTAGTTACTTGACAATGGCTAATAAAAAGAAAATTGAATTTTCTGAAGATATCATTATAAGATGATTTGGTAAAGCTTTATTTTAGGCATTATACTTCAGAAAAACAAAAAAGTCTCAAATATTTAAAGATGTTATAATATTGACTCAATTTTTGAAATGTACAGTATGTCTTATCATTATTGTGTTAGATTTGTCTTTTTCAGTTTAAAATCAGTAATCCATACTTTAAGGTCTAACATCCTCCATTTGGTCCTATCTAGCATGGCACAGGCAGTTTTACAGCATTTGCTGAAGCTTTTCTGCTGGGTACAGCACAGCTTTATCCCAGCAAAGGACAATCTCAGGACACAAAGGTCGGAGGGAGAGTAACTTTATAGAGTAGGCCCAATTTCCTTTGTTTAATGGAGATAACATAACTGAAACACTCCGAGCTTCAATTTTTATCTTGATAAAGCAAATATCATTAAAACAACTTAAAGATTAACTTGTTAATAAAAAAGAAAATAGTACTAGACCCATAATAAGGATCATGTTAGGGTTCACAATTACTATTTTTCCCCTAAGTATGTTGTTCATTTTAAATTGTAGACTTTGATAAAATCTGTGTATTTTTTTCCTAGTGAAATGTTCTGCCCATTTATTCCCTTCATCTTTTGGGCAATAATTTATTCCAGAGAAATCTTCAAGTATACAATTAGTGATAGGTAACTTGAAGCTAGAAAGCTGGTTTTGAAGTTTAGTTTCAAATCTTAGTAGCAGAAAGACTTTTTGCAGCTTAAACACACTAGGAATAGTTTGTTTATAACAGAGAGATATTATGATAATTATACTAACGTCCTGTTTGGTGAGAATTAAAGAACATAATTTATGTAATGTACTTTTTACAAGGTAAGTAGTTGATAAACATTAATTATTGTATAATTACTATTCATCTTTCACACATCTCCAAGCTCAAGGAAGAGGTCAGTACTTCCATATCTTCATAAACAGAGTACATTAGAAACAATTTTTGTCCACTGAGGTCAGTACTTCCATATCTTTGTAACCAGAGCACATTAGAAACAATTTTTGTCCACTAATGTTATTAACATTTATTTATATATTCAATAGTGGGTTTTTGTATTGCAGTTGACACTGTGTTTGATAAAACTTGCTCATTCCTCTCAGGATGAGATGATAGAAGATGACATTTAAGATTACACTTTATGTAAAAAGAAAGATGTGATTTTGTTACTTGAAAATGGAGAAGATGAATACAATAAGTCCTGTTTGTGTTGATGAAAATTATGATAATTGCTTAAAGAGAAATACCTCCGATTGACTTCCAGAAACACGGCCAAGTTGTGAATAGCAGAAAAACAGTCTCCCTAAGATTTGGTGTCCAGATATTGGAATACAGCAACACGAGGAGAGGAAGGGAGGAAATGAGTTATTGGGACCCAGCAAGTATCTGAAATGAGACTAGAGGCCCATAAGGAAAGCAAAGAGAGAGACCTCAATGCAGAAGTAGGAGGTGGCAAGTAACAGTTTTGCCCTGAGCCCCTACTTGCTATTTTGAGTCTAACCTGCAGAAGCATGCTGACTATTGGCAACCTTAGAAGCCTCCACAGAGAAACACACCAGTGAAAGGGAGCTCTGGATGCAGTGAACTGCAGTGGATGATGAGTTATTTGAGTTCAGATGTTCCATAAAAGAGGATGATTGGATGGTAGCTATCTCAGATAGGGTCTGGCTGAGCTCAGAACTCAGAGCAGCTATAGATTGATTGTGTCTAGCTGCTCTTAGCATCAAGGTAAAGCAGAACCAAGTTCAAGTTGGCATGAAGTCAAGGAACCAAGTTCAAGCTAGCAGAAAGCTGACTTCAAAATCAGCAGGGAGCACATAGAATATTACAGGCTGAAGAATCCAGGCTCACAGCCACAAACCAGCTTGAACTTCAGTAGAACTAAAGATCCCCACTTGTTGGTATTATCCACTACCCCACCATAAATCTATGGTTAAATTTCTGGAATTAATCAACATGGATCTAGGCTCTGTCTACTCACTCTGTCTGCCAGTGACAGCAGAGACACACCAGCAGAGACATGCCCTGTGACAGCAGAGACAGCAGAGCAATAAATACCCTGAAGGGGACAGTTTTTTTTTCTTTTCTTTTTTTTGGATTGTTCTTGTTTTTATATGTGAACATTTTTTCTTGATTTTTTTGTTATTGTTGTTCTGTTCTTTTTTTATTTCTTCCTTCTCTTTTCCTCCTCTCTATTTCACCAGTTTCACATAGTTCATAGTTCATGTAATCTTTCATTGTCCACCAGAGTTGCTTCTGATGTCTTCTATTTGTCTATTTTCCCCCAATACATTTTAAAATTTCCCCCTGAAGGTAAAATCGCCATATTGAGGGCATATTTACTGTTTAAAAGTTTCTGGTTTGTTTAGATTTTGTTATATAAACACAAATCCCATTCTTACAGTTTAAGGTGGCAAATTAATAGTTACCACAGTTTGTCACTTTGTAGATTGTGTTTGATGCAGTTGTTATTACTGATTGTGGTACTTTTTCCAGGGTGATATAATTGTTCTAAGTAGTTGTTCTACCTGGTATGTCAAGAGTGAGATTGCTAGAGGGGCATAAATAACACTACAGCCCAGTGCTACAGAACAAAATGCTGAGTGTGGCAGCAGCTTCTTGTCCCTAATAAATTGAAGAGTTAGTATCTTTCAACAGACTTAAAACCCAAAAAGCCAGATATCAGATACAGGTAACAGTATTGTGGTTAGTGATCATGAAAAGAAAGATTTCTTAAAATTAACAAAGAAATAGGAAAAATCAATCCAACAGCTGCTAGATGATGCAAAGAAGAAAAACATAAGATTGGTTGGAGTCAATGAAAAAGCAGGAGACAGTGCAAATGATGTAAAAAAATCTGTCCACAAAAGTAATGGAAAACTTCCCCAGCATGGAAAAAGATTTTGACATACAGATAAATGAGGCACATAGAACTCCAATTAGCCATGATTAAAAAAAAATCTACACCAAAGCATGTAATAGTCAAGATTCCAGAAATTCAACACAAAAACAGAATATTAAAAGCTGTGAGAGACTGGTCTAAGAAACTGAAATTGGAAATAAGGACTAAATGTATAATAGGTATTGGGGAATGAGAAGAAAATCTTCAAATAGGGAAGAGAGCAAAGGCGGAGGGAGAAAGAAAGAGAGGAAGGGACAACAACAACACAAAAGTGAAAAGAAAAGGAATAAATGGATACAAATCATTTGTCCATGGGAGGGAGGATGGGAAAAAAATAAAATTTTAGAAAAGCTGAGAAAAATAAATTACTTATAAATGAAAGCCCATCTGATTCATAGAAGACTTCTTAAAAATCCCCAAATCAAGGAAAGTTTGGAGTGAAGTATTTCAAACCCTAAAAGAAAACAATGTCCAACCCAGGTTGATGTATCCCATAAAATTATCTTTAAAAATTGATGGAGAAATAAGATACTTCTATAGCAAAGAAAACCTGAAGAAAATCCTGTCCACCAAACCAGTAGTCTAAAATATTCTGAAGGACATTCTACTAAGAGATAAGAAGGACTACAGTGCCATGAACCCAAACAGGATGAATCCATCAAGCAAGGCAAGGAGAAAGGGAGGGAGACAGAAAGGGAACCAACACTAGGAAAAGAATGCGACAAAAGAAGCCAATACATGTCAGTTATAACCATCAATGTAAGTGGTCTCCCTTCACTGCTCAAAAGAAACAGACTGGCAGAATTGATCAAGAAGCCAGATCCAACAACAATATGCTGCATACAAAAAACACATTTAATTCAAAGAGAAATGTTTGTTAGTTAGTTTTTCTCTCATTACTGAGACAGAAATACCATACACCCATAGTTAAATGAAAGGGGATTGTTTGGCTTTCAGTTCATAGAGGTTTCAGTCCATAATAAGCCAACTCCATGGCAGGGACAATAAACAGGCATGGCAGAGCAGAAACAACATGACACACAAGGCAGCAAAGGAAACCCAGATCATTAATACCTACTTGAGAATCTGTATTCTAATAATATGGAAAACAAAGAAGAAAAGGACAGGCTCCTAGATACAAATGAAGTATTAAAGCTGAATCAGGAAGACATAAAAAGTCTAAATAAACCAATATCAGTCATTAAAATAAAAGATGTAATTAAAAACCTACCAATGAAGAAAAACCCAGGTCGTGACACACTCACTGTTGAATTCTAAAGAAATTTAGAGAAAATCTAATGCCCCTGCTCCTCAGACTCTTTCATTAAAGTGAAAGGGAAGCATTACTGCTAAATACACTCGTGGAAGCCAGCGTAACCCTGAGAATGATCCACATTCAAAACAGAGAGTTACAGGCCAGTCTCTCTAATGAAAATGGCTGAGAAAACCCTCAATAAGACACTGGAAAACAGAATCCAGCAAATCGTCAAGCAGATTATACACCATGACCAAGTAGGATTCATCCCAGGGTTGGTTCAAAACATGCAAATCAATCAATGTAATGCACCATATCAGCAGACCCAAGGACAAAAATCATGCGATCATCTCAGTAGACATAGAAAAAGCATTTGACAAGGTCCATTACTCATTCATGATAAATACCCAATGGAAGATTGGGATGGATGGTCTGTATCTCAATCTGATAAAAGCCATCTATGAAAAACCAACAGCCAACAGCATACTAAATGGACAAAAACTGAAAGTTTTCATTCTAAAATCAAGAACAAGACAAGGAGGTCCACTATCACCACTCTTATTCAATATAATTTTGATGGAATGATATCCCATTTTCTTGAGTAAGAGGAATGAATATAGTGAATATTGCCATACTTCCAAAATACTGGTATATATACCAGTAGCATATCAGAATTAGAAAAAACAGTCCTAAACTTATTTTGAAACCTGAAGAGACCTAGAAAAGCAAACACAATTCTGGGCAATAAAGGCAAGGCAGGTGGCACCACAACCCCTGACTTGAAATCATACTACAAACCTACAGTGATAAAACAGCATAGTGCAGCCAAAAATGCTCATCTGAGGATTAATGGAACAAATTAGAAGATGCAGAAACAACTCCAAACACACTGAGCTATCTTATCTTTAACAAATAGACCACACACCTTCACTGAAAGAAAGCCTCTTTCATAAATGGTGCTGGAATTACTGGCTTTCCACATGCTGAAGATTAAAACTAGACCCATATCATTCACATGGACTAAACTAAATTCAAATAGATCAGGATCTGAATAATAAAACAGAAACACTAAATCTGCTGGAAGATAGAATAGGTAGAGCTCTTCAAAACATTGGTGTAGGCAAAGACTTCATGAACAAAACCCCACATGAAATAGCGTGCAGAATCAACAACTGGGATCTCATTTCATTTGAAAGCTTTTGCTCAGCAAAAGAATTCTCTGACAGAGTGAAGAGAAAACCCATAGAATGAAAAAAATAAAATTGTTTCCACCTCTTTCTCAGACCAAGAAGTAATATCTAGAGTATAGAAAGAACAAAAAAAAAAAATCAGACCCCCTCCCCAGATTTAAAGCCCCAGTCCAAACATGGACATCTGAAATGAGTAAACGCTTCTCAGATGAAGAAGTAGAAATGGCAAAAAATTATATGAAAAAAGTTCAGTATCATTTGTCATTTGAGAGATGCAAATTAAAATAATGCTGTGATTCCATCTAACTCCAGAAGTAATGACTATTACCAAGCAATCAACCAACAACAAATTCTGATAGGGATGTAGAGAAAAAGGAACCTTCTCCACTGCTGGTGGGAGTGTAGACTGGTGCAACCACTGTGGAAATCCATGTGGTGACTCCTCAAAAAATTAAAACTAAAGGTTCAATTTGATCCATGTTCCTGTACTTTGTATGTTCCAGAAAGATTTCAAAGCATCATACCACAGCAGTATATGTACACCCATGCTTCTAGTGACACAATTTGTAATAGCTTAATCTTGGAAACAGATCAAATGCCCATCAACCAATGAACGGATAAAGAAGGTGTAAGTTTTTTTTAATGCAATGGAGTACTACTCAGCCATAAAGAAAGATAAGCTTGAGACATTGCTAGCTGAAAGGATGCACTTGGAGACCCACACATAAGTGAAATAAATTGGACACACACATAAACACCACGTTGTTTCTCTGGTGTGAAAAACTGAAAGTGTAAATAAGCACAAAATATATCATAGATATGGAGAATGGGAAGAAAATGTTTAAATTGAAAGGGGAAGGAGGGAGCGGGAGTTGAAAAGGAAGAAAGGACAAGAAAAAAGAGAATAGAATAAAGAAAATGAAAACAAAGCTTTTGTAAATAAGGAGGGTAATTGTGGTTAAAGGGAGGGGAGAGAAATGGAAAAAAGAAGTAGGATATATCATATACATGTAGAAATTTCCTGTGATGAATGTTATTATTGTGTACCTCAGAAATATATCAATAAAAATAAAAGATAACTCAGATGTGATTGTAACTTCTGTTGTTTGAAAATTAGTAGGTGCTTCATTTGAACTAGTTTCCTGTTCTTAATAATTTTCTAGTTTATTCCCTCTCCCCAGAGGAGGAGTTTTAGGTAAGACATTCTAAAAGATACTAGAAAGAGAGTCACATATACCCAGTATCTCCAGAAATGTATCCTTTTTAACTATAAGTAAGTTCTCTCATCTTGTATTTCTGCAGTAGGACTAAAGCCTTCTAGGCTCCTTCTGCTTACAAGAGAACCCCATTGTATTTGAAAGAAGTGAAGATATTTCATAGCAGTTGATTTGGAAACTCAAAGTGAAAATTATATTTATTTGACAGCTACTGCCAAATATCATCTCAAAGGCTATTAATTTATTGTCTGTGTAATCACATATTACAAATCATACTATCTATTTTATCATAATAATTATGAATTTTGAGTTTTCAACTCTTGTGGTTTTGAGTTAGAGTCATGTCTTCTCAGTTTCAAGGAAGAGTTCTATATGCTCAGGTGAAAGTGCCTACGTCTTTTATAATGAAGGATGGCATAGAGAGGAACAGTGCATTCACAGGCGTTATTTCAGATTGTAACATCTTGAAACATTTTTTAAAGAAAAACTATGGGAGTTTAAATGAGTGATTGTAGCAACAGCATTTGTGGATCTGGCAATTTTTCAGACAAGAGGATATTATTAGCAAAAGATGAGAAAATTTAATAACAAACCTCTACAGTGTAGAAAGACTGTTGGTTCTTCAAGCTATAAAAAAGTGTGGTTAATTTACTCATCGCAACTATTGTCTGTGAACAGCTTGTCTTTGATGGACAGGCTCATTGATGAGCATAATTAATGTTTTACATGTTTATGTATCTCGGTAATCTCATCAGACGAGTTTCTTACATTTCTTACTCTCCAGGTCATCAATCGTGTTTCTTGGCATTTTGAAGAATTTAATATTGTTGTTCTTAGTGATGTGATTTCCAGCAACTAATTGAAATAGTCATTGTTACAAATTCAGTTAATCAGTGCACTTTATTTTAATCATGGCATCTTAAATAGTAAACCTAAATTTCTGTTAGAGAATTTCTGTTAAGATTCCAACATTTTGCAAAAATTACACCTTTACCTCCTGGTGTCAAATATTGGCCAAGAGGCAGTAATATTTTTGGATTATGGACATTAAGGGTTGGAGCACATTCATTTTCAAACCTTGTAGAAAGCCTTTTTCCTTACAGGGACTAAAATAGATAAACATTTAGAAATAGCCTGAATAAACTTTTATATTTTATATTATATATTTTATATTTTAGCCTGAATAAACTTCCCTTTATAAGTGTCTTTTAATATCTTATCTCCTGAAAATTTATTTAAAATATTTAAAATACTTTCATTTTGAGTCAATTTGTTTCAAGATATAAAATTCAGTTTATTTTATTTATTTTGACAGCCTCGTTGTAAATGTCATATATAATTTACACTCATTGATATTCATCTGTAGGCAAATAAAGTAACCCCAAAACAAAGCATCCTTCCCTCCCTCCACAGGATAAACTGAAGGTCCTGTCAGTCCAGGTACCACGGTTTTCAGCAACTCTCCCTGCTAACTCTTAACATGTTTTTGAGGTCATTTTACCCATTCTTACTTATCAAGCCAGAATAAAATAACTTTTGTCATTTTGGAGACCAAGTGGTTGAGGAATGTGACTCTCCTTTTCTACCCATGGTCTGACCTGAAGTCCTACACAGCAATGACGAACTTTGTAGAGATGAATACCAAACTGCACCCCAAATCCACTTCCTTACCTCGATGTGCCCACACTGCAGTTAAACCTGAATGAGCCTCTAATCTGAAAAGAAACACAACACATGTTCCACAGGTTTGCCACCTCTGCCCTATGTGAAATTTATCTGTCAGAATCAGCATATAAAAGGTCAAAAATACGACATCAGAAGCCTATTATATAAAAGAAAATATGTAGTTATGCTATATTAAGTCAATAAAAATTTTAACTTTTGTGACAGAAGCATGTACTATTATAAGTAATAAAACATATTTTAGATTTACAATCAAATAATTACATTAATAGTGGGAAAACAGTGCAGGTTTATGATGGAGTCTTTGTAATTACTTAATCAAGGTTTCCATTGGTTAAAAAAGGACATGTGGAAGTGGTTTCTAGAACTTGTCTACTGGGGGGTCTGATCTAGGCATGATACATTTCTACCATTGATATTTTATAACAAGATATCCAAATATATATATATATATATATAGATAGATAGATAGATAGATAGATATAGATATATATAGATATATATTTCAGAATGTAAGCACGTTATTTACTCTCACATAAAACATAAGATCTACTCCTTGGAGTTTACAGATGAGTATAAGATGTTACCCCACACTGGAGAGGTTCACTAAATTCAGAGGGATTTTACTTGTGACATAGAGGTAATTAAATCAGTGTCTGAGTTGAATTAAGTCTTCAGTTCTTAATACAGATCCAATCATAGGATTATTTAAACTGTTTGTAAAAGTATCAAAAGTATAAATAGCTAATTTATTTGCACACTTTGAAAATACATTCACTACCATTTCTTCAGGTTTCTTTCTGTCTTAGTATGAGGGTAACTAATCCGTAGCTGGGGCTTACTATAACTGGAATAAAATAATTTTGCATCTAGAAAGTTATTTAGAGAAAATTCAACTGAGGCATGCATTCTAAATATAAGGTAAAGATTTTTCTTTGACAGTGAGAAGAAAGATTAGGTTAAGAATCATAGGGACAACATTTAAATTCTGATTGCTAATGTTTTGCTAAGAAGTTGGTAGGCACTTATTTAGTAGATGCTGTTACCCTCATTCCGTATATTAAAGCATCAGAACTCAGTTTGGGTGAATTTAAAAAGGCACAAAGTTACGAAGTGACAGAGATAGAAACTGAATTTGAGTATGTTAGATTTTAACACATAACCTTTATTATTTGTTTCCCCAAGAACCTGCCTTTTAACTGACATGACTATAATTACACAGCTCCCTGTTTGTTAATGTATTTGAGACTAAATTCAGGTCTCCTGTGTACCAGATATTGTTTCTGAGACCCGCATCCTTGTAAGAATTGTGTCACTACACGGTCTCTTACTCTTAGAGTATTCATGATTTCCAGTGATTATTTTGTGTGTCTGCACCAGATTTTATCTTTATTTCTATGAGCCAAGCTATAAAACTCCCAGTTCCTGTTGAGATTCATAAATTGCCCCGACTCCTTGTTCTCATTGCATGAACTCACCTTCTCAAAAGAACATAGAAGCCGTCAGTTTGGGTGACCCTTCACATTGTAGTTACTATTCTACAGGGAGAAGCGATGAATGCTAGTGAGGCACTCCGATGAGGATTTGCTGTTATTTCTATTTGTATTATAATTTTAGGAGCACCATTGTCAGAAGCAGCCTGCGGTCTTATCCACCTACGTATCCCCAGTTCCTCAGTTTGTAGTCTATACCTACCGCATCCTCTCTCTTCAGTCCTTGCTCTAACAGTGATTGCTTTGCATAATATCCTTAGTCTTTCCATCTCGGTAGCTTATTGTTTAAATTCTATAAACAGATCAAGTTTCTGAAAGGATTTTTAAAGAAGCAAAAAATTCAGTGGCTTCTTATTTAGACTCCTTCAAATGAACATCCTGTAAATCTCTTTAAGGAATTTTCTTTTGATTTTTGTCACTTACTTGATTTTCAATTTTCCACACCTTAAAATTCCTACAAGTTAAGGAATTTTTCTTAGGAAGGTGCCGATCACCTTTGTCTTGAGGGATATGATGGCTTGGCTTTCTGTGCAATGTGCACTTCTGGACACCCGGAATGTTTGATGTTGTGATCAATTTTACCTCATTTACATGGAATGTAGAGAACACAGTTCCTCCAAATGAAAGGAGAGATATAATTAGAAGTATCTGTCCAGTGGGATTGGGTGGGTGGCTGCCCATCATCTTTACTATAAGCAAAAGATACCATGTGAAATTAGATCCAAAGGAAATGCTTGAACAAGTGAAAGATACTATCATTTTGGCTTTGAGCTGTTTTCTTTGTAGCATCTCACTTTGGCTTTGAACCACTGAGGATGAATAGGAATATCAAGTTTATGAACTTGGGAAACTGTAGAATTAACTTTGAAATTAAATTTAGAGAATCTTTTTTATTCAAGTTTTACCATCCTTTGTCATTCTAGTATAGAAGAAGAGGGGAAGGTATGCTTTAGCGAATAAGCAAAGAAAATCTCTTCTCTGTCTGGCTTTCTTGTATGCCTTTTCTGTGGTTGTATGAAACCTATTCTACTGTTCTTAAAATTACAATTGTCCATCAAGAAATATGAAGTACTTCACTTTCTACCTAGCTTCATAGATTAAAATACCCCCCACTCCAATATTTGGTCTTTATATTTTATAATGTGAAAATAAAATCATCTGCCTCTGTACTATTTTATATAATTCTAGTGTTAATCCAAAAGCCAGCAAATGCAGTGCATTATGTTTTTATATTTGTAAACTATGTTGAATCTTCATACTATGAAGTGATTTTCTTAAGTTATGGTAATTGTAAGAGTATTTCCAGCCATCGGTCTCTAGTACTGAGCACAAAGTTAAGCCCTGAATGCTTTCTAAAAACAAGAAATAATTAAAAATGGACATTTCTGAGCAATTTCTCTTGAAAGAAGTGAACAGTATACCTAAAAAGTACTGATCCCTTTTAATAAGATGGATTGATGCAAAAATACTTTGACACTGCAGCTGTTGTGTGCTGAAAGTAATGGGGCTGGAGAATCCCACTTGTTTTCTCTTCACCTGTCCAAATCTTTGCAAAACGACTTTTGTGAGTGTTTTGAAAGGACCTTCCAACCTGTTCCATTGCTAAACTCTGTGAGGACCGTCTTAGGTTTGGGTTTCAAACATTACAAATCTACTCCGTTAGAAGACAGACTGCAGTTGGACTCAATTTCATTAGCAGCTTCAGTAACGACTCAAAGATCTAGTAAATATAAAGCATAATGAAGTGGTTAGTTATGAAGAACATTTGGCCTGGCCTCTCCTCGGGAAGCTAACAGATCTTTTCTTTCCTGTTAGGTTTTGTTTTGTTTTTCTTCGATGTAAAGTGTTTTCAGGTTGTATTCCGAATGACTCCTATGTAGCAATTTGTTTGCTCTAAAACAAATTCATTTCAGTTATAATGACCACATAGTGAATAAAAAACTTGTTCATCAAAGACAAAAACAAAGAATTCTTGTATAAGTGAAATTATAAGAGCAATATTAAGTTTAAAAAACTAAGCATACATTTATAAACTATAATTAATGATATAGAATAAGACAGAATTTCTGCAAAGAGGCAAAAAGAAAAAAATCAAGAATTGTCTAATATCTAGGAAGAGAGAAGTGTATATCACCCAAGCCACCTGTGAACTTTGAAAGTGGATCTTGTATTGTCCTTTTCTCCTCAGTTTCTGTAACTATAATATCAGGACCAAAGGATAGGAAGAGGAGCATGAGGATGTAGAGGGACTGATAAAAGAATTAAAATGTGTTATTATGCACAGGTACTGTTTTCCCATGAGGAAGTTAATCATTGTTCTGTAAACTTGCAATAATAAAAATATTTATTTTTTAAGTAAGCTGAAGACACACACACACACACACACACACACTAAGAAATCTCTCTCATAATGCACTAAACCTAACTTTAAAACATTTATCCTGTCAATTCTTACACTAAGAACATGTTTTAAAGAAGGAAATAAACAAAAATAACTTCTGAGTATTTTTCAATACAAGGAATGCAAAGTGCTATAAAATTCAATAATGATGTTTGTCTAATTCAGAAAGTCACTAAATTGTTCAGCTGCACTATGGAAGACAAGTTGTATTAGGATCAAACAATATATTTTACCGAGTAATACACACTTGACTTTTTTCCACTTCGAGTTTTTCTTTTTTCTAGAGATGGAAGAACAGTGAGGTCAGAAGATGTTGAAAGAACTTAATTTTTGGAAAAGTTTCCATAGAAACCTGTTTCTATGATATTCATTCTGTGTCATGGAGAGAAAAAAATTGTTGGTAATCTTTATCTGCATGTACTGAAAAGTGCTGTGTTTTCTTTTAATTACTTTCCATGTTATAGATCCCAGTGAGTGATCCCTTTAAATCTTAGTATCTCCTGAAAAGATGTGCAGCTTTTACTTTATTCTAGTAATCAGAGAAAAATGAACAAATCATCAAGAAATATGAACCAATATGGTTCTATCACTTAAAAAGGAATTTAAGTACATTTTTAGTGTTATATTTATAACAAATGTCACTTTCTAGGTAGAGCTAAGCTCCGTCAGTAAACGCTGTGTGTGTAAACAGTAAATGTGTGTAAATATGTATAAAAAGATACATAATTTAGTTTCATAATGTTCTGGGCCATGCTGTACGTGAGAAACAAAAAACTTATCAAAGCAAGAATGCAATTAGCTGCCATTAAATTTGTCAGTTTTTATGCTATACAACTGTGAAGTTTTACTACTTTGAACCCAGATTCAATTCTATATGGAAAAATATCTGAAAGTTAATTATTATGTTACTAATATATAGATTTATTTTATGTAGCTGTGAAATCCTACCCTTCCCACAAGAATTGTGTTTATACTAATTGGACGATTACCTTGGAGAGACATTAGGGAAGAAGAGTTCATCAAAGATTTGCCAGCAGTCTCTCCCAGTTGACTGCTGTCTTAACTCCTTATAATCCATAACTCCTTATAATCCAAATGAAAATGTCTCCTCAAAGACAAGACCACTGTATTGTTAATAAAGTATCAAAAATAAACATAGTTGAAGTCTTGCATTTTACATTTCCACTAAGTTTAACTTTGTCTACTTAATAAGTTAAATGTAAAGTTCTCCTGGATGGCGTGTGGGAAAGTAAACATAATAAATAGGTTTAAATTGTATCTTTTATAATTAATGAAATTCAGAATTGATTTAAAATCATTTATATGGGTAACCCTAGAACAGTTATTACTTTCACCTACTAGGGATAGTTTTAAAACATTTATTCTCGGGTAAAATTGTGAATGTGTTTCGATTTTCCAAACAAATTTTACAAAATCACCAAAAGACAGTTTTATATTATCAGTAAGCTCTGTGTATTAATGGCATAGAATGCTTTTTACAGCAGCAAGTTGACACAATGAGGTAAATTCTTGGTTAGGATAATGGAGGAGGCCAAAAAAGATATAATTATTTGTCTTCATTCAGTCACTCTGCATTGACTATTACCTTCAATGTACCAGCTACCCTACTCAGGGCCGGATACGTCAGTGACTAGAAGGATGCACATATTTCTTTTATTGAGGCTAAACTCCAGCATGATGTTTTAATGCAAAAAATGGATATGCATAGCATGAGGTTACTTCTGTAAGGACACCATCAAAGTGAAATTGGTCTAATGTTTGACTTGATAGAGTTTCAGATGTCTTTGAAAAGTGTGATATCAAAAAATGAAAACAGAACTCATTGGATCTTGTCAGAAGCGCACAGAAGAAGCATGTCGGAGACACAGGAGTCACATGCATGAAGTTCTCAAGGAAGGAAGCAGTGTGACAAGCTGAAGGAGCTGAGAGAGGAAGAAGATTCTAGAGATCCATTTTGAACCCCTTAAAGTCGTAAGGCCCATCAAGTACCCAGCAGAGATATGACACAAGAGACAGCTTATAATTATCAGAGAAGTTTGGTTAGGAGTTAGATTTCAACGTATGAATGATATTAAAGCTAATGGAGGACTGGGCTGTAGTTCAGGGACATAGTGCTTGCCTGATAGCAGCAAACCTCTGGGCTCCATCCTCTATGTTGCCACAGAAAGTGAAGGAAACAAAATCTACAGAAAATGAAAGTAAAGGAGAGCAAGGAAGAAGACAAGCAAGCAACGACTATAGAGAAGTAGACATTGCCTTGAATGCCCAACATTTTAGGGGTAGGTGTCGAAAATGGACACTGAGGAGGAAAAATTAAAATGTAGGAAGAACAACGAAATGTGGGAAGAAAGGCAGGACATCCTGTTATAAAAGGAGCCAAAAGCTTGAGTGAGTGAAAAGCTAGCACTGGTTTTAACAATTCAGGATTGTTGTTCAGATAAGAATATGTGAAGGAGTGAAGGAAAATAGCAATTCAGTAATTATAATGTAGGGAGAAAACATTGGAACATTTCTGTTAATAGAAGAGAGGGATTTTCTACTGTTTTATTTTGTTTGATTTCGGGGTTGGAGCTTACAAGTAACACAGATTTCTTGGTGTAGATGGAAAGTGCACTAAAACAAATAGAGATTGGTGCTGCTGTTTACTTTAGGACTCAAGATATACTAAAATATATATAGTGAAAATCTCATCCGACCCGTCCCAAATTACTCCCTTTTCCTGCAAGAAAAAAACAACAACTATTTTTGATTTAAATATCATCAAAACGATTTTATCTACATACAAACAAGTACATCCTGTTGTATTCCTTTTACATTTACTTTCCCATTATCTTCACATATTGTGTGTGTCTGGGTGTATTTCATGTATTTACATAGGAAGATATCTTGAGATTATTCTTTAAATTAAAGCTCTCAACCTGTTCCTCTTCCTCATTTCTCAGACCTAGGCTGACTGCCTTCTCACTGTTTCTAAGCTTTTGATTCATGTGATAATTTGTATACAGTGAATCATATTGAGCTCTTCATAGGGTGGGGTGTGCAATGTTAATCTACTTTTCTACTTGTAATTTTCAGATATTAATGGTCTAGCCGTAAACAAGCACCACTAAATAAATCTGTCTATGTTGTTTATCCACTTTTAAGCTTAGAGATTTTTTTCTAGTGAAAGTATTGGTCTTGTGCCAATTCTTTTCATCCTCTGCCTATTTGGTGTGGAAAGCCTTTCTTCAGATTGCTAACCATTCTTCTTTTCCCCCTTTGAACTGAACCTCGTCTTTTTCTTTCCTAGTCATAACTTTAGGCAGGGGTCCCAGATTAATATAAATCTCAGGATCTTTATAGAAAATATAAAAAATAAAATAGGGAGCCTGGGGTTTAGCTCAGTGGTTCCAGCACCTGCCTTGCAAATGTAAGGGCCTGAGTTTGATCCCTGGTACCAAAATTAAAACAAAATAATAATAATAGTAAAATAAAATAGGAAGTGGAAGGAGAAATGAGGTTTGCGATATAAGAACTCAGCTCCCTTTGCCTGTGATATATGATCACTCTTAGTGTTCTAAATATAGTTTTTTGCTTGGTTAAAATTTTCTAATGATATATTTGACAGTAGACTAAATCTGAAACTCTTGGGATCAATATCAGCTTCCTTTATAACAGATCTTGTTCTTTGTTTCAAAAGAGTTGATGGAGACTTTACAACAGATCTGTGACAATAACTTTGAAACATGGCTATACTTGAGTCCAAAGCTTGTGTTACTAACAGGACTCTAAAATTATTGTGTATGTGCATTTGCAGTTTTGCCAAGAAAGAGAAATTGATGTAATGTTACAATGATTCAAATCCATTTCATAGCCTTCTTAAAAGAGAGGAACTTTGGCAGACTTCCCAGCTGATGGAGAATTTCTAGAGAAGAGCCAGTGAATATCAGATTGTGGCTTTGCTGTCAATGGAAAAATCACTTAAGTGTTAGGATCAAATGTCATACTCTAGACTGTTCATTCAGACTTACCTGACACCAAGATTCTTCAAATATGCTTTGAAATCATATTTAAAACCATAAATTTTCATTATTGATCCACATAAATAAATATGAAAGCAAAGGCAAAAATATATCTGAAATTTCTATAAGATTGTCATAGAAACCTACAGTATTATCATAGATACTGTGATTATTAACTTTTGCAAATAGTCCCCTTGTCTCTACATAGTAACTATCATAATGAATATTTTAAATTATTTGTAAGATTTACAACTCTTTACAAATTTTTGGTCTTCATTAGACTATCTAAGTCTTCATAACTAAGATTAAGTATAAACATGTATGAGTCAACTTAATTAACTTGATATAAAAAAGACATTTAAAAGTAACTGAACCAACCAATGACTTATACACTTTAAAGTATGATATGCTTACAGAAATTGGAAGCCTGACAATGCAAAAAAAAAGGGTAGACTTAATAAAAGTCATTGTGTTTGAGTAAAATATTTGAAAAAATAAAAAAAAATACATATTGAATTGCCTTAAGGACATATATAAAGATTATTGGGTAATGTGCTGTGTTGTGAAAATGCTTTTGAGACTGCAAGTGTCCATGCTTGACTGAATTTTGAAAAAAGAAGACTTTAGTTCAATTTTTTTCTCTGCCTGTATTAGCTTTTTAACCTGGACAGCTTTAAATATCAGTTTCCTCATATATAAACATTGCCTATTATTTAGTAATAGTTTAGAATGGATGTTGTAAGAATTAGATGGTATGAAGAAAGAAATACAAATAGATAATCTATGTATAAGATGTGTGAGATAGTTCATAAATTTTACCTTTCTAAAAATGACAAATAAGGAGTGGAAATATTAGTGATGAAAAATTTTTGAATTTGATGACTTGACTGAGCTCTCTAAATGAGCGGTAACAATATCAGTTCATTCATTTCTCCAGTAAATACTTAAGGGGCAACTCTGAGTCATCTGTTTTTTTAGCCCCTGAAGGCAATAAAATGACTTTATGGGGAAAAAAGTATGGAAAGAAAGATAATAGAGTTGTCCATTGGGTAAAGGAGGAAGGTAATGTACTTTAATTAGCCAAGTCCTACATTAAAAGGTAGGAATCTAAACACAAGGGGAGATTGAATCACCTGGTTATCTTACTCTACATCTGAATATCTGATTCTGTGGTTGAAAGCAGGAGTGAGTGTGCCGGAAGCAGTAAAGTTCATAACTTGATTTAGGCTCTGCATAAGCTCTTGCACTACGCAGATGCTGGACTGGATTGGGCACAGGTCTGACACAGAGTCCAACCTCAGTGTCTACTGGCGAGTTGATGGTGGTTTAGGCTGAGATAATAACAATTCAAATGGTCCAAAAGGGACTGAGTTCTGTAGAGATGTCTACTATAAAGTCAACAGTTTCCTGAAAGGTTGGGTAGGAAGAATCAAAGGTTCTTCAAAGCTGAAGAGCTGAAAGACGGAAATTGCCAATAAATAGATTTTTTAAAAAAAAAAGAAAAGGTAGGCACAGGATTTTTATTTGGTTGGTTCGTTAAGGGGAACTTTTTTTTTTTTTTTGGTACCGAGAATCGAACTTGAGACCTTGCTCTTGCAAAGCAGACAGCGGAACCACCGAGCTAAATCCCTGGCAGTGAGGAGAACTTTTTGGGGGAGGGGAGGTTGTTAAATGTAGAAATTGAATGGAAGTTCACTTTTTAAAAGTCATTGTTGCATTGAGATATATCTAAAGTTGGACAAAAGTCAGTCATTTAGGGCAAAGGTACAGCATGCAGATTTATTTTCTAAACTTTGTGCATTGCTGTGTAACTAAATAGTAATTATACTGTGTGTATCTAGACAGGAGAAAAACATTCCAGTATTGAATAGTAGAATTGTCTAATATTAATATATATGGACAAAGTTAAAGAATAAGTAAAAAACTGTGGGAAGGACTTTCTAAGAGCAGCGTGGGAGTCACGGTCTGTGGATAATGGAAGCTCAGGTGTGTGTGTGTGTGTGTGTGTGTGAGCGAGTAGTGAGTACTAAAACATACCACGTGCTAGTCAAAGGCCAACTCAAGAACTGAGAATTTCCTGTTTGGCCTTTTGAAATGTAAAAATCATTTGTAAACTTGACAATAGATTTAGTGTAATCAAGATGGCTTGATAGAAGAAAAATTAGAGATAATAAACAGGTATATACTCATGTTACATATATTTTTAGGGAATGTGATTCTAAACTAAAAGAAATGAAATATGGTTTATTAGATGTTATAAATATTAATAGGAAGATTAGTTTATAAACATTTTACTTACTAAATGATATGAACAGATAAGGGTTATTTGATAATGTGTCGCGAGCCACAACGTCAGAATCCTGCCAGCAGGTCCCAAACCCGAGGGAGGAACAACAGGAGAGCAGTTTCACGAACTTAGTTCCAGGCTCATGCTCTACCGCAGCAAGGCCCCGTTTATGTGTCAGGGTGGGGTATATATAGGCTAAAACCGAAACCAAAAGTACAAACAGGGTGTAGCAGACTGGAAAGGTCACAAGGTTCTACAAAACAAGTATTATGGGCTACATTTGCTAGGCAACAGGTCAGACCACAAGTTGAACCAGCCCGTTGTCATGGGCTACAGCATGTCCGTGCCCGCAGGGTGACTCAAAGTTCAACCATGGCTATGCCCATGCAAGGCTCACCATAATGGCTCACCATAATAATGAACTCTACATGCTTCAGTAAATTAGATGAAGAATTATGTTTTATTAATTATATTTAAAAGCTACAAATATAACCCAATTTCTGCACCAAACTCAGAATTTCACAATCTTAGTATACTTAAAAATCTTTACAAGTACAAAGGAAAAATACTGATGAATAGTAGATTACCATTGTCAGTAAATTTTCTAGGATCTAAGCAAAAATAATTCTCTGTTGATTCAGTTATTTTACCCATTTTAAATTTGTATTAAAGGATTGCTAGGTTTCTTGTGAGATTCTTTATAAAGACCTGAAGAAAATCAGATGGTGGACTCTGCCCTTGATATTATAATTCACTTTAATCTTTAGCATACAAAGACTTCTTAAGGGCCAGGAATTTAGCTCAGTGGCACCGTGCCTGTCTGGCAAGTGCAAAATCCTGGAATTGATCTCCAGTAGCATAGGAAAAAAAAAAAAAAAAAGATTTCTTAGGTAGTAGATTCATATTTTAGAAGTCAGATTTGGATATATAAATATTATTTGTCCTTCACATACATTTCTCGGCCTTAGCCAGTTTTTCTGAAAATTTTGAACTTTTTATAGTTTATGCATTCTAAAGGTTTGTATCATGATATTCCATGGTAATAATTACTTACATTTAAAATTTAAAAATAATTTGCATTTCCATTATGTTCTCCTTTTGCATTCTCAAATCCATCTTCCTTAGTGATAATTACATCATCCAGCTATCCAGCCACTCACATTGTACCAAAACAGTTTACATACAGAAAACTCATTTTGCATGAAATTTAATCTATGAACAGTGCACAAGTGTTTTTCTTATATCAAATATCGTTTCTTATTTTTATTGTTACTCAATAGGGCTTAAGAATTTAATTGAGAAACCTCATCTTGTTCCATGACGATATCCTATGGTTAATTTTTACTTAGCTAAGGTATGTCCCTCCTAATTAAGTTTTTTGCTCTATACTGTGGCATATATTAAGTATATTCTGGAGTTACTTTTTTTTTTTTTCTGTAGTGAGGATGGAATCTGCAGATACTTCAAGACAGAGAGTTTTCTTTTCATTTTTTTTTTTTTTTTTGAGACAGGGTCTCCTTAAATTGCCCAGGCTGCCTCAAACTCATGATTCTCCTGATTGAACCTTCACAGTTGCAGAGATTAAAGATGATTTTTTTTTTTTGTACTGGGGATCTAACTCGGGCACTTGTGCTTGTAAGGCAGGCAGCAGAATCACTGATCAAAGGCCCCAGCCCTTAAGATGATTTTAATGATTAACTGGTATTGTTCCTGAAAAAAATAATGTATGTATCTGTATGAAGATGCGTAAACTACTGTTTGTAGTTTAAGGTAAGAAAAACATGCTCTTTCAAGCACTTTATTCAAACTACAGGG
The DNA here is from genome assembly GCF_012274545.1 of Fukomys damarensis. Taxonomy (NCBI): domain Eukaryota; kingdom Metazoa; phylum Chordata; class Mammalia; order Rodentia; family Bathyergidae; genus Fukomys; species Fukomys damarensis. The sequence goes on from NW_022900930.1 coordinate 36,323,853, forward strand.
TTAATTATTCTTAATGTGACTAAAATAAATTAAATATCATCTCTGTTATAAATGTGCCACATATTTAGTTACTTCATGTTTTGTTAAAGCTCTTCTACATATTGTTATATATTTAAATTATTTATATAGTTTCATATATCACTGTAATGATAATGTAATCGGTTCCATTAAGCACCCTTGTGTTGTTACCTCAAAATAAATGATATAAAATATTAAAGCATAACTTTATAAAACGTAGCATGAATGAGATAGGTTACAAAAATGTTTTTTGCCCAAGGATTATAGAATTTTTTATATTATACATGTTGCCATCTTATGAACTATAAATATGAAAATCATTGTTTTTATTGTTGCTTGCCTGACAGTGTTTAAATAGTAGGTGATGTTCTTTAGATTTGTCAGTTTTTCTTCTGATGCACTTGTCAAAACAAGCAGCTAACTCGGGACTGAGTGCACCAAAGCTGCCAGCACGTGCTGTTTAGGAAGTCATCATTTTACATTGTAACATCGCTGTGTGCTGAAAGCCAGCTGGTGCATTTAAGTTTCTTATTGGAGATTTTCATTTGATTTATTATTGTGATTTTGGTTTTGTATAGAAACAATCATTCATATGCATCAAGCACATTGAAGCTACTGGAGGCTTTCTCTTTTGCTGAGTAATTTGTGCTATCAATCTTCCAGTCTAGAGGAATTTCCAGCTTGGATTGTTAGTATTTTTTTCAGAAGGAAGTGATGCACCACCCCAGGGCTGAAATAAGAGAAATAGTTTTTGGGTTCATGTTGTGTTTTTGTAACATGGATCAGCACAATTATTGTACACCAATATATGGATAATTCTCTTGTAACAAAGCAAGATCCAGCTTCAATGACTTGTTTTCTTGCAAAGTAAATATGAACTAGATCTTGTGCCTTGGTTGTATTCCTTTATTTTAAAGAGGTGGGCCCTTAATATTTTTATGTTTCTTTAATAGGAATAACCTGCCAGTAGTAATTTCAGATAGATATATTTCATGGGTTTAGAAATACTGGCTTTAAAAATGTCAATATTTGTTACAAGTCAGGACCCAACACATCCCTGTGGAATCTGTGGGTGCTCGTGTGAAGGTATACATGAGTCACATTTGGGGATCAGGGGTAAATTAGCCTTTTAACAATTTTCTAAAAATATGGTGCATGAACTCGTTAGAATCTCTGATATTTTTCCCCAGGGGTCAGTAAGGTAAAAGTTAAATAATAATGATGATGATGATGATAATAATGACAATGTATTCATTTTTAATTGTGTGAAAATGCACAGTGATTTTGCCGAAGCGTAGTGAATAATACTTCTAGAATTTCAGCATATGTCAGTTGCATTAGACTACAGTAGCAGCCATTTTCTTAATTGCTGCAAATCTGAAGTATAAAATAAATTTCATTTTAGAAAATCCATGATAAAGTTTATTAATTTGAACCCTTCGCCTTTCTGTAATCTGTATGATAAAACTAAAATCAGAAGGATTCATAAAAAACTTTCTGCTGCAAAATGCAGTAAAATGGATTTCTCAAGAGTAAGCACATGTATAATTGAGTTGAATCAGAGCCAGCCTATTTTTTCAGAGAGAAACGGTTTTATATGAATAATGACAAACAGGAAACTGGTTATTCAGTTTTGAGCATTTGGAGGACATCTTCTCAATAATAAATGAGGTGAATCTGTCACTTGAGAAGTTATCTGATAGAAAGCAGTGACAGAATAGATACATGAGCTATAAGGCATCCAGACAACAGAGTGTTACTCAACGCAGAGAGAGAGAGAGAGAGAGAGAGAGAGAGAGAGAAAGAGAGAGTTATGAAGCCATAAGGATACAGAGAGAAAACTGAATTGTGCATTACTGAGTGAATGAATATAATCTGGAAAATAGTATACTATATAATGTCATTTGTGAAACATTATGAAAAAGCAACTGTGGAGAAAGTAAGATAGGTGGTTGCCAAGTGCCGGAAGGAGACAGGGATGAATAGGTGAAGCACAGAGAATTTGTAAGACTCTGTGTGATACTATAGTAATGCATACATGTCGTATACATTGGTCTAAAACCCATAAAAAACAACACCAAAAATGACCCTTAATATAAACTGTGGACTCAGAGCGAGTATGATACGTCAGTGCAGGTTCATCTGTTGTAACAAATACACCCCTCTCGTGGGCACATTGATATTGGGGAGGCTAAAGATGTGTGAGGCGGAGGGCACACAAGAGACCGCCTTCCTTTCTGTTCAGTACTGGTGAAAACTCCATACTGCTTTAAATATATGAGAGAGAAAGAGGTGGGGGGGGTTGACAGAAAAAAGCTTGAATAAATTGTAGCAAACATTAACCCAAACTGGAGAAATAAAAATCTTACAGATTCAGGAAGTCCAATGAGTGTCCAGAAAAACTTATGCATTCCACAAAGGAAAAGATTATATAAATAATTGCCGTGTTGTCATCAGAAACAATGAGGATATGAAGACAGTAGAATGATACATTTAATATGTTCAGAAGAAAAAAGTTAACTGAATATTCTCCACAATTAACCATTAAATCAAGGGCGGAATAAAGATGTTGCTAAAAAAAGAATTTCTTTGCCAGTTAATTACAAAAACAAACAAACAACCTAAAAGAAAAGACAATGAAATGGGAAAATGGAGAGAAAAGAAAATAACAGAAAGACAATAATAAAGGATTTTTGATAAAGGGAAAACATTAACATGATTTTTACATATCAATTGTAAACACTCCGCTTCTTTCAGGGTTTTCAAACTGTGAAAAATGAAAAAGTATATATCAAATAACTAATTTTCTATTTCTAACAGTATTTCTTGAGAAATAGAATCCATTAGTCCATTAAAATATATCAGGGCTTCTTCAGGAGGCTATAGAAGGGATTCTAATGCCTCCATAAGGTCAGGCTTAGATGTTGCCTTAAGAAAAATTGAAATACCTTTTTAGAGCAGAGATGTACATTATTATCTTTACATTCTTCACATTCTTGGACACGGACTCACAAAACATCAGCACATGAATTATTTTAATAAGCTACGTTGATTACCCTTGGATTATTCCTGAAAAAATTACTCTCCCATTGAGGTGTCTAGGCTGATTCCTTAATTTTAGCTATTTATTTTGGACAGGGATGGAAACCAGGCCACCACACTGAGTTAAATCTCCAGCTCCATTTTACTTTTTATTTTGAGACAGGGTCTCACTATGTCACTCAGTTGCTCAGACTAAGCTTGAACTGGTGACCTCCTGTCTCAGTCTCCCAGAGGGTTGGGACTACAGATATGGGAGAACATGATGCCTGGATCCTTTATTTTTCTGTAACTTCTGCTATCTGCTTTTAGAACAAGAATATTTTGGTGAGCCAAGTAATTTTAAATGTCCCCATGCCCTCTACTTTATATAAATTTTGTTATGTATAGTGTCAATTGTGTATGTATATATAGATAGATAGATAAACATATCTATCTATCTATATATACATACCTATATATAATATGAATTTAGACATAGAATATATTTTGATCAAACTCTGCCTACTGTATATTATGTGATAGGACAGGAAAAAATATATTTTAAAGACATAGCTACCCTAATTCTTTTTATGAGGATTTTGTTTGTCAAATAAGTTTTTATTCTTCTAAAGTTTCAGAGAAAAGTTGATACATGTCAACAACTGTCATAAGTTCAAGGCCCGGGTCAGCAACTTACCTCAAAAATAATAAATAAATTAATTAATAAATTAATTGATTGATTAAAATGGCAGGAGCTGTAGGTCATTGCTGTAGCACTTGCCTAGCATGCACCAGGCTCTGAATTTAACTCCAAGTATTTATTCTTCTAAAGTTTCAGAGAAAAGTTGATACATGTCAACAACTGTCATAAGTTCAAGGCCCGGGTCAGCAACTTACCTCAAAAATAATAAATAAATTAATTAATAAATTAATTGATTGATTAAAATGGCAGGAGCTGTAGGTCATTGCTGTAGCACTTGCCTAGCATGCACCAGGCTCTGAATTTAACTCCAAGTATAAACTATGCCTTTTGTTTTAATGTTTTCTTTTCTCTGAAAATATGAGGTAATGTACCTTGAAAAAGAGAAAAGATTGAATAAGAGAAATGTTTACTCAAAGGCAAGTTTTCTGAATAAATTTAAATTATTTAAATATAATAGATTTAAGAAAATAAGCTTGTGTTTATTGCTGTATTTATTTATTTAAAAGTTATTGATTATTTACTATAAATTATTCACAACACAATATCATAGCTTTTCTGTCAAGGAATAAGCAAGCTAAAAGATATTGTAGAAAGTAAGGAGGTACTTGGCTATCAGTATGTAAAACGAGTGCAGAGTTTGTGAAAACAGAAAACAGAAAAAAATTTTCCCATCCTAAGGCTATATGCCAAGAACATTAATTCATGTTTTAAATAATCTTACGAAGTATTTTACTCCATTCATGATATCCAATATAAAATATAACAGGGATATATTTCACATTTATGCTTTTGAATATCTGGAGAAAATAAAGGCTAACATTGAGATAAAAAAAACAAATTGTAAATTATACTGAAAACATACTCATATTCCTGTTTGTCTACTGATAACAGGAGACTATTAGACAAGGGCTTTCCATCAAAAGGAAACAGCCTGTTTCGAATGCACAATGTTTAATTGCATAATTTAATTTGTTTTTTAAAATTAAATTTAAAAAGAAAAAAGTGTCAGTTTTACATGAATCTTGGGTTTAAGTTAATGAATGTTAATATTGAACATTTTGGATAGTCGAAGGCCTTCGAAAATGTCTGCTGTTATGGTGCTGACACTGATACTGTTTAATATATTTCATTACCAACAGTGATGAATTAAGAATAAAACTCAAAATGATACAAAACAATGTTAACTTCTTATAAAAAACATAAAAGAATCATCTGTGTCCTTCTGTTAATATATCAACTTCTGAAAACCAAATTATATTAAAGGAATGAAATAGTTACTGTTCTTCATTTACAAGATCCCAATAATGAATGTAACTCTAATGTATACCTAAAATGTACCAATAAACTCAATGAGGCAAAAAAATATTCTAATTATATCCCCAAACAACGTGAATCTTTAACGTAACTGTTTCACTATTTTTAGCAATGGTAGTCATAGTATAGGAGAACGTTTCTCAAAATCAGGTCTTGAGGTCTAATTTTAAGTGGTGCAAAATAGTAGAACTGGGGTTAGAAAAATTTAAAAGGAACATAAATTCCTAGAACAAAGGGCAGGAACATAGACTTGAAACAGATTTACACTGCAGATAGTTGTTGTATCTGGCACATCATAGATGTAATTGATGGCGTAACTAAAGGAATGACGTTTATACAGTTATGAATCTAAATAAACTGACGCAGAGCAAACTTTAAAGCTAAGCATTTTGGATCCTTGCATGATGAGATTCTCATAATTTAGTTTGATGCCTTTTATTTTAAAATGAAACTGTATTTATGTGTCTTGTGGAGACTCATCTGGTGATTCAACGTGCTATTGCTTATAGTTGGATTTTGACAGTGATTTCTTGTTTGATTGAAACTAGGGCAATCATGTCCAACAGCTATCGGGGGGTGTTTTCAAGATCTTCCAAGGTCTATAGAAGTTCTTAAAATATTTTTTCAAATAGTTCCTAAGTAATTTTCTAATGTTGGAACAATATAATGTACTCCAAGATAATATCTTATCATTTAGATACCTATTTTTGAAGTGACTTCTTCTGTAATATCTTCCTTCTGTTTTTCTCTTCCTACTTCTGTCCCCCTAACATACTGCTAATTGAAAGTGCCTTTCTTTATATCTACAGAAGGGTCTCCCGTGCTCCTAAGAATCATGATGCAAATACAGACCCGGAATAAATTCTGGTTTGACACTTAGGATACGTTGGCAAGAATTATAAAATTTTAAGAGTTTACTGTAGTGGAAAATTTCCAAATTAGCCTGCTATAATTTAATGGGTTCTGGAAGAAGGCACAAATCCTATGGACCAGAGACAAAGTATGATTTATCATTCACAGAAATAACAGTAGTCAGGGTAATATCATTTGTATCAGTTTCCTAAGCCACAATTTCCACAGAGTGATACAGCAAGGGGCAAGTGACACGTCTACCTAACATTGATTGCCTTTGTAGGACAGGAAATTTCAATACAGGATAAGAAGCATGGTAGACATATTAATGAACTCACAAAGACATCTAAATGTTAAGCTGCAAGTATCTTACATTACATGTCAAAGTATTAAGGTAAGAGATGGAATTCAAGTTGCTAAGAGGCTGAGCTTATTATAGGGTAAATTTGATGGACTTTTTCCAACTATCTTGGAATAGTCATAAGGGTCTTTCAGGAGAGGGAGACAGGAGAGTCAGATATGCAGTCGTGTGGTGTGAGAAATACTCTGCCTTCCTCTTTGAAGAGTAAATGTAGAGGGGGGCACAGGCCAAAGGATGCACACAGTTTACAGAAGCTGAAAAGACAAGGAAATAAATTCTTGTCCTAGAGCTTCCAAAAGGAAAGCACCACTGATATGTTGATTTTAGCTCAGTCAGACTCATTTTAGACTTCTGACCTCTAGAAGTGAAATGCAGTGATGTGACCTTATTCAAGACATGTATTCATTTAAATCTTAGATTCTTCATCTAAAAACCCAAAGTATAGATGTACCACTGTCTCCTAATCTTTTATGAGATATATTTGTAGCTCTCTATGGAATAGGGATATGGCTCTTTGCTGGAACGAGAGGCTGTGTTCACAACACCGGCATATTTGGCAATAGTCTGTCTTCATAGTAAGAAGAATCCCAGCATGCTTAATAAGGTGTTGTGGGAGATGAAAAGTGCATCATTTTGGTGATTTTTTTTTTCTGCTTTACTTCTGGTTGTTGCTTTTATTTAGTTTCATTAGTTACACAAGGAGTGTTGTCTAAATGTTTTGTAATTTTCTCAGGTGAAAGAAAAAAGTTAGAAAAGCTTTAATTCATTTTTTTTCTGGTTCCCTTTCTTTGGGATGATTTACACTATCCTAGGGATGGTAAGGTCCGGGAAGTCCAGTGGTATGCTGTGAGCCACACACAGTTGGAAATTTGCAGCTGTGACAGTTCTAAGCCTGATTCAACCTGAAAGATTCAACCCACTGAGGTCTACTTTGAGATCTACATACTGAATATAAAATGTCACATGCATGAGCTAGGTATTTTTTTTAACCCTGTACTAATGATATAAACAAAGACAGTAGTGAAGTAATCTGATTTTGTTATTTTTACCTAGTGACTTAGGTATCCTTCAGATAAAGATTCCAATGTTCTTTGAAAATTCAAGGATGAATGAAGTGGAAAATATTTAATTCAACATTATGGCATATAAGTACTTGAAGCAGTAATAAATCAGTGCAAAATTCTACTTTTTAATCATATTGATGGGGCAGTACTTATTGGTAATGTTAGTGATATTACAAACCTTTCTAAAGAACAGAAAAACCTCCAGATAATTTTCTCAAAAATGTTTGATCTTAAGAAAATCTACTTTCTGGCTGGGGATTTAGCTCAGGGGCACCACGCCTGCCTTGCAAGCGCAGGGTCTTGAGTTCAATCCCTGGTACCCCCCCAAAAAAAAAGAAAAGAAAAAGCTACTTTCATATTACGTAAATGTACAGTTACAGAAGGTGCCATTGATCAGAGAATAAATTACATCCTTAAACTGAGGATTCAGGACCCTTTAATGCTATTCACTTCCCTTGTTGAGCCATGCTGGGCTGCCTTAATGTCTTCAGGTGTATGCAGCTAAGTTAATGTATTTTTTAGAATTTTTACAATGGTTGATTGCATGTTGCAAGAGTTCAACATGATATGAATATGCGTTGAAGTTTGTGTTGGGCTTGTTTAATAGTACCAACAGAAGCTGTCTCGCTTCCGCTGCAAACATGTGACAGTGTTAATTGATGCACACATGCAAAACACTGCCCGGCAGCAAGCAGTTCTTAAGTAGTAAGAAGAGTGGTGATGTGACTGAGAGAAAAAATCAGATGTGAGACTTAGATGGCTTAATAGCAATTATTTTGTAATAAAGACGACAGTTATCGATTAATGCTGTGTTACATCTAATTTTCAAATTCTGTAATAAAGAATCAGATAAACCATCAAGGCTCCCATTCTCTGAGGAAGATACTCAATTTTTTATCAATTGTAGTTTCTACGTAAAAAAGATTTGGCTGTTGTTTGCTCTTCAATTTTTTTAACTTGGAAGTGTCCAAGTATTGAAATTACAGCTATCATTTAAAAGGTTCTGTGAAGGTTGTTTTTTACAAGATTTAAGGAATATGTTATAATACTCAAAGAATTGATGCAAGCCTCAAGAGTAACCTTGAGACAAAAATGTACGTAGCATCAGAATCACTGTGTGCGTGTTATTATTTTCATTTTTCCCCTCAGAAGGAAACAGCACAATGAGCTGAATGGCTCACGTGATATGCACACTTTTTAGTAGTGTGACTTACGCTGTTGTCTGACAGGTTTCTCTAGTACTGCGATCTTCAGATTGCATCTAATCATGCACATCTTCATTTGAATTGTGGTTAAGTTTTTTATTTCTTTACATACAAATGTTTCCTATATACCCATTGCAGTTTTCTGTGGAATTTTTAAATATCATGGATAAAATTCACATTTCAAAAGGATTTTTAAAATTCAAAGCTTGGTATTTAAGATTTTGTAACTTTCATGAGTGTAAGCAATATATTGCTTTAGGCTCCATCTAGGTTGAATTTATTATTTCTTCTGCGGTTGTTTTACTTTTTCTTTTATTGTGTCACTATATGACCTGCCAATCTTTCCATTTTGTTAAATTTTATACTTTATGAATATCTCCATTATTATTTTTCATTATTTAGAGAACACTTTAAGAGTTTCTGTAATCAAACCCACATAGATAAGATCTTACATATTTAATACAGTGTGTTACCCCTGTACAAATGGAAAAAATTAACATTTCTAGACCAATACGGCTGTTAATTTCTGTACAATGCCAACTCAACACAGTAAACTGGGATAACTTTTTCCAAGGTTTACAGCACAGTTAAAGTTTCCAAAAATTCAAATTATATATATATTTTTATATAAAAAGACCAATAATAGCAGTATGTTATGCATCAATAGCAGCAACAGCTTTTCCAATACAGCACAGTTAAAGTTTCCAAAAATTCAAATTATATATATATTTTTTATATAAAAAGACCAATAATAGCAGTATGTTATGCATCAATAGCAGCAACAGCTTTTCCAGATTCTGCAGTCATCTGAACAAAATTATAGACATCCAGCACACTCCATTAAAAGAAAATAAACAAACAAACAAACAAAAAGAATAATACCCAGAAAACAGCAAAGTTCTCTTACTGTTCTGGTACCTTGCACCATTTTTTTTTTTATTAGCAGCTTAATTATCATCTGGAAAGAAAACATTCTAGAGTAACATCATTTAAAACAGTTCTGATAAAGCATGGTCACTACTATGTATCATAAAGCAGGTACAAGATATTTTACATTCACGGAGGTATGATACAGGACTGTCCTACATGTATAATACTGGAGGAAACAATGAAAATAAAGTGTTTGTAGATGGGGAGAGGAGGAGGGGGTGAAGGGAGGGCAGAGGTAAGGGAAAAAAATGAGAATCAAGACTTGCCATGTAAAGGTACATGATCCCAACAATGAATGTAACTGTACTGTATCCCTAAAATGTACCAATAAACTCAATAAAATTAAAAAAAAAAGGCATTATTAACAAACGTAAAACTCTAAATCTACAGGTGCCAGTTTAGTCACCCTTTGATAAAAGAACAGCCATTTCTACCCCAATGTTACCACCTCTGCTGCATCTAATTATCTCCTATCTATGTGATAAGTTCAACTCTGACACCCAAGTTCCTCTGCAGGATTAGCTCCAGCTATTTTTCAACCATTTCATCCCTCTACCTGTACAATTCTGACCAGGCTGGCATTCTTAGAACCTGATCACTTCCCTACCTGCCCACTGCAATGGTTCTATTCCTGTCGCCCCCTTAAATTCCGTATTCTCACCCTTCCCCCCAGTTATTAGTATTCATCTTGCACTGAATACCGGCACTATTTGTCTCCCTCGCATCCTGAGCATTCACTTAGCTGATCCAGCTTAACTTTGTGGGGCCTCTTTTGTCTTTACCATTCCGATTGGACTGTCACTCAGTGAAGAGTTTGCCCTACCAGAGGAGTTCTTTTAATTTTCTGGCACTGCTGGAGTAGCTGTACCCCACTGTCAGGCTCTGTCAAAGCCACTGAGATTTTGTATTCTGAAATAATGAATATCCTGAGATAACAGATACATATATCCATCCTTCAGAGAAACTTCAAATGCTTTATACGCAGTGGATTTTTTTTTTTTTTTGCATTCCTCACCTGATGTTATTTCTCCTTCTTTCCTGTCCCATAAAAATGTGTAGTCCTCCTTTTGGCCTCTCACTGTTTTGGAGGTGTACATACCATTTGCTCAGGTTCGTAGCTCTCCGTTTTTACCTTGTGTCTCCACATCAGCCTGCGCAAAGCCTTGCTTTGACGCTAAAGTCTGAGAAAAATTCCAAAGTAATAAAAATGAAATTGTTAAAAGACTAATCCTTGAGATAACAAGAGACTTCACTTTTCAAGTCAAACAGTTCTGCATTGTTTGATATTTTTATGAGGAGGACATTTTGCTTTCATAACTACAAAAATAAAAAGTTTATGTGCTATTCCGTTTATATTTTCAGAGAGGCATTAGGAAATAGTTCTAAAATCATTAGATATAATTGGACTAAAATGTTTCAATTATTAGTCTAATGTGCTTTTATTTTCTTCATGTTGAAAAAAGCCATAAAAGGGAAAAAGCAAAAGTTTAATCTTTTTGTGCCTACTCCTTTAATTGTACCCCTGTTTACTTGCTCATTATGAACATTTCCTTTGTTCTCTTATCACATATTGAATGCAGCACACATAAAACTGTCTTATTATAATCATAATAGTAACAGTATTACTAACAATATCACAGATGTATCTTCCTAATGTGGCTGTGTGTTTAAGCAGCGATGATAGTATTTTTCTAAATATATTTCTCAACCTTTACCCCGTTCTTTGAGGATTAGTCTTTTTGCTCAAATCTATTTATGTCAAAAGCATTAGGTAGTTGGAAAAAGTAATAGCCTATATTTGCTAACTTCCTTGATCATTTCTATTTCCTTTTCAGCTCCTCGCTTCATTACCTTAACATGAACCAGGTAAACATTATCATACAGCAAACCGTATTTTCAATGTCAGATTTCACACATTCTAAAACCATGAAAAGGTAATTAATTCTATACTAGTGCATCCATTGCAGATTGTAAACATTTATAAGTAAAAATTAGTCTCTTTGAAACTAGCTATGATTAAGTATAAGATGTTTTCAAAGATTTACATAGCATTTTTAAACTGGTCCTTCTACGTATTTTCCCAATCTATTTAATCACATGTTCAAAAAGGAAGCAGACTTTTCCATCTTGGTTCTTTCCTTGCATGTGCCTAGGCAAATGCTCTTTATAAAGATTTATTGAATAAATGCAACTCTGTGCTCTAGGAATAAAGAGTAACCAAATGGGGACAATCTCAGCCATCACATAACTTACATTTAACAGAAGGATAAAGAAAAGTAGCCAAACTTAGGGGAAGAGGATTACTGTAGTTTTCTTAAGAAAGTATATGGGTTCAAGGACAAGAGTTGAGTCTGGGAGACCTCTTTTGAGGTTACTGCAACAATCTAGAGGAAAGATAATAATGATTTAACTCATGTTACTGGCAGAGGAGATTATACTAAGAGGATGAATTAAGAATATGGTTTTTTATATCATTAGGATCTTATGTAATAATATAGTTTTTCAGCCCAGAGAAACTATTTGGTATTTATACATGTGTGACTTATTTATTTTACTAGGACTATATCTTCAATATGTATCTATTTTCCTGTGAATGAATCTAATTTCTCATTCTTTATGGATGAATAGTATTCCATTTTATAGAAAAACCACATCTTCTTTATCTAATCTACAACTGATGGGCAAATGGGCTGTTTCCAAGTTTTAGCTGTTACAAACTGCGTCGCTATAAACATAGGCGTGCATACATCACTGTGATATGATTCTTTTAATTCTTTTGGAAAGATACTGAGCAGAGAGATAGCTGTGTCAAATGGAACCTCTAGTCCCAGCTCTTTGAGGTATCTCCATATTGATTTCTATAGTGGTTGCACCAGTCTGCACTCCCACCAGCAATGGAGAAGAGTTTGTTTCTCTCCACAACCCGGCCAACATTTGTTATTGTGTGATTTCTTGATAGCAGCCATTCTTTGTGGGGTGAGGTGGAATCTCAGTGTTGTTTTCATCTGCATCTCTCAAACGAAAAGGGCTAAAGGTTTGGGGAAAGTGGGAAGGGTAGGGAAAAGGTAATAAGGGAAAAGAAGAAAATATGACAAATTGAAAAAAAATGTGAAAAACAGTGTTTGTAAATGGGGAGGGGAGGAGGGGGTGAAGAGAGGGCAGGGACAAGGGGAAAAAATGAGAACCAAGACCTGTCCTGTAAAGGTACAAGGTCCCAATGATCTTTGTAACTGTGCTGAATACCTAGAATGTACCAGTAAACTCAATCAGAAAAAAACTATACCCCCCTCAAAGAATATGGTTTTATTCTATTCTGAAAGCCAAAATACATACACACATTCAACTGGAATAACAGAAGTGCAGGTAGCTGGGATGGGGCAGTCTAAAGAAAGGGCCCATTTAGAAGGTGAGAAAATGAATTGAAGCAAGTATTATTCTATGGTAGTGACCTTGAGAGGAATCAGAGAGTGTGTGTTCTGCAACAGTGGTGTATGATTCTAGGGCCCAAGTGAATTTACTGGCCATTAGTTTACAGTGAGCCACAATACTGGTGCATCTGTTTCCTTTCAAACATGTACTGATGCCTGCGTGTTAGGGCAGACTTGGTGCTTTCCTAAGTGTGTATGATGAAGTGAGAGGAAAGGTGGGTGCGAATGTTTCCGGAAAAGGTGACTCTCATATTCACTAGCTCAAGTCTAGGTTTGTAGAGAAGGGAGGACACAAGCACGGTGAAGGAAATAGAGAAGATTGCGGGATGGAAGAATTGTTAGGAGTTAAAATATAAGGCGGGCACTTAAATTTAAGATCATGGATGCCTATAGTTATTGGCAATAACATGAAAGAGATTATAACCCTAGGCTAATGCTGACTGGAGGAAAAATCATTGTGGTCAAAGTTACGTTAAGTACCACCTATCTGGAACTTCAAAATAGAATTCTGTTTGTGTGAGTTACAATGTAGAGGAAACAAGAGTTATAGAGAAATAATTAGGGTAGAAAGTATATAGACGTTTTTTCTCATTGAGTTTATTGGTACTGTTTAAGTATACAGTACAGTTATATAAAGAAACAATAGTACAGCTTGATGATGTGAGATTCGAAATGGATCATTTTAGGGGGAAGTGACAGTGGACAGCAGGAGACATCCATGCTGCTTCTAAGCTTAGTATGTGAGCTACATGAAAGAAAGCCAATGTGAGGGCAGAGATTTAGCTCAGTGGTTCTGCCACCTACCTCACAAGCGCAAGTTTGATCCCCAGTACCAAAACTAACAAAAGCAAACGAAAGCCATCTTGAGAGGGCTGAAGAAGTATTGTCTTCAGGGGGCATAAATGGAAAGTAATACATATTTTATTATAAATTATGTATTTGTAAAATACTCTATTCATGTGATATGGCAGAATTATGTCCACAGCGAATATCAAAGACTTGCATCACTCAAATATAATATATTTATTGCATATTAAAGTCAGAATGCAAAGGATGTTGAAAATAGTATTTAAGTAACAAAACTAGAACAAAAATTGATGTAGCGCAGGTGAATTGTGGGAAAGCATGTTTTTGTCATTTAGCATGTCTTGTTATTGTCAATGATCTAATAGAACTAGTTATACAGTACATCCTTTGATACAGTAATCTAGTATCTCAAAATGTTTTCTGAGGAAAATAATTCAAATGAAGCACAAAGGGAAAAATGCTTCAGTAAGCAATGTCAAATGCGGCATTGCAATGGATAAACATTGGGTGAATTATGCAGTGTTTATGCTTTGGAATATTATATATAGTATGATCATGCAAAATCTTTAGAAATTCATGACTCAAAAACTTGAAGATTAAAAACATTAGAAAATTATTATGAAAATGTGAGGCTTTGGTTGCTTTATTTATAAAATTATAATTTGTTTATAAAATAATGAAAATTAATAGGGCATGAACACATTGTATTAAAATAATAATGGTGAAATGTCATTTCTGGTAAGAACAGGTACTACACTTTTTTTCTCATTGAGTTTATTGGTACATTTTAGTTACACAGTACAGTTACATTCACCATTGGGATCTTGAACCAGATACTACACTTGATCTTAGCCAACAAGCCAAAAAGTGATGAGAATTGTCATTTCTAAAGTGCAACTAAGTTATTTCTTGGGAGATGAAAGAATGCCTACAACTAATTTATTAACTAATGACACCTGGAAATTTGACTATGGCAGGATATGCGATCTAATATTCAGGGGAATTTTGAAATAAATCTTGTGAATTTGCCGTAGTTATAACCTTACTTTTTCAAATAAAGAAAATTGTTGTCTACTTATATCGAAGTATGTTCTAATCTTTCAAAGATCATGTTGTTTTATATTAAATGCTTTCACTTGTTTATTCATCCACTACTTACTTTTCACCTAAAATATGATAGGCACTGCTATCGGTCCTTAGCAGTTATCCGTGAACAAATCAGACACAAGTTCCCATTCTTTCCCATTCTGCACTACCTTATAACATAAAAAGAAAAGCTATCTGTATCAAAGGGAGTATATGAAGTAGATAGAATGTTTTCAAGGGCTAAGTGGTATAAGAAAAGAGAGGTGGAAGGGAATCCAGCATGCAAGGATAGAAAACAATGGGCAGTGAGAACTTCCTTGTGTGGGTGATGCTTGATGTAAGGGGTGAAGTGGTGAGGAAGCTGATAAGTTGTATATCTGAAGAAGAGAAATCCAGGCAGGGAGAAAACTAGAGCTAAGGCCTCGTGGCAGCATACTGAGCTGGAGCATGCTGGGAGACTTTCAGAAAGTCAGGAGAACAATGTGTTTGAGATAAAGCCAGTCTGGGCAGAATGAAGTCCTTAAAGAAGTAAGAAAGGGCTTGCTCTTGCAGGACCTGTTGTGTCTTAGTGAATGTATTGGATTTTCCTTTGGATAAAATGAAGAGTTATAGTCATCACAGTGTTCTTACTAGGAATCTATGCCCCGGGTTGTTCTTTGTGATTACTCTGTCAATAATGTTGAGAATAAAGCCGGGTGTGGTGGGGCATGCCTCTAATCCCAGCCTCAGGAGACTGAGGCAGGAGGATCGCTGTGAGTTTGAGACCAGCCTGGGCTACACAATGAATTCCAGCTCATTCTCAACTACATAATGAGACCCTGTCTCAAAAAAACAAACAAACAAAAAATAGTATTGAGAATATACTTAAAGTTGTATTGGGGGGAGAGGGTAGTTTAGGAGGATGTTGGAGTTGAAAGTAGAATACTATTTACTATAAAAAATGTAGTAGTAATGAATATAAAATAGACTCACTCATGGGAGACATCAATAGCTGTGGAAAGAACTAGTCCTGTTCCAACACATGCTGACCCACGTGCAGTGGGATTAGCTAAAGGCAAGAGTATAATGTGTTATGTGAGAACATGGTGCCAGGGTTTTAGGATTTTGCTGTGTTGTCCTCACCTGAGATGGTAAAGGAGCAGGAGGAGGAAGAGTATGAGCAAGGATAGAATTGTTTGTGCATTGTAGGCTTTTCATAACTAGGACACAATATCTAATACCTACAACTTACAGAGAAGAAGGTGAGGGCTCAGTCCACAGACGGCTGACTCTAAGGCAAGAACATCCTGGTGGAGGGGCAAGCTGAGCAAACCTGATCGGTTCACGATGGCTGGGCAGAGTGCAGAGGAGCAGTGCCAAAGAGGGCGCAGTGGGAGACCAGACCGGAACTCCACAGGACACCGCCGTGACTCGCCTAGACACACGTCAAAGTGTGTTTGTGAGTGTCTTACCTGGTTCCCAAGTGGATTAGGTTGACAATTAAGCTTAACCATCACATTATTAATAAACGGAATTTAAGATCCCTACTTGTTGCTTAGCTGAAAATGTGTAGTACGAATTTGAATATGTGAATATGGAATTCAAGGTAGAGGTCTAGAATAAAGGATATAAATTTAACAAGTGTCATCAATTAAATGATTTCTACAGCTATTAAATTGAAAAACATCATTTATGTCATTAGTGAAATGAAGAATATTTCCAAGGAAAGAGACCTGTGGCAAATTCAGTACATGAATATGTAAGAGATAAGAGGGAAAACTATTAAAGGATACAGAAATTGAAGGTGGATGAAAGAAAAAGTAGAGTCTGGCGTTCTAAGGCCAAGGGAAGTGATTATGTCAGAGAAGGAGGCAATGATGAACTTAGTTGAATACTGCTGTTCATATAGCTTAGGTTACGATGAGTAAACTTTGACAATAGCTTTTAATCTATGGGCCAGTACTGACAGATACTTACAATTTACTCTCAAAACTGGGATGCTTTTATGAGAAAAAAGGAGCTAACCAAAGTAATAAGAATGTCATACAGCTGGGCTTAATGGTGCATGGTTTTAATCTCAGCATTTGGGAGACTTAGACAGGGAGATCATGATCAGTTCAAGGCCAGCCTGGACTGGATGGTGAGTTTAAAGCCAGGCTGAAATACATAATGAGACTCTGTCCTTAAAAACAAAAGGAACGTCTTAGATAATAAATAAGGCTTGTCATAAGAGTTACTCATGATTTTGACAAATAAATAGTTAAGTAAAGAGATTTTAAAATGAAGGAAGTTTAGAAGAGTGGTAAGAGCAAGAACTTTATTGAATTAGGGCTAGCAGAAAGTGGGAAAGTCTTCCTGTACATACATGTGTAATCAATTCAGTCTTGAATCTTTGCTGTGGAAGAGAATGTGGATATTCAAATCCTGTGAAGCAAGCTGTGAGACTTCAGAATGAGGTCTCTCTCTCTCTTCACATAGGATGAGGAGAGTGTTCATATAGGATTTTGAGTTCATGAAGACTTGGAGGCTGAAAAATAGGAATAGGTTATCCTCAGTCAGGGACAAGTACTAGAGGATGGCAGTTATGAACCCACTGCACTGACCTTGTGCAGTGGACCACACCTAACTAACTGGGGTTACAGTAATAGTCAACTGGAGAGATAATGATGTCTATTCAGGGCATGAGTGAGTAGGGAAAAGTAGGGAAAACAAGTGTGAAAGGCCATGCATGTATGGGCAGCAAGAGCAAGAAATACATCTTGTGAGTTTGGAAGCAGAGTTATTTGAAGATGAAGAAATTATTATACTCAGGATGACCTAACAGAAACTATATGAAATAAGTGGCAGCCGATTTCCTTCCTTGAGGATAGAAATATACAAAATGGAAAGGGAGAAATCAGGGTAAATCTTGAATTATTATATTAGAATCAAGAAAAATTCATAGTTTTAAATATATTTTGATAGTAAAATTAATTATAAATTTTTATCTATCTGTCTATCTATCTATCTGTCTGTCTATCTGAAAGAATACATTTCTTATTCCACTCACTGAAAGAACAAGAAAGCAGTGTCACTCCAGTCGTAATCAATATACCTCAAGCTTACACCTTGGTTTCTAAGTACACCCCTACCTCTGCTACAAGGAAACAAGATCCTTGCAGTTATGGTTGATGCTACATGAAACAGAAAAAGAACATAAACCTGGAGTATCTTACTCCAGAAGGGAGGAAGTGATTGAGAAATTAGGAGCACGTCCAAAGGACACAGAATTCAGCCAGATGGGTCAATAACAAATCAGGTGTGGAACAATTTGAAAATCAGAATAAGGATAGTGCCTAATATTAACCCAATGAATGATACTGGTAATTGTAATCAAACAAGTATAGAAATGAATGAACAAAATTAAAATTTGATGGGGAATGAGATATTTACTTAGTTTCAAAGTACTTTCATTTCAAATAGGAAAAAACAGGGAAATTTATTAATTTTACAATGAAGAAGGCTAGAAGATACCACCATATTAAAGTAGTAATTATATTGCCCAAAGGTAACATATTATTGGAAGATGATATGCTAGGCAGAGGACACTTGATATGATGGAGTGCAAAGAATACATCATTTCTGTGATACTCTGGCAAAGTTGTGTAACCTTGATGTAGTCATGAAGAAACAACAGATAAACCCACACTGAGAAACATTCTATACAATTAGTCTACAATGTTCAAAGGTGTCAAAGTTATGTAATAGCAACAAAACAAAACTGAAGAACTGTTTCAGATTAAAAGGATATTTTTAAAAAGAGTCAATTGAATGCAAGAAATGTGACTCTGGCTTGTATTCATTTGCTAAAAGTGGCACTATTGTGACAACTATCAAAACGTCTATGTGGTCTGAGATGAGGTATCAGTCATTCAAATGGTTGCATTGTGGTCTCAAAGATATGGCTTTGTATATGACATGCACTAAGGTATTAGTGGAATGGCCAGATATCATTTCAACAACAGATACCTCTGAGTAATCCAGTTCTATTGAGGTATAAAAAAAAGTCTCTTCTCTGATTCGAGGAATATTTTATCTACTTGGAAAGTAGCAACCCATAAGACTATCTTCTTTTATTAATATACCTTTGAATAATATTCCGAGTATCTCAACATGTCATCTAGTATAGTATAAGCAAAACCAAAACATTTTATGTGACATTAAATTACATGAGGTTTTTATCCCTAATTCTATCTCTTTTCACCAATGTATAAGAATTGAATGGCTAGTTGAGGTTGATTTTAGCTTTTTCTTTCTGTGATTATATGCAATGTCCCGTTAGCCAAATTTTAATAAAATGTTTCACTAAATAAAATATCATCAGACTCCAATACACTCTGTCCCTTTGCTATTATATTTTAACTCGTTCTGCTCTTGCAGAGGATGTAATCAACCCACTGTATTTTCTTTCTCCTTGCCTGGGAATTCTCAAGTTTGTGGATTGGCAGTGTCTGTGACCATCCAGAAATGAACATTTGCATATGGTTGGATGTAAATACTTCTTTGCTCTGAAAATATTGGAATTTGTTTCAAATTTTCAACATAAGTCATTATCACTTTAACAAAACACGTCGAATTTCTCTTCACCAGAATTGTGAATATAAAAAATATTTTCCAATTAATGTATCCCCAATATGTAAATGTTAAGAATACGAAATACAGGGCTGGGATTTAACTCAGTGGCACTGTGCCTGCCTCACAAGTGCAAGATCCTGAGATTGATCTCTGGTAACCAAAAATTAAATAAATAAATAAATAAATAAATAAAATTCAACTGTAATTTTTTTACAATTGCACAAACTCATACACACAAGAAAGTAATGTAGTTAAATGGAAAGCAATGTTTTCTTCTTTCTTTATATGGTGGAGAAAAAAAGAGAATAAGTACACATCCTTTTTTCCAAATCATCTGATATAAACAACTTCCTCCTGTCAAAGCTTTACATAATGATTATTCTAAAATGGTATAAAATCACGTCATTTTTTTCATTAAATTATGAATACTGAATAGCAATTATTCCTTCATAGACTTTTCATAAGACACTATTTACTGTACAGGTGCTAAGTTGCTGTAAGTTCTGCTTGAATATATCATGCAAATATCAAACTTGTGAAAATTTTTAAGGTACTAAGACATATTACATAGGGTATTCTTAGTTGGACTTTTTCTACCCTATAGCTTTTGAGTTTTTCACTTATTTATCTTTCTTTCTAAATTTTGCTTTAATAGATTAATATTAATGTACTGAATAAATATTAATACAGTGCTCTACAAATATTGGGAAATGTTTTAAGATAAGAGTCCCCAATGTTTCCATTCGTGTCTCCTTTTCTTCGACAATATGATTCATTAATATTTTTCAAGAATTAAAAGTGTAGGGCAGGGGATTTAGCTCAGTGGTTCCGCCGCCTGCCTCGCAAGCACAACGACCCAAGTTTGATCCCCGGTACCAAAACAAAACAAAACAAAACAAAGAATTAAAAGCATCAAGTTAACTAAATGCAAACTATGGATTTATAAATCGCATTTTATATGTAGCTATAGTGCTAGAAATTCTATAGGAGACAAGCTAATTATATATATAT
>NW_022900930.1:36344449-36443145 GCF_012274545.1 Fukomys damarensis
TATGCTTAAACATTACAAAATAATATATTGGAATTAACCTATCTGTATAATGAAATACTGTACACTTGATCTTACCCAACAGTCCAAGAAGTGATGATTATAAAATTAAATGCCTCTTGTGTAAGGATCTCATAGGTTGTATTTGAGCTGCCAACCTTGCCTGGAATCATTTCCTAAAAACCTGGGCTCAGAGATCTGCTTCCAACTTCTCCCAGGTGTTCTGGGCAGGCTTCAGCTCTTCAGGGGCTTTCAGTCAGTCCTAAGGTCTCAGTTCTTATGTCGCCATAGGAGTTGTGAGACTCATAGAAGACTCAAACGTGGAACTTTGCTCCCCTCAGACAGGTAACCTAACAGAGAGCAAGAGACAGTGAACGTCTAAGACACAGCCCAAAGTAGGAATCAGCTGTGGAGTGTGCTAGTTTAAACGTGCCCTCTTCTCTCAGAACTACCAGATGATCAGGCCTGGGTTCTGGCTACCCTCACAGCACAACCGTGTGGCTGTACATAGCAATACACATAGGTCCGTCAGTCTTGTGGGGTCACAGTTAACTTGGACTCAACACTGATGACAGGGATATCAACTAACCTGTGCTATCCTAGATTGTACAAAAACTTGTCAGTAGATGTTAGTACCTTAAAAATGTCAAATACAAATTGTGGAAAACAGAAAGGGAAGATCCTAATTATTTCCATGATTTTGTCCTGAAATTAGCAAAACTGCCATTGAAAAACACAACTACCTTATGAATTAGAGGATGAGAATGCAGAAACATTTGAAAAAGAAAAATAAGAAAAAGGACTAATTTCCTAAGTCCAGGACAAGAACATAGACTTGTTTGAAGAGGATTTATACCATAGCCTTTACAACTTTTCCCCTTTTTATCAATTAAGGCAAGACTCCTTCCAACCATACTCTAAGAGAAAAAAATATTACCAAGAAAGGAAAAGATTTTATAATCTTTTTCTTCGTATTTTCATACCAGTGGGTATTCAGCAGCTGAGATGGCCCACGATGATCCTAACCATTTGCTTCACACCTTTATGTGGCCCTTCCCCTTACGTGTGAACTAAACTCATTAGCTTGCTTCTAGTACACAGAACACAACAAAAGTAACGCTCTGTGATCTGGTTACAAGAGGAATGAGTTTGGGCTGTGTCTGAGACATTCACCGTCTCTTGCTCTCCGTTAGGTTACCTGACTGAGGGGAACAAACTTCCCTGTTTGAGTCCTCTATGAGTCTCACAACTCCTATGGCGACATAAGAACTGAGACCTTAGGACTGACTGAAAAAAAAACTGTTTAAAATAATATTTTAAATATATTTTAGTACTACATCAGTATTTAACCTTTTGCATCATTAATCAATATCTGTATCCATTGCCAAAGAAAATCTGGAAAAGTACACTTCACCAAGGGATTCTTGCCAGTGGTGTTTCTTGTGTACATTAAATTTTATTATAAGGTGTTTTTCCTGCTATGGTAGCTACTTCTTTATACCACCAGTATTTTCCATATAACAGTGACTTTAAGAGGAAAAAAAATATTTTGAATTGTGTATAATAATTTGATTGCTATTATACATTTTAGAATGTGTTTTTTACCTACTAAACTCAAATCTAATATGACTTATTTGGGATGTTATGCTCAAGACTGCTTTTGAACTATTTTAACAAGTTTAAGGATGTTAAATAAGGTCATGTTAGAAACTAGTCAGTGTTTACTGAGCTTGTCTTAGAGAAGGGGGAGAGAGAGAGGGAGAGAGAGAGAGAGATTAGCCATTGAACATTTCTCATCCTCCTTTCTTGGAACTTTTCCTTCCTTGATATATGCAGTATTCTATATGAATATTGCTTTTGATGACTTTAACTATTGGTACTGGACTGTAGTAATATGTATTTTCCAGTATTGTCAACCCTTTTCTCCTGTCTTCTAAACAAGTAAGCATTTACCTTATAATGTCACCTTATATTCTTTTTTCTCCATTCACATTTTATAATTTTTATTTTTATCATAAGTGTAAAACACTGTCTTCACATTCTTAATTTATATTCTAGTTCTTAATATTTATATTTATTTCTGAGTTCTGATTATAAACGTAGTTTTCTGCTAAACATATTTTATCCAGATTGATCATGATAATTGAAAATAATTATGATTTTATACTTCCTGTATTCATATTAGACTCTTTAGATATACAATCTTACATTTGCCAAATCAAAAGTTTAGAATATCATTCCTACAACTTATAAGTGAATAAGTACATCAATTTTTCCTTTACCAGCCTTTTTTTTTTCCTATGTTTACTTTGGTACCTTTATTGCTTTGGAACTTTAGTTTTTTAACTTAACAGGCGTTACCTCTGTCATTCTTTTGAGGATGTTACACTAATCTTTCAGAATCCATATCTTGTAGATGATTCTTTAAAAAACAATTCTAGTAAAAAAAAAATGAGCTCACATTACCACTGGGAAAATCTTTAACATCTTTACCTACAAATCAAAATAATCCAAACCCCTATTATTCCTTGTACCACTTTCTAGCTTAAAGAAATGTCTCTTTTAGCCAAACTAAAATGACTGTAGTTACTAAAATAATTTTCCAATTTTCAATAGAAATGCACTCTCCCTTTATAAATATTCATATCGCTCACAGCTTGACCAAATTCTACCACCAAATTCCAGTGTCTTTTATTCTCCATGGTAACTCTAGAACAAGCTAATTCTTTTCCAGGAAAAAAATATTACTAGTTGTAATCATGTAGTACATACCATTTGAACTTTATTCCAGTTATTCTTCAGGCCCATATGCTGTGAAATAATTTTCATGGCTTTTGTTCTGTTAATCATTTTGCCCTGGCAAACTTCCTGTTGAAATTTTCATTAATTAGTATACATTTGTACTACTAAAAATGTTTGAGGTTATAAAAGAATTCTCAACTAGATATTCATATCATGTTCTTTAAACACAGTTTACTAAAATTAATTAATTAAAAAGGAGCTAAAAAGTCTCTAAATGCTTTATGCCAAGCAATTGTCTTGTAAATAACTCATTATCAAAGTAAATGCACAATTTAAATTAGAAAATATTTTTACTGAATGATATGAAAATTGTCAGATGTCAAAATAAAAATATAATTAAAATCTAGCTAAATCTGTGTTAGTGGGAAATATGTCTTAGAACTTTATATATACAAAAGATGAAATTTTAAAAGTTTCAATTTATGTATTCAGCTCAAGAAATTAATGTAAATATGAAGGAAAAACTAAATTGGCATTCTAGGAACAAAAATCTTACAACATTACTTTCACTTATAAGACATGGAATAAATTCAGAGGAGTTATTTTGTGTCTCAATTTTCTAAAAGATGCATTGTTTAAAATTCAAACTCATTTCAAAGATAAAATGAATATTTAAATGTACAGTGACTTAATCATCATAATGTTGCTCATAATTTTGATGTTACTAGTAGAATTTATTCTTATTCTGCTCTTAAACAAAAGTGTAAAATTACGTGAACAATTCCTGAATTCTTTTATAAGAAAAGTGTCTTCCAGACCATGACTGGAGATTACTGTCTAACAATATGCACTTTAACAATTTTTGATAAAAGAAATGTATCTTACTGTCATTTTCCAAATATTAAAACACTGTTTAGTGACACATATTATGTCCTAATTTTGTCATCTTACATAAGTTGTGAACTTATTGAAAACTGACATGTTAAACAGTGCAAAGAGTAAGATAATTTTTTCATTGACAATAAATATATAGCATAAACTGAACACTCTGATGAAATTAGGAATTGCATGTGAATAGGAGATACTAATTATTATCAGTTACTCATGTTTCCTTTTAAACAGATATTTGTGAGAATGTACATTTTAGGTAATATTTTAGGCCCTTGGGCATACAAAACTGAATAAACTATGCAGAAGTCTTTGTTCTAAATGCATTTATATCATTTGAAGAAACATGATAAAATTTACATGAAGAGGTTTAAAAGTCAATATTAGGTAAAATAGTGTGGGTTATCCTGTATGTACACTAATCTATTATTTTAAAACAGTATGGCTTTTTCATTCCTGAAGGAAATTCAAAGGGTTTTTTGTTTATTTTCTCTCTCTCTCTCTCTCTCTCTCTCTCTCTCTCTCTCTTTTTTGCCATAAATACAACCAGGCAACCTAGAGTAGTGTGCTTTGAAAATTGTGTGTAAATGTGTTCATGTATCTATAAGAAGGGTGGTGGAGGAAGGCATTAGTGGAATCCCTAAAAATGCATATTATTTTTGAAAAATGAGAAATTGATATATTCATATATTTAGTAGCTAATTAGACTTTTATATTTAAAATTTAATCGTAATAAGTGATCTCAGCAATATTGCCAAAATATATTTTATAGAAAAAAATTGATTTCATGGAAGCATGTCTTGTAGGATAATGCATATTAACTTTCTTTTCTATGCTTCATTTTTTGATCACTTGACAGGAAATGCAAATGTTTTCCATAAGTGCCTTCTATGTTAATCTGAGTGTCTGACCTTTTCATAATGTGGCAATTTTCTCTTTAGTCATTTCCCCTTGATTTATCTTCTCTCATGAAAGGTTGCTGTTTTTTCACATTTTTATGTTGCCAGTGGAATTATTAAAGAGCTGTCAATCGAAACATGACTATCATTGTGCCTTTTTACAAGGATAGAATATTAAATAGAATTTATACCAATTTCATAGGAGTACCTCCATTCTATATTCAGTATACTTCTTTCTTCTAATGAGAGAGGAAAATTCTGTAACCAACAAAGATTCAACAGATTATCAATAGCACTAAAATATTAAGAGATTTGTTGACAAAGTTTGTGTATATAAAATTTTATTACTATTTATTTATTA
Organism: Fukomys damarensis; assembly: GCF_012274545.1. Taxonomy (NCBI): domain Eukaryota; kingdom Metazoa; phylum Chordata; class Mammalia; order Rodentia; family Bathyergidae; genus Fukomys; species Fukomys damarensis. Next base: position 36,349,337 of record NW_022900930.1, read on the forward strand.
TTTTCTATTTCTATTTTGGTTAACCCTTAGTAAACCTATGCTTGGTTAACCTCTCCTTTTTTCCTCTGCCTGGTTCTCAATATTTTAAGAGAAAATATATTTTCTTCATGATATTATTGCAGTTATTTTACTTTACTGTTGAGGTGGTACATATCCATCCAGAAAATTTTTTCTTTTCAAAACAACTTTAGTCAGAATTATAAAGCAGTGAAATTAAATTATTAATTAAATGATTAGGAATCATGTGCAGATTTAAGGATTCAAATACTTAACATTTAGTAGAGTGTAAAAGAGTTACGCCTTTATACAAGTGTCTATTTTCCTTGTAAAAGATTTTAAAGTATATCATTCTAAAAAATTATCTAACTGAATGATAAACTCTACATTTTGCTGTGGTCATAATTATCACTTCAGAAATTGATGACTACCATATACATTAAACATTTTGAAATATATTTAAATTTCTTTTTAAAAATATATTCTTAAATATGCTTAGAATAACCATTCCAGTTGGCACTAGGGAGGGGATAGTTTTGAGGGAAAGATGTATTGTTAGGGCCTACCTCACTTTATACCAGAATAAAGGAAATAAAAAATTGCTTTTTTATTTAAATGAAGTAATGCATACTAAGGATATTAGACAGATATTTAGTGAGAAGGGGTTCTTGTCATTATAAATGACATCAATTTGAAAGTTTCTGGTGAAAATAATTACTGTACTTAACACTGCAGTAAATATATCTAAACTACAGGAATTTCCTTGTTCTTGGAATTATCTCACTAAAATCTTTTAGAAAATTGATCCTGATCCAAATTTAATGATGATTTGAGAGGGATTATCTTTTCATACAGTTATTTATCATATGTAGGTCATCTTTGCTAGGTGTTTCTGAAGTTCCATTTTTAAATTGAGTTGTTTGAATTTCTTATTGTTGAGTTTAAAAAACTTTTTGTATATCTGAATAACCACCCTTTCTCAGTTTCTTCATAATTAAATAATGACTGGCTTTTGCATTATTTTCACAACATCTTTCATAGAGTTAAAATTTATAATTTCAATGAAGTAAAAATAATTAGCTCTCTCCTCAATCATGCTGGTGATGTGACATCTAAAATATCATTGAAAACCCTGTGTTATTCAGACTTTGTTGTCTTTTAAGTGTACTATTGTATGTTGTACATTTGGATCTGTTTTCCATTTGGAAATAACGGTGGAAAACTTAAACTTTGCATTATTTCTACTATACGATTCTATTTTTTGCATGTGAATATTAAATTTTTTCAGAACCATTTGTTGCAAAGTATCTTTTCTACAGTAATTTTGTTCCTTGGTTAAAGGTCAGCTGACTATTTATGTGGATCTATTTTTTAGCACATTATTCTGTATTTTAATCGATTTATCTGTGATTTTCACCTTTGCTTGATTACTTAGCATTTGGGTAAGTCTTGACATCAGGAAATGTGGGTTCTCCAACTTTGTTACTTTTCTGCAATTGTTAATGCTATTTCTGTGACTTTTACCTTTCTCTCTACACAATTTTTACTATTAAATTTTTATTGTCTACAAAATGACTTGCAAGATTTTGATTGGGATTGCATTGAACCTGTAGATCAAGTTTGGAAGAACTGACATATTGATACTATTGAGCCTTCCTATCCATGAACATGGACTATATCTTCAGTTATGTAGTTTCTCTTTCAGCAAAAGTTTTGATTTTCCTCCTGTTTTTTCTTACCAAATGTGCAGCTAGAGTTGTCTCAAAAGTGTCAGCAGGACCTTATAATTTGCCCTATACATTCTTAGCTATTTCTTTGGCTTTGTTTCTTCCAGGCTTAAAAGCTATGCAGCTATCAAGATGACAGTGCCTAGTGCATATCAAAGGGCTTTAGATAACCCCTCTGTAGATTAATTCTAACTGCTGATCACAACTACAACTCTCTTCAGCTGGAAGTAGCCAGAGCTATCTTTGCCTTTTGCCCCCTCACAGCATTCAGGGGTATTTCTTCCGGGGGTGGGTATTGCAGATAGGTAAGTTAATTAGGTATCTGGTAAGCAGTTAGACAGGGCCACCCTCAAGGAGCCAACCCTCAAGGAGCCAACACAGCAAGCAGCCAATATGGAGGACAATCAAGACACATTCATTGTGGCCCAAATTGTAAAAGGAAAAAAAATCTTATACCCTTGTGCTTCTCCTGGGATAAATAGCAGTGATTGATACTATAAATAGGTATCAATAACCTGGGTGGGGTCCAATGTCTTAACCCAGACTTTCTAGGAAATAACCCTGACCCCCCACCCTTACTGAAAATTCCTTGTATGCTTGCTACATGACTTGTTCCCCAATTTGACACCCATTAAATCAATATTACCTGAGGGGTGAGGGTACTTGTAATCTTATTGGTTGGTCATGGTTTTGCCCCACCTCATACCCACCCAGTAATTTTCCATTGGGCCTTATAGTTTTGTCCCACTTGGTACCCACTTCACAACATGGCTTTGCTGTATAAACATCTTTGCAAAGTGAGGTGAACAGGCAACCCACTTTCTGATCCCTCTTCTGTCTCTTAGAAGCATTCTTTCCCTCAATAAATTTTTACTACACTTAAAAAAAAGGGGGGGTTCAGCAGCAGGAGAATTCCCACAAGACACTGTGCAAACCATCTGGACAATCACCTGAATGTGACTGTACAGAAGCACAAAATGAAGTCCAGGGTGATCAGTCCAAAGCATTTTCTAGTGGAATGTACTAATGCATCTTACCTTCATGCCAGGCAGTGAGAAAAAAAATGGTATTTTTGTTCACATTATTCACAACAATGTGTTTATAATGAAGAAGTCAGGGCATGAAGATTGCCTAAGGATTTAAGGAAATTTGATTGGAAGTAAAGGCTAATTTTTTTCAGTGTTTTGAGCAAGAGCCTAAACACTTTTGTGTGTATCCGGTAATATTCCAACCCCCAGCTCAGGCTTATGCCTGCTGAGACCAACTTTTAGATGGCTGGATCACAGAGTGGTCAAGAGACACTGTGATTTTCAGTGAAGACACAGAAAAAAGACAGCAACAAAATGACACTGTGATCTTCACTCATACAGCTGTTGTGAATATTTAGCTAGATTTACACCTAGGTGATCCAGTTTTAAGCTGCTAATGTAAATGCTAGTGCATGTTAGAATTTAAATTCTACCTCTTCCTTGAAATAAAATAAGAAAATGGTTGAGTATTGATTATTAATACTGCATCCTGGTACTCTCATTTTAATCCAGGGGTTTGTTTATTTTTGGATTTTTAAAAATTTTTCATACCGTATCATCTGTAAAAAAATATTTCATACCTTCCTTACCAATCTGTAAAAATTATAATTACTTCTTTGATGTTATTGTATTAAATAAGATTTGTAGTATAACACTAAAAATAAATGTTAAGTAGGTAATGTTCTTTTTAGTTTAACAAAAGGTCAGAATAAAACATTTGAGTATCACTAAGGTGGGTTTTTAATTTTATGGAAATTTGTTAATTGCATTATTATGTCTCATATAAATGTCAGTAGAGTGTATTTTAATTAATCCTTATCAATTATTCTTTTATATCTAATTTCTTGATTCCTACCTATACTGATTTTGGAATTTTAAAAAATTTTGCTCAACACAAATTGAAAATTAATGGGAAAATCATAAATTAAGAGAACAAATTATTTTCATGGAAGAATTAAAAATTTTCTATTTAAACCTATTGTAAAAGGGCATTCATCATTCAAATATTTAAAGTAAAGAATTAGTATTGGAACTTGGAATAGCAAATTATACATGGGGCATAAATTTGGAAGACTATTCAGAGTTTCAGTTCAATGCTATGAACTTAGCTCAGGTACAGTGAACTCTTTCTTTTGATTTCTGTACCCTGTTATCAGTCAATGCCATGGAGATTTGGGTGGTTCTTATAAAACACACACAAGTGATATAGATTACATCTTACATAGTCTTTTCAGAAATATTATGAGAAAATAAGTGTACTTTCTTTAGATAACTTTTAAAATATGACTCCAATCAAAAGGACATCCAGGAAGGGTTGCTTTTGTTTTTGTTTTTGTTTGTTGTTTCTTCTCATTTTAAAAAATGTACAGGCTATTATACTAGTCAAGTTTGTAAAGAATTGTTGTGGAAGGAAATCTCTGGAATTTTTCTCTAGCATGTTGTATGTGCACATGTTTGTCTATCCAAATTCCAGGTTGAAAGCTTTTATCTAATGATATGCTGTTATTAAATATAAGCTGTACTGTAATTCAGAGAATTTTCTCCCTCTGCCACAGGCCATCCTACATTTCGTTAGAGGGAATTTATTCAGACTGTCTAAATTTTATATAAACTCTAAATTTTGTCTTTTTGCAGAATGTGATGAACAAGTTCATTAGTTACTACATCACTAATTTCAAACCCAGGGATTTGTTTAAATCTAATTATGCCACAAGTACCTATTACTTTATCCTGATTTTCACTCAGAGGATGCAGTTGCTGTCATCATTATCAGAAGAGGTGTCACATGGAAAGGGAGGCAACATTTTAAAATGCTGTGAGAGATTCATGCCTGAAAACTAACACATCATCCAAGAAAATAGATTTCTAGTTTTCTTTTAGTCTATTTCAAATGTAACCTGGAGATCACAACCTGAAGCCAATGCCAAAAGTGGCAATTTTTAGTTAAAATATGCATAATTTTGTTCAGATCTCTGGGAAATTGAAGTCCTGTGCAGGTGACCACATGTGCTGCACGGCTGTCTGTGCTAGCAAGCTCCTGAGGCCCCAGAGGGTTCTCTGAGTTATTAAGTGTGAAATTCAACGAATCATTCAAAAACTAAATTTCATTTTCTTCTCATAGTCTGTCTTTAGTAAAGCTGCACCATTTATTCAACATCTGCTTTTCTTCCCGAGTGAAGGTTGTGTAAAATTTAGCTTCACCAAAGAGATTATTATATCCCAATTTTATTTTCTCTTGATGACGGTGATAGATCTCTCAGCAATAACATTTCTGTAATGAATTCTCTGAGCTTTGAACAAAGCTATGTGCTAATCATTCACTCATATGGTCATATAAATGCATACATATAGTTTCAAATAGAAATATGTTTTCTGACTTTCAAATAGGATATAGATGTATTTGCATACTTATTTAGTATGAGTTGCACAACAAAACAAAAACAGTGCCCCCCAAACTAGAGGAAGTTTAAAGCTTTCATGTGATTCACATTAGTGAATGAAGTAGAATAGATTCTGAATTTCTTTCAACTTAAAGGTTAGGAAATTCACAAGTTCAAAATGACTTTAATGTATAATTTCTTAAGAATTATGTTTTGCTTTTTTATTTCCTCACACTTTGAAGTCAAAAACTGAGGTTCTATGCTTGATGAACTTAGAGCAATTAACAATTTGAAAATATTAAAACAGTTGACTGATGTGACATCAGGAAGTCTTGAAAATAATTTTTACTCTTGTTTTTTGACTGTAGGAAAATATGACATTTTTATACTATTGGATCTATATTGATTCAAATATTTGCATGTATAATAGTGTTGTAACAGATTTACTCTCAATTTTCAGTGGTATGATCCAATAAAAATTAATTTAGTTTATGTATATGTAATTATATATTCATATATAGTTTATTTATATATTAAAACGATGGGAATTTCTGAAGGTAAAGGAGGGTTCTTTTTTGTGTTAATTTAGGGAAGAAAGCTCTATTTCGTAGCTTTACAGTTTCCCAAAGCAGAACCAGAAAATGAGGCCTATAGACAAAAACCTGATAACGATCAGTTTTTAAAGGGCATGATAACAAATAATGTTTTTTAAATGCTCAAAGAGTAGGGAGGGAACTCCAAAGATGAGTAGTATTTGATGAGCCCTAAAAATGATAGGAAACTCACTTTTCAGTGTCCATGAAAATTTTATTGTAAAACAGCTATCGTCATTTGTTTATATATTGTGTATTCTGTAAATAGGAATATATAGTTCTCTTTTTTACATATGTCATTGAGTTGCATAAACACAGACCTACATCTATTTTTATATCAAATAAAATTTTTGGGAATCAATTATTACAAAGTAGTTTGTAATGGAAAGTGATTAAAGAAATATAGAAATCATCAGTTTTTATAAAAATACATATGCAAATAAAAAATAAAGATCTTAGTATTTATCCCTCACAGGCCATCAGCATATATCCTCAGTTCATAACTTTCATGCACTACCCCATGGAATACTATATGACCTAAGCTAGGATAACCCATTTATATAACAAATATATAATCAAAATAAGATAAGGGAGACTTTTTTTTCTGTTTACAGATAAAGTAATGTAAGCATCAGTTTTGTCAAACAAATAGTCTAATACTATAAATGAACTAAAAATACAAGCAAGAGAGTACAAAAATTCTACTCTTTGACCTAAAGTCTACAGTGCTGTTGAAGTAATGTTAGAGCTGGGTGCTGGTTCTGGGATTTTCAGGTCCATGGAAATTTAGGCTGTGCTACAATAAGTGATTTGAATTTCCGTATTGGAAAACATTGTCAAATTCCTGAAGAACATTTTCCAGGCCAGTTTAACTTAGTCTTGAGAGCATACATACCAGAACTTAGAATTCAGGCCTAAAATTGTATTTACAGTCTTTTGGTCAGCAAAGTAAGAACAAGTATGACAAATCTCCAGACAAATTTCTAGCCTTTTGTGTGGGTTCTTAATAACAGAGTGGAGAATTCATGCACTATACTATACATTATGGCCTTCAGTTGCTCAGGCAAAAAAGAAAAAGATAAATACTTTTAGAAGGGAAGAAAGTCTACAGTATTTTTCAAAAGTATATTAGTATGAGATTGTGAAATAAATAGATCTTTTATCTTAAAATGCCACATGAAAAACAAGAACAAAGTTAGCTATGTTCTTTAAAAAAGTAATATTAAAAAAATCCAATAAAATTACTCTTACAGTTGTAAAGAAGCAAATATTTAATTTCCTGAATCCTTGCATCATAAATGAGTAAATGAAAGCATGTTAAAAATTCTAAAATGTAAGTCTACAAAAAGCTCTTGATAGCTTGTACCTACTAAAGAAAATAATATAAAATGCCTTGTCATGTTCTTTATGCTATGACGTAAAAACTATTAGAAAAACAGGACTTTATTTGAATTCAGTCAAATTCATTTTATTTATTCCATGCTAACTGACTGGCTTTTAGTGTTCAATCTAATGGCATTAAACAAGGACTAACATTTTTAAACATTTATCGAAATTTACTAAAAAAAAAAAAGTGCTATGTACTTTCTTCTTCTCAAGTGAGCAAAAAGCTGGGAAAATAGCCCTCATCATTAGTGCTTCAGCCCAGAGGTCTCATTTTTCCTGCCCTTCCTTTCTTCCTCTCTCTCTTCCTCCCTTCCTCCCTCCCTCCTCCCTTCATTTCCTTCCTTCCTTCTTTCTTTTCCTTGTTCATTCAGAGGTATTTACAGAGTACTTTTTGTGTCAGGCTTCGAGAACATATTAGAGAAAGAACAGTGAGTTGTGGTTACAAAGTGAAAAGGGAGGAAAGCATGTGAAGTAGTTTTGGAAAAACTGGCCAGTAAATTGCAGAAACAGAAAATTAGCTGATTGTTAGAACAAAGCCTACGAACCCCACTTCCTGAAACAGATTCCTGGTATTTGGTAATGGTCTCTCTCCTGTGGATCCTAAATTCCAAGGAGCTTGTATCTTCCCTTATACATCCTACTAAGCCTACCTACTCATCACTGTCATTGAAAATTCCTGCAGTGATCTCTACTTCTGAATGCAGAGGCAGAGAGAGGAAAACACCATTGTCTTCATCCTGTTCCCTTATCAACAGAATTTACAGTCAGGAATGGAATGTGGCTCAGTGGTAGAGCACTTGCCTAGCATGCACAAGGCCCTGGGTTCAAGCTCCATACTGAAAATAAATTTGCAGCTTCAGAGAAGTGCTGTTATCACTGGCATTTTAATTTTTATCTATAAAAACTGGCACTTCAGTCTTTCCAAGTGTAACACTGGTAAGTCTCCCTAAAAAAAAGAATCAGCAAAGTGAAAAAAAATGATGCTGTTATTCACTGAGAACATAGATGACAGGAAAGTCCTTGGCTGGGAAGCTGTAGCTGATTTCTACTTGCAGAAAAATCAGTCACATGTAGTTGAGGTCCCCTGTATGTACAGAGCACACAGTTCCAGATGAGCACATCCTTCTCATCTCTGATGTGCAGCATCTATCCCCCAGATTACAAAGGAACATACTTTCTCCCTCTAGATGCAAAGGAGTTGGTTAGGGAAAGATGCGCTGTGTGAATTTAGGCATGAGATTAATTAAGGCATCTTTACCAGACTCCCTTCCTGCAGCTTCTTTGTTGTGAGAACAGTGAGATCTTTCTTTGCTAAATATCCACCCTTAAATGAACTAAAGGACTGTCCCCCCAATGTGTCTATGGCCCAGTCTCTATTGCCATAAATATTATTTAATATGATATTAGCATTATTATCTTCTTATGGGGTAAAATATGATTAGGGGATTTTTGGAAGAGCAACTTATCCTAGATTATCAGGGTGACCCCGTATGCTGCCACATGTATCCTTTAAGAAAGATGCCACCCACAGGAGAAGGCAATATAAAGATGGAGTAGGGAAAGATAAAGCCATGCACAAAAGAATGCCTCAGCCACCAGAAGATGGAAGAGGTAAGGAATCGATTGCCTGTCACTCAGAGCCTTCAGAGAGGGTGTGGCCCTGCCAATACCTTGATTTCAGATATTTAGCCTCCAACTGAAATTAACTTCTGTTACTGAAGCCAGAAAGTCTTTGCTATTTCACTAAAGCAGATATAGGAAACAAAATCATCCTCTGTTTTAGCCACTGTTTTTGGAAGAATGATCTAATCAAAGGAAAATCAAAGATATGATTGGATGAATTGCACAGACATCAAAATGGCATGGACAGTCCAGATCACGCTGTGGCTAAATGCAATCTGTATACAGTCCCATGCTTTGTTGGCAGTAATATCTTTCCCTGCCAGCTGCCCTGGACGTACATGTGAATGGAGAAGCTGAAAGTGCCTAGAAGTATTTTAGGATGTGGAAGGTTGCCTTCCTAGCAGTGGATATATTATCTCCCTAGCATCAGAGCTAGGAGAAATGGCAAAAGGAAGGAAGGAAGGAAAGGAGGAGGAAGAAAGGGAGGGAGTGAGGGAGGGATATTAGACACAAGCACTTCTGATGGTTTAGTACGTGTCACAAGAGCAAGAAACAGCCTCAAAGCCAGAACAGAATAGAGCTTGTGTTAAATTAGAAAGAGTGACTGTTAAAACAGAGTTGATATATTATATGAAAAGGTATCAGTTTCAAAGGGAATATGAGGGAAAAGATCTTCATAGAAGACAGTTAAAAATAGTTTGGAAAAGAAAGGGCATTAATATTGAGGCCTCAGAGATGAATCTAGATTTGTGGGGTAAACTCTAGAATGCCCTTAGCACTTCCTGAACCGTATAAAAACCCCAGTCTGAGATAAATTGTTTTTCATTTTGGTTGCAAATAAATTCTAAACATTGTAAATTCAGTGACTCTATCTTTCTGATATTGCCAAAATGTAAAAGAGATCCTGAATGTATAATGCATTTATTAATGAGTAACTAATGAACACTCTCTAAAAAGGTAAAAAAGACCATGATTAAAAGATGAGAAGTAATTGGCAAAACAAGTAATAAGTAAAAATGATGAAAAGTTTTGGAAGGCTTTCCTGATTATCTTTTAAATATGGTACCAGTTATTAGATGACATTTCTTGAAGAACATTTGTGTGCCTAGCAAATCTGACCACTGATTACACAGTAGAGTTAACACATATTTGAAAGGGAATTATTTTAGGATAGAAGACAATATAGTAGAGAAAAAAAGTACCTCCAAGTAAAATATGTAGGCTTTCTGTTTAATTATATAAATTAGCTCTTAGCTTGAAATATACTGTCAGATATAATAAATATGCACTGAAGGTTTTGTTCCCTTTATTCTTTGTTTCAGCTTGTAAAGTGTACCCAAGAAAAACACAACTGCTTTTTATCCTTTTTATTTCTATAACTTCCTTTTCCAATAAAGCAATAAGCAATGAGAAAATGAATAATTATGACTTCCACAAAGACAGCACATGAAAGAAAAGCTATGTTTCCTTCTCTGAACTTTGGCTGGCCTTTAATGACTGTTTTCTTAAATAAAATGCAGCATTTATTTGTTAAATGCTTCTGTTAAAGCTGTCAAGGCTAGTTTTTGAATAACAGTTAAAAACATTTCCTGGTGTTTACAGTTGTACAAAAATCAAAAGAATTTTTTGTGAAGACATTTTAAAAACATGAAATATATTTTGAATGCTCAAAGTATTTTCTCATGTCTGTTGAAAAATATTGCATTACGAATCATCTTCTTTTAGCTGGAATATCATTTTCCTTTTAAATTTCATACCTGTCACTGTTATTTTTAAACTGTAAATGTATTTTTCCAAATATAGAATTTCCTTGATCTTTTAGAATCACATTTTTTGTTAACTCACACCTTAGTTCATACTTTCCTCAGTGCTGACACTACAGAGCTACTTAAGGTTAAAGAATTACATAATCAATGATCCAAAGGTTGTTTTACTGGGGAACATTAATAAATGAAAAAGCAGGACTTTCTTAATTTAATTTAATGTCTTACCCCCCCATCTTCTATCTGCCTTCCTGAAAATTGAACCCAGCAATATTCTATCACTCAACAACATCCCCAGCCTTTTTAATATTTTTAGAGTGTTTTGCTAAGTAACACAAGATGGACTCAAATTTGAAATCCGCCTGCCTCAGCCTCTAGTAGCTGGGACTACTGCTGTGTATAACCATGCTTGGCCCTAATTGTTGTGCTAAATATAGTAATTTAAACTTGGTAAGTCTTCTCATATGCTCATGTTGGATTAGAAATACGCTTATCAATTCAAATTAAAAATGAAACAATGCATTAATTAATCTTAAAGATTTATAGAAATGAAGTTATATTGTTCAATTAAGTTTATATAAATTTCAAATTTAGTTGCAGATAGTCTTTAGATAATATATGACAATGGCATACTTTTAAAAGTAAAATATGAGATAATGAGTCATTTTTAATCTGTAAGTCAAGACTAATGTAGAATTACATTGAATATTAGAATGGGGTTGTCTGTGGCACTTAAACTTTTATTTGAACATTTGTTAAAGAAATGACTTGAACGATAAAATAAGAAGACATTTTAAGTCCATTTCTGCCAATTACAAGTACCAGAATCTCAAGGAAGGTCATTAACCTCTTAGTTTTTATCTTCCTACCTTCACAATTTACAGTATGATTCACACTGTATGAAATTACATGATATTACAATATATGTATTTATTTCATCTTAGGCTATGAACAGGTATGGAATTCTAGACTGGAATTTTTTAAAATACTGTGCTCAATTCCCAATGCATTGTTTCATAATATTTTATTTTGGGGAGTCATAAAGCATAAAAATACTTATTCCCCAAACTGGAATTATGTGGAGTTATTAATTAAGTAGTTGGTTTGGCATAAACAGGATCATGAATTTCCAATCTATTGTCATGTAAATTGATGGAAATAGATTTATCAGCATTTGTAGTCCATGACTATACTAAGGATGCTTCATATTTTATTCAAGAAAGATCATTTGCAATGGAATGAAATTTTTCCATAGTATAATTGAAGAATATTTTGTTAATGAAAATAATGCTTGGGATTAAATATGCAAAAACAGTAAAGCCTTAGATCATCACAACCTGAATTCAGTATACTTACACTTTATATATTTCACACCTACACCTATGAGGCTCACTCAATCCATTGGGCTCACATTGGAAAAGACATCATAAATAAATATGCTTCTGTAACACTTGTCTAGTTTCACATTTTTAAATTGTTTTTTGGTGTCCTCAGTAATTCCAGATGTCCTTACTATTTATAAAGAAGTTACTTCATAGTGCATATTATTCAGATATCATTATAACTTCACCATAACTCAAATCTCTTGATGTAATAGAGGTTTAGAATAGTATCAGTGAAACATCCCTAGAAAACTGCTGTCCCTAAATTGTATTGTGGTCAACATTCAAATGCATAGATCCTTGAAATAAGTCTAGATGGAATTGTACTTTTTCTAAGTAGCAGCATGATTCTGCAAACATTGTTTTAAGATTAGTTCAACAAAAACAATTCTCATTTTAAATTGTTTGCTTCTATTTAAAACATCAGAATTTAATTTTATTCCTCTGTAAAGCAGGTATTCTAAATCACTATCTACTTTGATTTCTTGATAATATTACAACTGTTTGTTGGCTTGGAAAGCATAGTTAATGATGAAAGTGTATCATTAATCAGTTATCAGGATATATTCACTTTGTGTTAGAAATATCTTTAGAAGATACATTTTATTATTCTTACTTAGCACATCATTTTAAAATATGTTTAGAAATGGACTTTTCTGTGGGAAACTTTGTTCTTCATAAAATATGTACAATAGGTTATTTTTATTCATATTGCAGATTAAACTACGCCAACTTATATAATATTCATTGTTTTATAGTTATGCTGTTAACATTATTTTGTAGTATAAATTTTTATACTCAGAATATTTTAAATTATGATACATGGTTCTTACTCTTATTTCAGTGCTCAAATTACTGACACACAGAGTGCAGAATCATTTAAAGTAATTAGTAGTTACTGTAGTTTTAAGAAGTTTTCTATCCAATTTTCAAATAATTTATTCTGTTCCTCTTACAAGATATTTTGCTGCATCCTGCTAATGCCTTCTGTCCTTCCTAAGACCCATGGCGAGAGAGAGAGAGAGAGAGAGAGACAGAGAGAGACAGAGAGAGACAGAGAGAGACAGAGAGAGACAGACAGAGGGAGAAGCTTTGTTTTCTGGGGAGTACTGGGGAACAGGGAAGAAAACATGACTTGGCAGACCTGCCTTAAGAAAGAATTTTACCACAACACTGCAAGAATTTAAATTACGTAAAAGAATTTAAATGCTACATATATTGAGCGAACAAGAAATGTTTCAAGTTTCCATTAGTTGTGATATCACATCATGACTGTATTACTTTGTATATTGTTTTATTAGACTAAAGTCAATTTGTGTTGAAGCTATCAGTAAGAATTAATATTGGTGCATATAGAAAAAGAACAAATACTTTATGCCTAAGAAATTAACATAGATACTGATTATTCCCTTTCAAGGTGAATATATAATATATTATTGGCTAATTTGTTATGTTCGCATTTTAAGCCCTTGGTAACTGAGAATGTCAAATATATCAAGTCAAATGCAGGAACAACAATATTTTAGAAAAATAAATATTCACTTATGCTGTCATTGTTTATGATTTATTGATGTACTTCAAAATTGTAGTACAAGTATTATCTAATTTTAAATGTATTTTCATCAAAATCGCGTGGAAGCGTCACTTACCTTCTGTCATCTGTGATCACATGACAAAGCCCTGTTCATGCCTATCTTTCACCATATGTTAATGGCTATGCTTAACAGTTTGACCTTTATTAGTAATTTTTTGCCATAGTCAACCTCATTCTTCACCAAATGATGATACAATCAAGTCACTTGGTAACACTCAATTACATTCTAAAATCCTAACATATGGCCAGTATGCAATATCTGTGCCATTGAGTGCTTTCATATAAGTGGTTTCATAAATGATTGATAGATTCATAGATTGCCCAGTATCAAGTGATACATAATGATGAAGGCTATCATTGTACAAGTGAAGAAAGTAAGAAGATGGGATGTTATTAACTTCTCAAGACTGATTAATGATAAGGTTAAATGTGAAACAAATCAAATTTACTTTTTTCTCTATTAATCATTTAGATAACATCATCCATCCTCTTCCCCAAATTGTTGTACGCTTCCAAAACATGGAGCTTTAGTTCACATTATACCATGAAGATGCATAACACGAGTAACCAAAAAGAAACTAGATTTTAATTGATTGGATGTTGAAATTATCAGAGAAATAAGAAATGGTTGAGTTTTCATATGAAATTGACACCAAAAATATGTACTGAAGACTAGAGGATAAAGTATACTAGAATGAAAGTTAATTTGGAGCCACTACTATTTCGGGTAATAAGGAGATAGTATAACTCAACTTCCTGGGAATGAGTCATGTAAATGCACACTAGCAATAGTATAGATTCTTTGTCATTTTAATTTTCCAGCAATTAGAAACATAACAGTTATACAGATAAGGAACTAACTTAGTGCTTTGTATGGGAAAATTCAAAAAAGAAAATTCTGAGAAAAAAAACAAAGTGACCCTGCTTATCTTACATTATCATTTAACATTTCCTTTCCCTGGACTCAAAAACTTTTTTTTTTCTTCCTATAAGAAATCATGATGCCAATACAAAGTAGATAAAATGTTAACTCAAATGCTCAAACAAAATCTCTTTGAAAAATAGTTCTAAAGGCATATATTTCAAAATTCTTGTAGGAAGAGTTATTTCTCTTGTTGTTTTGGTCACTTTGAGTATTGAATTTCAGTAATGGAAGAAATTTTTATTGTTCTATTTGATAATTCAAGCTAACAGTAAATTAATTTTTCTATGTTAAAAAAAATTAGATTTTCCCTCAAATGGCAAAGACCTTTTCTGTACCTAAGGTATACAGAATAATATGCCTACTGATACTCTTCCAGATCTACTTTTTCACTTGTCATTTTCCAGTTACAGCTGCCAGGTAACCATGATGGTAACCCGAGCTATGTTTCCTTAAGCACATTTTTTGGTCCATCTTGGGCTGTAAGATTCTTCCCTGACTTAATGTCACTCTGGAAAACACATCATCCTCCCTAAAATATGGCCTCAGAATTTAACTAAAAAGCAGAAGATAAACTCTACTTACATATGCTGTCATATTAAATATAATGCAGGTATTAATGAAATCTTAGATATTTTCGGTTACAGCCACATCTACTCTATTAATCTTGCTTAAGCACAAATATTTCAATAGACAAGGATGTAAATAGCACATAATTCTGGGAGTGTTGCTTATGCCAAACCAAGCAAATTTTGAGTCACAAGATACTTTGGGATAACAGGGCTCTGTAAATGAAAAGCTCCCGTCCATGGTGAACAGAGATATGGTTTTCAAGTGGACAAAAGGAGCACATATCACTGCTAGGAGTGCACTGTACGTGGTCTGCAAGATGTGCAAGTTACACAGCTTCACACAGCCCCACTGTTGCCTGAGTCCTGCCCAGCTGCTGCATTAGAAATAATCACCGTGACTTAGAACTGCTTGTGCCCTGATAGTAAATCAGTTTGTTTGCCCAAGTGTATGCTGTGTTATAATGTTGGTTTAGTTTTCAAGTGTAAAAGCTTTGTTTTCTCAATATAAGTACTCTATTTAAAAAAAAATAAAGGTCATACATTCCATGTTTATTTCCATTGATGCATATTAGTGTGTTGGTAATTATTTGTAAATTTGTAGAATTAACCAATAAAATTCTTAGAAAACACTTTTAATTGATTAGAAACCCAAACTTGGTAATACCTCTCCTAATGTATCCAAAAAACAAAAAAGTTATTTAAATTTTATGTCTTGTTTTTATTTCATGAACAGAATGCACAGTGCTAATATTTTGTGTTTGTTGAATTTCTGGAACTCATCAATTTTTTTCCTTATTGAATTTATTGGTACATTTTAGGGATACAGTATAGTTACATTCATCATTGGGATCTTGTACCTTTACATGACAGGTCTTGGTTCTCATTTTTTCCCCACACCCCTGCCCTCCCTTCACCCCTCCTCTCCTCCCCATTTACAAACCCTTTGTTTCTTTTCTCATATTTTTTTCTTTTCCCTTATTAGCTTTCCCTTACCCTTCCGAGCTTATCAATTTTGAAGTGGTATAAAATAATATTTCAGAGTTTTCAGTGTCCTGTGCCAGTTGTTCAATCAGAAATAACACTACAATTATTTTCCCAATTGTATCTATTATGGGATGAATTATGAGACACACCAAAATTGTAATGTTGCCATTTAGTGTATTTCACAAAACTGAAATGAAGAAAATGTCCCTGGAGCTCTGGAAGTCTTTATAAAAATTATATTTAGGACGGAGGGGCGGGAGAGGGAGAGGGAGGAAGAAAGATCTTAATCTCCATCTAGATTTTACTAAATTTGCAATAGAAAATTTAAATTTATTTTCCTGCAATGAAAATCTTTACAATGCTAATTAAAATATCAGAACTACATTTTCTTAAGTTTGACTTTTTTATGAAAAGTCAAATTTTTCTAGTAAAACATCATCCTGACAAGGCATCTAATTACTCTCTCCATAGACCAAAATTAAGAAGGAATACTGAGTTATTCTAAATATTAAATGTTTTCCTATAGATCTCCTACTGTTTTCCTTTCAAAACTTTCCCAGCCCCAGGTAAATTGTTCACACAAACAGAGAAAGAAAGCAGTTAAATGAAGTTTAGAAATAAGTTATTTTAAACTTAGGAAAAAGATAATGAGTTTTCCCAAGTTATTTTAGATGAAAGCCGAACAGATCCATTTTGAGAAATTCCTACTCCACAAAAGGGGATGTATTATCATTAAACCTACTCATTTGGCTCTCTAACTACTAGGAGGTGCTAGAAAATCACACTTCTGTATTGTTGTTTTCACTAAAAGTAAGCTGCTCTTGTCTTTAAGTACCAAATCAATTAGGTGTCTTTTTCATATTGTTCATACGGGAATTACAGGGGCAGCACGAAGAGGGTACTGGATGCCAGAGCCCTGTACTACCAAGGAGGAGGGCTGCTGTTCCGGTGGCTCTCAAAAACGCATTTCCTAACTATGCTTTAAAACCAAAGAATCCACACAATGAAATCTAACCACAGTCTACATGTGACTACCAGAATATTTTAAGGAATATATTCTTGTTTTCTGAGGGGCACAGTGAGAGACGTGAAACTGAAATTATAACGAACATTGTGTGGATTAATGCACTGAAAATGAGAACAGAGGTTCCTGAGCTGATTCATCTAAAAGACTTTGTATTACAGGGAAGAAAAGAAATGTTAATATGCATATGTGTTTTTAAATGCATGAGGTATGGGAGTTTTCTTTCTTATCTTTGCTTTGTTTTGTTTTGTTTTTTAACAGTATGAAAGAAGCAGGAATAGGTCATAAGCAGGAGAAGGGGCTCACATCGCCACCCTGCAGTCAGTGCCCGATGGTCTACACCAGCCCTGTGTGTGGTTCCGATGGTCATTCCTACTCTTCCCAGGTAAAGAGAGCCACATTCGTTTAATATAAAATAAGCAATGCATATTTATTAGTAAGTAATTAAAATGATTGCTTCTTCAATGTGGTTGTCCATTTGATTTATTGATTCAACTTTTAAAATAAAATGAATAATCCTGCTGGCTAAGAATATGTCAATGCATATTAGTTTCTTTTTTAAAAAGTTAATTTTATTGGTACATTTAATGCAAACAATATAATGACATTCACTGTTATAAATCTGTACCTTTTCATAATCCATCTTGGTTCTTATTTTTCCCCACTCCCCTGCCCTCCCTCAACCTCTCCCTCCCTCCCTATCTATAAAGACTTTGTTTACATTATTTTTCATTTTCTCATTAATTCCATTCCCTTCTTTTAAATATTAGAATTCTTAAAGTGTGAAATAGTAAAATTGTGAATACTCTGATCTTTTAAATAGTAAAACCAAGGTTTCCTTTGTTCCTTCTTTGGAAGATGTCAGAATAATATTAGCTGGCTGTTAAATAACAGTTTAAAAAGTTATTTTTATAACAACAATAGGTGTTGCAATCTGGTATTATTGAAGGCTGATAAGACCCCCCAGTCACCTGACCAACAGTAAGGTGGCAGGAAAAAAGAGACCGATCTTAATACGTAAATGGAGGAGTCAGGATGGCCCAAGCTCTTAGCAGGCTAAGACTGTCTCCTGGAGCTCGTCACTGTTCATTGAACATGCAGCTTCTGGGTTTATTTTTGTTTTTTGTTTTAGTACCAGGAATTGAACTCAGGACATTGCGCTTTTGAGTCAGGCATGGTGCCAATGAACTAAATCCCCAGCCCTATTTTGGGTTTGTTTGTTTGTTTGTTTGTTTGTTTGTGTTTTAATATACAGATCCTCTAAGGGACAAGGGGCTGTGCAGGGAACAATGGAGTGGGGGAGACTGACACCAGCAGAGTCCTAGCCACAAGGGAACAAGACATTCTAGGAGGAACAGATCATTGATTAGGAAGAAATTGATTTTTCCCACAGATTAATTTCTTCCTGCCCAGAAGTTTTGTGTATGAGTCATGCTGCCCTTAGCTGCGCTATTGTCTTGCCTTCCAAGACATCACAGGGCCAAGGATCACTGAGATCTCTCCTGTAACCAGTGGTGTGGGAGTTGTTCCTTTTCCACCCGCAAAATGCTGGCTCTTCAGTCAAGCTATTGTGAGCTAATGTGCAAACTCAGAGTTTTAATATGAAAAGTCAATCTAAGAGTATGCAGCTCACTCACGGTAGTGTCCATCACTGGTACTGCACTCCTTTTAAAAAGTTTAATATCATCTTCTATATCATCTCATTTTCACCTGAAAAAAAAAACTTTACCGGGTAAGAACACTATCAGAAATGTATAGCAAGCCTACAAGTTTATTTAACATCAAAGGCTAGATTTGGTGTCATCTGTGCTTGTATTATATCCGTTCATTTTTATTACATTACCTTGCCTTCCTAGTTGACATCACGCGTTGTTAAAATATTTAGGAGTTTTTGGTGGAGGGGGAAAGGGAGGATGGGAGAGTGGGGAAAAAAATAAGAACAAAAATAAGTCATGTAAAGGTCCAATATACCAATAATAAATGCAACTGTATTGCATATCTAAAATGTACCAATACAGTCAGTTCATAATTTTAACAATTTTTAGTTGTTTTTAAAAACTTCACATTGTTGAGTTTATTTTATTATGTGACAGAAAGGAATATACACTTATAACCTCTTACCTGAAACCTTCAGGGTTGGATATAGAAAACTGATGAAGGAGGCACAGGATCTTCTGGCTCTTAAATTACTATTCTTTGTCAATAGAGGATGAAAATCATGATAAGGTAGTGTGAGCAAGCTTTGGAGTCCTTGTGGTTTATTGCAGAGTAATGGTGAGCTCTAAATTCCATATTCAGTATGGTCAATGAAGTAGCCTGCTCGACAGATTTTAGTTTCTTACCTGGGTAATCCTGAAACGAAAGCTAGGCAGAGGCCAGATATTATCAGCCTTGGTTTCAGGAACACACAGAAAGGACAGAATACAAATACTGGTCTTCAGGCCCTCCTTCATGATTTTGAGTTCTGCATATCCTGAGTTTCTTCATTATTGTATTTCAGCTGCACAGATGAAGTTATATATGATATCACCATTAGGTAACTTAAACTATATTACGGGCAGGAGGTGGGCATTATATGGTAAAGGGGTTTTTCGGAAGACTTTAGTTAAAAAGTATAATCAGGATACAATTTTCAAATTATTGCTTGTTAGACAAAGTGACTGATTTTGAATATTTCACTGATATTCACCCTCAGAGATACTTTTTTCTAGAAATTTTGAGCAGAGAATGTAAAAGCTTTACACATGGAAAGGCAAACAAATTACAGAAAAATAGGTTCACTTGAGAAATATATTAGAATAATCGTGTTTTTCATAAGTATTTTTGTAACATTGTATATTTTCCTGTTAAGAAAAGGAGTGACATCCTCGAACTGTATTCAAAAATCGTTCGTTTTAAAAAAAAGCCAATGATTTCTGAATTCTTTGAAATTCAGTTCTGCCAGAAAAATCAAAATATAACTCTGTTCGAGTTTATTTGAGAGGTAATCACTCCTGAAAGTGACACAAAAAATGAAGGTCTTTGTTTCTTTACTTCAGGCAAACTCTATTTTGATTGGATTGTCAAGCTTCAGTAAGAACTGGGAATTGTTCCCCAATGCAGCATGTGTGTTAGACCATGGATATATTTGTCACTTTATGTAAATTGTAGTATTCACTTGCAGTGAGCACAATCCATAAATGACAGTAATGTTTTACAACTGAGTAGGATAGCTATAATGTAAACTCCCTGAGGAAGACAACAGTAGATTATTTTAAATTCTTTTCTGTCATATTTAATCATCCAGTGCTTAGCAGTTGAACTAAACCATGGTGAATTTCCTAGAAGTGAGCATTGCTTATAAAACTGTGTGTGCGTGTATGTGTTTACTTGTACACACATGCATAAACAAGCATGAGCACATTGAGGTAAGGGAATAGGTTATACGTGTTGCCAAATGCAGCTCCAGAGATAATGCTTGAATTTGTTTGGGACAGAACTCTATGCATAGACACTGAAAAGCTTCCCAGATGATTTTTATGTCTTCCACTATCATATTCCTTTATGTTATTGTCTTCAAATTCATATACAGGGGCCACGGATTTAGCTCAGTGGTTCTGCCACCTGCCTTGCAAGTGCAAGGTCCCAAATTTGATCCCTGGTACCAAAAACAAAATTCATATACATAAGAATATGCCTATATATGAATATGCCTATATATGAATTCAAAGATAATAATATATATTATATAAGTATGTAATATATAAGTATATAAACCAGAATAACGTGAGCTTTAAAGAAACTTTCATCATACATTGTGATATGATGATAATCCATTTTAAATTGCAACAAACTGTGTTTTATTATTTTTGTCATTTATTTTTCCATAACTGAGGCATGATGTTAATTGCTCTTAATATTTGTTAATTCTAGTGACTGTATGCAGAGTTCTAAGGATATATAATTTGTGATGTATAATGATTATAAGTTTGATATGCTATATGTTTGTATTTAGTATTTTATTTTCCCATGTCTCTTTCTCTGAATACTTTGCTTGAGCTGAGAATATTTTGCAGTTGGAATATCCTCTATTGGAAATAGATGTGCACTCTTTCTATTTGAACTTTTTAAAATTCAAGCTTCGTTTGATTTTTGGCTCGGGTATATGGACTTGATCATGATTATAACCCCAATACATTATCATGACCATGTACTTGGAAAAGCTTTTATTAAAGCACTGAGTATCAGAAGAATGGCATGGATAACTATATAATAATATCTCAGATATGAAAATAATTTAATAGGACATTTAGGTCACTATGCCCTTCATATGGTGTTATATATGTGAGATAAACATCTGTAACTGAAAAGAGTTTAATTGTAAGGAATGCTTTCCTCTCTAAATGTTGATTTGCCTTTTAACGCCCACCATCCTTACCCAAAGGAGGATATTTTGAAGCACAAATATATAATCTTTCGTATTCAGTGACTGGGAAAACATGACTTTCTAATTTTGTCATTTGAAATACAGCAAGAAGTTAAAAGACACCTGCAAAGTATCCTGAAGGGTAAAATATTTAAATTTATAAAACTATACCTCCAGTGTTTTAGAATTATATCACACCTTTATTAATATTGTATCTGAGAGATTTAACATTGATTTCATTCAAATCCACCCCTCTGCTTTACATAGATTTGAACCATATTTAATAAAACTATGACAATAACCCAGTGAAGAGTTTTTAGGAGCCAGAATAGTGCCATTCAAGTGAATATAAATTTTACATGATAAATAAGCTTGAAGTCACTTATGAGTTTTAAATGTTCAACCTGCTGTGGGCACCATAAATTCCCTGGAGACTGATAAAGAGAGAACTTCTAATGTAATATATATTTTTTGTGGACCAACAACTATTCATTCAAAAGATATGAATTAATATGCTCTTTATTTGTTAATATTACATATTAGTGTTAGATGTCATTATCAGTTAGAGGTGAAATGATATTTTTATCAGCTGAATTTGCAAAACTAAAAAGTAATGAATCATACTTTTATTTCAGGGAAAATATAGCACATGCATAAATTTTAATTATTTTGCTCTTCGATTATGTATTTTTTTCTTGATTAAGATTTATATGTATGGAATATTAGTGTGAGAAATTTAGTGTTTCATATTTCACCCTTTATAATTGATTATTAGTATATCTAAATGTGCACATATTTATGGAAATAGTAATTTATAACCATGAATAATTTTTCTTTTTCAGAAAGGAAAATGAAGTATGTGAAAATTGATTTTAAACATGAGAATTATGTGATATTTTTAAGAGACTGTTTTGAAAACTGTTTTTGTTAGTGAATTTTGACTTTTCAATTACAAATAATTCCACCTTCCATTTTTGTGGGAATAGAATGCCTTGCTTCTATATTATTTTAGTGACTAAATTATTTTTGCAAATTGTATTATGTTAAAAAATTCAACTTTGTTTTCATAAGGTATGTTCATGAGTTATACTAGAAAGTCTGGTATACTGTAGAATTTTTATCTTTGGAAAATATTTTGTTGCACTTAAGTGGGCACACTGTTTCTCATTCTATACCTGTTACTTGCCCTTACTTCACTTTCAGGAATATGCTTTGTTAATTACTTAGTATCTCCCTTTCAATAACATTAATATAGATATATGTTCATTTCTTGGTCTATTCAAAATTTTTGAATAAGCACTTTCAAATAAGTAAGTTTAGAGCAAATTTTTACTAAATATAAATTGATGTGTTTTTGAGGATGTAATTATTAACTATATGTATGTGACAGTTGATTTTTTTTTTGAAAAGCATAATGACTTACAGGGTTTATATAATTTTATTAAATAATTTATATGTTAATTTCCTTCATTATTTTGATATAATTCCTTTGCAATATGAAAATTGGATAGCTGACATTTCTTTTCACACACTTTTCTTTGAAATAACATGTTCATAAATCCAAATCTAAATGATTTTGATCTACTTGCATGTATTCTTCTTATTAGTTCCATATTATATTGAGAATTGTCTTTTGCTCCCATCATTTCTCCAAATCATTTTTATACTTAGCAGCAAAAGATACAAAATTTAGTGAATATTCTAAAATTCTTATTAGTTGGAAAAGAAGTATTTGACAGTGCTCTGCATCCATTATTATTATCTGCATTATTGCCTTAAGTCCTGAATTGTCATTGATTTGAACATATACTCTGGTGCCTTTTGATAGATTCTTCTAAGAGATCATAGGTTCACTGCTCTGAACATTTTACCTCTAGCCACTCTACTTTTACAAACATCACTTAGTACTCATTTCTGAAGCATTATCCTAATGCAACTATATGGAAACCAGTATATGATACCAGTTACTCTAACAATCTTAAAATACATAATGGAGGGCCGGGGACTTAGCTCAGCAGTTAGCTGGCCTGCCTTGCGAAGCTCAAGGACCCGAGTTCAATCCCCGGTACCAAAAAAAAACCCATAAGGGATGTGAATATCCATATTCTTTAGTGAAATGCAATGATAATAGTAAGAGGCATATATTAATTGTGGAAATACAAGTATTAGTAAATGGTATTAATAGTATTGTAAAAAATTGAATAAAAATATGGCAATATTTTAAATATTCTATATGCACTAATCTTAAATGTACATGAGATATTCAATAGTGATCTCAATTCATACATAAAGCTCATATTAGTTTAAACAGTGAAGTAAAACTGTTGACACTTGATTCCAGCTTAGAGTTCTCACAGTTAGCCATAGTGATATATTTTGTGATAAAACTGCCAGGAAGAACTTGATATATATGTTTATCACATGGATTTTTCTTTAAAGTCTACTTTGTAACATCAGTTAGTCATCATTTGCCAAGAAAAAGAGAACCATGGGCATCATCGCCGTGGCTTGGACTCAGAGCCACCTCTGCTGTGCGACCTGGCCTGAACTATGGGCCTCTTCTGGAGCTGCGCCGTTTCCAGCGGGTACCAGTGATTGGCTTTGACATAGCTCCAGAAGGGTAGCCACATGGGGGCCTCTGAGCACTGTTCCCTTCCCCCGGCTATTAGATCCCCTGATTGAGCCAGTCCTTGGATGCACTCTGCAGAGGCATGGCGGGCTATAAAGGGTGGTGTTTGATCCTATTATGGTCCTAATTATATCAATAGGGATAAAGGATAGGGATTGATTTGATGAGTTGTTTTCTCAATTATGAAAATGAGAATGTCTATAAGTCAGTCATTAGAGAATCAAAGACTGGGATGCAACGATATCAGGAAGATTTGCTGACCCAGAGATTGAATCAAGCGCAACCCAACAGTAAAAATAAAGATGTGAAAACACTTAAGCAAGCCACACAAACAGACTTCCAGTCCACCAATGGCAAAGAGTAGGGAAAAGGAAGATGAAAAATCAGATAGTGAACCTCCAGGACACTCAGAACTCACAGCACAGGAAGTAAACAAACTGATCAGTCAAGCTCTAGAAAAATTCAAAGCAGAAATTATTTCTCAGATAACCATAGAGATGGTGAGCAAAATGAAAGACATGATTTGAGACTCCAGCACAGAAACTGACAAAAACATAGATGAGCCTAGGAACATAATAGAAGCCATGAAGGCCCAGTATAAAAAAGAAATGGAAACAATGAACACCCAACATAGGAAAGAAACGGAATCCATTAAACAGATTCAAATGGATATCAAGGAGATTGAAAACTCTATTGAAAGCATACACAACAGAAAAAAAGATTGCAAAGATAGAATCTCAGATATGGAAGATAAGATAGCAGACAGTGACCATGAAAAGAGAGGTCTCTTAAAAACATGAGAAATTGATCCAACAACTCCTAGATGATGCAAAGAACAATAACATAAGACTGATAAGTGTCCATGAAGTACCAGGAGAAAATGCAAAGGACTTAAAAAGCTGTTCAAAGAATTAATGGCAGAAAACTTCCCAAACAGAGGGGAAAAATTAGACATACAGATAAGTGAGGCATATAGGACAGCAATTAGCCACAAACAAAAAAAAAATCTACATCTAAATCTATAATAATCAAGATCCCAGAAACCCAACAGAAAAACAAAATACTACAAGCAGTAGGAGAAAAGAAACAAATCACATGCAAAGGAAAGCCCATCAGAATCACAGCAGACTTTTCAACACAAACCCTCAGGTCAAGAAGAGCCTGGAGTGAGGTATTTCAAGTCCTAAAAGAAAACAAACTACAACCAAGACTGATGTATCCTACAAAACTCTCTTTCAAAGTGGACAGAGAAATAAGATACTTCCATGGCAAAGAACACTTGAGAAACTTCATGAATACTAAACCAGCACTACAAAGAATTTTAAACAATATCCTAGAAAAAGACAATGAAGATCACAACACCAGGAGGCCCAACAGAGCAAATCAAATAGCCAAGGCAAGAAACTAAAGGGAGCGGACAAAAAATAAAAAGAGTCAACAAAAGGACAATAACATGACAATAATAAGTCAGTACATTTCAGTTATAACTGTAACTATCAATGGCCTCAATTCACCAAGCAGGAGAAATAGATTGTCAGAATGGATTAAGAAGCAAAATCCAACAATATGTTCTATACAAGAAACACACCTAGTGCAAAAAGAAGCCCATAGACTGAAAGTGAAAGGATGGGAAACAATTCTACATGCGACAGGAGGCCAGAAAAAAGCAGGGGTAGCAATGTTATTCATAAACAAAGCAAACTTCAAACCAAAACTGATTAAGAGAGACAAAGAAGGCCACTACATCCTTGTAAAGGGAACAATCCAATAGGAAGAAATGACAATCATAAACATATATGCACCAAATATAAATGCCCCCAACTATATAAAACAAATAATAAGTAACATGAAAAACCAAATAACCACTAATGCAATTGTATTGGGGATCTGAATACCTCACTATCACAATTAGACAGATCATCTAGGCAAAAAATCAACAATGATATACTAGAACTGAATCAAGCTTTTGAACGTATGGACTTATTAGATGTCTATAGAGTGTTCCACCCCACAAAATCAGAATATATATTCTTTTCAGCTGCACATGGGTCATTCTCCAAGATAGATCACATAATAGTTCACAAAACAGGTTTGAATAAATGCAAAAGAATTGAAGTTATCCCCTGTATATTATCAGAACACAGTGCAGTAAAGCTGGAGATCAATAGCATAAGAAACCATAGGAACTTCACAAACACATGGAAATTGCACAACACTCTCCTGAATAATCAATGGATCACAGAGGAAATTAAAGAAGAAATCAGACAGTTTTTACAAATAAACGAAAATTCCAATATAACATACAGGAATCTATGGAACTCAATGAAAGCAGTTCTACATGGAAAATTCATAGCATTAGGAAAACAGAGCAAGCTCAAATAAATGACCTAACGATGACTCTGAGACTCCTAGAAAAACAAGAGAAAGAAAAACCCAAAGCTCAAACAAGAGAGGAAATTATAAAGATTAGAGCAGAAATCAATGTAATGCAAACTAAGAAAATGATACAAAAAATAAATGAATCGAAGAATTGGTTTTTTAAAGAATAAATAAAATTGATAAACCCTTAGCAAACCTTATCAAAAAAAGGAAAGAAAAGGCTCAGATTCATGCAATCTGGAATGAAAAAGGCGAAGTCACAGCAGATCCCACAGAAATCTGGAGGATCATTAATATATACTATGAGAACCTGTACTCTAATAAAACAGAAAACACAGAAGAAATGGAAAGATTTCTAGATACTTATGAATTACCAAAGTTGAATGAAGAAGATAAAAACATTTTAAACACCCCAATCACAATCAGTGAAATTGAAAATGTAATTAAAAACTTACCAACAAAGAAAAACTCAGGTCCTGATGGATTCACTGCTGAATTTTACAAGACATTTAGAGAAGAACTACTGCCATTACTCTTCAGACTTTTCAATGAAATTGAAAGGGAAGCTATACTTCCAAATTCATTCCTGGAAGCAAGTATCACTTTGATTCCCAAACCAAGGAAAGATGGAGCTAAAAAAGAGAAATACAGGCCAATCTCCTTAATGAATATAGATGCAAATATTTTCAATAAGATACTAGCAAACAGAATACAGAGGATCATCAAGAAGATCATACATTCTGACCAACTCAGATTTATTCCAGGGATGTAAGGATGGTTCAACATAGGTAAATCAATAAATGTAATACAATATATTAACAAAGTCAAGGCCTGGGGATTTAGCTCAGCGGTTCGGTTGCCTGCCTCGCAAGTGCAAGGACCCAAGTTCAATCCCCGGTATCAAAAAAAAAAAAACAAAAACAAAAACCAACAAAGTCAAAGGCAAAACCACATGATCCTCTCGATAGATGCTGAAAAAGCATATGATAAAATTCCACACCCATTCATGATAAAAACCCTGCAAAAAATTGGAATAGATAGTCTATATCTCAACTTAATAAAGGTTATCTATGAAAAACCGACAGCCAACATCATATTAAATGGCCAAAAACTGAAAACTTTCATATTAAAATCAGGAAGAAGACAAGGATGCCCAGTATCACCACTCCTCTTCTATATAGTTCTGGCAACATTAGCCATAGCAATTAGACAAGAGAAAGAAATTAAAGCAATAAAGACAGGAAAGGAAGAAGTTAAACTGTCGTTATTTGCTGATGATATGATACTCTACATTGAAGACCCAAAAAACTCCACCAAAAGACTTCTTGACTTAATTGACACTTTTAGCAGAGTAGCTGGATACAATGTCAACACGCAAAACTCAATAGCCTTCTTGTACACAAACAACAGACTCACTGAGAAAGAAATTAGGGAAACAATTCATTTTTCAATAGCACCCCCAAAAAATGAAGTATCTGGGAATCAATCTAACAAAAGATCTCTACACTGAAGACTACACCACTCTGAAAAAAGAGATTGAGGAGGATATAAGAAAATGGAAAGATCTCCCCTGCTCCTGGGTAGGAAGAATCAACATAGTGAAAATGGCCATACTACCAAAACTGCTGTACAGATTCAATGTAATACCAATTGAAATCCCAACACTATACTTCACAGAACTAGAAAGAAGAATCCAAAAATTCATTTGGAACCAGAAGAGACCTAGAATAGCAAAAGCCATCCTAGACAACAGACACATGGCAGCGGGTATAACAATTCTCAATTTGAAACTATACTACAAAGCCACTGTGATAAAAGAGCATGGTACTGGCAAATAAACAGGCCTGAGGATCAGTGGAACAGATTGGAAGACACAAAAACAACTCCAGATACACTCAGCTACCTCATCTTTGACAAAGGAGCTGACAGTCCCTACTGGAGGAAAGCTAGCCTCTTTAATAGATGGTGTTGGCAAAACTGGATCTCAACCTGCAAAAGATTAAAACTAGACCCTTATCTGTCACCATGCACTAAATTAAAGTCCAAGTGGATTAAAGATCTAAATATAAAAACAAAAACACTAAACTTGCTGGAAGATAAGTTAGGCATAACTCTGGAAGATATTGGGATAGGAAAAGACTTTATGAACAAATTCTCAGTAGCATGGGAACTAGCAGAAAGAATCAACAACTGGGATCTCATCTTATTAAAAAGCTTCTGCACTTCAAAAGAAACCACCAACAGAACTAAGAGACAACCTACAATGTGGGAGAAACTTTTTTTTCCAGCTGCTCCTCAGACAAAGGACTATTATCTAAAATATATAAAGAACTCAAAACAACTAGCCCCCCCAAATATAAGGACCCAATTCTAAATGGGCATCTGAAATGAACAGATATTTCTGACAAAGAAATAAAAGCAGCAAGTAAATATATGAAAAAATGCTCCACATCACTGGTCATTCGAGAGATGCAGATGAAAACAACACTATGGTTTCACCTCACCCCACAAAGAATGGCTGCTATCAAGAAATCACACAACAAATGTTGGCATGGTTGTGGGGAGAAAGGAACCCTTCTCCATTGTTGGTGGGAGTGTACACTGGTGTAACCACTATGGAAGTCAATATGGAGATACCTCAAAGAACTAGGATTACAGGTTCCATTTGACCCAGCCATTCCTCTTTTGGGTATCTTCCCAAAAGAATTTAAAGAATCATACCACAGTGATATATATGCACACCCATGTTTATAGTGGCACAGTTTGTAATAGCTAAAACTTGGAAATAGCCCATCTGCCCATCCATTGGAAACTGGATAAAGAAGATGTGGTTTTTCTATAAAATGGAATACTACTCAGCCATAAAGAATGAGAAAGTAGATTCATTTGTAGGTAAATGCGTACATTTTGAGGATATACTCCTAAGTGAAATAAGTCACACGTATGCAAATGCCAAATAGTTTCTCTGGTGTGAAAAACTAAAATAGTACTCAAGATCCTAATGGGACAATTAGCAATGTGAACTAGGAAGAAAAGGACCAAAGGTGTAGGGACTGTGAGAAGGATAGGGAAAGGGAAATAAGGGAAAAGGAAAAAAATATGAGAAAATGTTAAAATGGAATTAAAATATTTGAAGGTGGGGCGGGGAGAAGTGGGTGAAGAGAGGGTGGGGCAAGGGGAAAAAATGAGAACCAAGACCTGGCATGCAAAGGTACAAGATCCCAGTAATGAATGTAACTGTACTGTCTACCTAGAATGTACCAATAAATTCAATTTAAAATTTAAAAAAAAGAAAAAGAAAAAAGAACCATGGGAGGCAATGGGAAAGTTTAAAGCAGTCAAACTTTGTAAGACTTTACCTTATTTTGTAAAAAGTAGACTGTTTTGTGTGCAATGATTACTGAAGCATGTAGCACGTGCTGTTATTATTCTATTGTTAAAAGCTATTCTAGAGGACATATTCCGAAAGTTTCTAGGAATCAAAATATTAACATATAGTCAATCTCTAATATAGGTTAATTAGTGTTCTAAGGCAAGATATTGATACAAAATTATTTAAGTATTAATGTTAATATTCTCATTCTAAAGAGAATCTGAAACATAGAAATAATAAACACATAAATAATATGTAATATCACAAAGAATAAAACCCATATGAAACAAAGGTAATATGTTAAATATTCCATACAATATATATAATAACGTATATGAATGTGATATGTTAGTAATAAACATAACATTGCAGGAATGTGATCTTAAAATTAGTACAGGAAAGAAGAAATATAATACAGGGGTTATTTGCATATAAAAGCTTATAATCATATGAATTATTATAGAATAAGCACAATGAAATATAAATATCATATACTTGTCAGTGAATTTATGGACAAACTACATATTTTTGTACCATCTCTCTTCAATGTCCCAGATTCAACCACCTAAAGCAACTCTATAAATGATGAAATACTTTAAAGTTTAGGTAGCTTTGCCTCAAGTTTCCATCATGCGTGGCCTGAAGATTTAATCTAGGTATAGCGGTAGGCATTTATAGCTGTATACATCCTACAACTTGAACTACAAGGAGGCACTGAAACAACTGTATCATCAAAAAAAAAAATTCTCTGGCGTATAAATTCAAGATAAACTGAATGTCTTTGAGGTACAATGTCATCATTTTGTCTAAATTCAGTGATAAATCTCTTACCAACTTTTCTAATTGGATACCTCCTGTTACAGGAGCAAGTTTCTACAACATTTTAATAAATAATGACTCGCTCATTCCACCTGGGAATGAACAAGTAAAGATAAATCCATTTTAGAGAGATTGCATCAATTAGTTGAGGGCTTGATGATGTAATGGTAGTATTTATTAAAATCTTTGAAGGTCTCTGAGAACATTCCCAAGGTATAAAGCACCATACTTTCAGCACAATGACAAATTGGTACTGTTTTCCATGTAACCAATACAGTGCTATAGAAGTTAGGGATTTAGCTCAGTGGTGCCACATCTGCCTCAAAAGCACAAGGTCCTGAGTGTCATCCATGGTATCACAAAAAAAGAAAAGAAACATAGTGCTAAAATGTACATGGTACATTGCACACTAGAAAGAAAGTGTTAAAATTAATGTGGCCTATAAGTGGGGCCTAGAAATTATTCAGGAGGTGCAAGTTGACAGTGCATTAAATGTCACCCTCAAGGCTGCTGTTAAATCTTAGGGATCCAAATTTAGTTAGAATAATGAAGTCTACTGTTGATTTTAGAATGACAACTTGAGGGCAGCCTGACAGCTTGAAGGTCATCTGTCTACACTCTCCTGTTGTTTCAAATAACCAGACTAGCACCACTCATCCATGAAACAAAATGACTAAAAATGGAGGTGGAGAAGACATCTGAAGGTGTTGACACTTCAGGAGCTGGTGCCATTGCTGTCTGTTTCTGCACTTCTGTGATGGTAGCCATACTGGGAATGGGAGTATCTAGAGAAGGCAGATGCGCAGGCAGTTAAACATCAGACCCTGGAAATATTTTCAGAGAACCACATGTTCATTTTCATTCGGAAGTGAAAATGTAGAGGTGGCTCTGAAAGACTAGAGATTATTACTATCTCCTGTTCCCTCATTTCTCTCAGGATCTAAGCGTTACCTAGTGTTGTCTTCTGATGTCAAAAAAGTGGGTCCTGTGATATTAATTAAAATTTCCCAATTATTCTGGTTGAGTACCAAATCCATATCCAAATATTTTATTCATAAGAGTATAGTTTGGAAGGGACAAATGAATTTTATAAATGTTAAGAAGGGCAGGTACAGTGCCAAGTTGGATTTGGATGGAGTACCCCTAAAACTCAGTAAGCAATGAGATCTAGAATTGAAATTACATCCCTAAAGATCCTTTTGGACAAGCTTACACTCAAAGTGTGCAGCAACCAGAACACTCAAGGTTGTTAGGGGAAGTAACAAAAAATCCTGAATGCCTAAATTAAGTAAATATAATCTGTATCCTATCCCAGGATCCAGCTGAGAAACTTTGGTCCTTTGAGGACAGCAACATTTAGTGACCAAATTGTTCAACTAAAGTCTTTCAACAGTACGGAGGCAAGGGATGTATAGTTACAAATTTTTGAATTTACTTTTTAAAGAGACCATCCTAATGTTTAACAATATCACATGCTTCTTAAAGGTAAAAACATGGGAGATGGACTAAATTCTTTACTTATCAACCCATCATTCAGTGGATTTAGTGATGATATTTCTACTACTGTGTAGGAAACAGGAAAAGGGATGTTCCCAGAACCCCTGCAGTGAGTCCTGGTCTCCTGTGAACCACTACAACACAAAGCAAATTAAAGAATAAGATGGGAAAGGAGACTTAGAGAGAAGCTGAGCTTTGGGACTGATTAGTGCTGCTCTGGACAGCAAAGACAAAGGCACCCTGAGTTCGCCACTATTTATTAGGTTCATAGGAAGTATCAGATGACTCAGAGGGTGGTGAAAATCCTAAGGACCTAATATAAGGATCTTATAATAGGAGGAAGTGTCATGACTTGGAGTGTGGTCATAATCTTATGACCTTGAGAATCATATGCTGATGAAGATCTTAGGTCAATGAGGAATTTATGTTGATTAGAACTGTAAGATGAGCAAAGACCTTCTTACCACAATATGTGGGATGCATTCAGCTGACAAAAAATTTGTCCCTTCCCAGGTGAAAAAATTCTACTCCTTTCACAAAGACCCAGAATGTTTTCACCTGATGTAATTTTGTCCTTGAACATCACAGCATCATAGGACCTTTGAGGGCTCAGACATTCCTAATAATAATTTTATTATGAAATGATTTTTCCCTCAAAATTATGTAGACTGTCTCCTGACACTACTATCCGGTTGCAATCCAAAAAGCTAAACACATGACACAGATTAGCTTCAAAAGACACAGTAATGGGTTTAGGTGATGTAAAGCACCAAGTAAACTGTCCAAATGAAGATTATAGTCTCTCAAATACCCAAAGAATACAGTAAAATGCTCAGCCTACTTTTTGTTGTTGGTGGTTGAGTTAACTATTTCTCTTCATTGCTGGAGAGACAACATTGTGAATCCATCTAGTTAGTTCTAATAAACTTTAGACAGAGATCAGATCCTTAAATTTGTTGGAGTTTATTGGCTATTGCAGAATCTGAAATTCCAAGATCACTGACTTTTGATGGTAGGTGGATGTCTTAAGTCAGAGAATAAACTGATATTTGTATACCCTTATTGTCCTATCTGGGGCCCAAAGACTACTAGGACAATGGCCATCCACTTGAATAAGAGCCATCTTCTCTACTCAGTATGTAAATTATAATGTGTTGTAATGCAGATGTTCCCCAAAATCAGCTCTCTGAAGAAAAAAAAGGAAAAATTTCCTTGAATAAGCCTATTGTTATTCTTGCATGAAAGGAAGAATGTTACAACCAGAATACAACATTGCATATCCACTATAGTGCAGAGGTTTTGTTTTTTTTTTTAATGTTGCTGTGCTAAGTTCCCTGATTGTGTGTGAACGTAACAATTATGTTATTTCTTTGTAAGTGGTATATCCTGATTGAATGAATGGATTTAGGCTTGAATCACATTTTTGTTTCTGCCTTTGGTTTTCTTTGCATAGGAAATACCAGAGTGGGAACCAGAACTCAAGTGGAGGAGGCTTGTTAGAAAGGGTTAGCTATAACTGAGTATGAAGGATTCTATTCATGGGAATTCAGATAGGCTGTTCAGGGCATTGAAGAAATAGTCTCAGAAAGATTAAATCAGAGACTTTTTAAAAATATGACTCATGGTTATGAATCATGGTTTTCTTCTTAAATTGATTTTTCATGTGGGTAAAATTATTTAGTGCTATAAGAAACAATAGCTATTTCTTCTATTGCTAATTATATATTTGTTCTATATTAGAAGTATAAAACAGTGCTTTAGTGCTTGCATAATATCTCAGTCATGATCAGTTTATGACTTCCTTATTTTATATGAGTTCCTTATTTTATGTAAATGTGGTTCATCAAAGCTACTTAACATGGTTTGACATGTCATGACACCCCAGTGAAAGTAGGACACTCTGAACTGTGTTTTACCTTTCTGAATAAAGTAGTTATAGCTGGT
The DNA here is from genome assembly GCF_012274545.1 of Fukomys damarensis. NCBI lineage: Eukaryota > Metazoa > Chordata > Mammalia > Rodentia > Bathyergidae > Fukomys > Fukomys damarensis. The sequence goes on from NW_022900930.1 coordinate 36,383,359, forward strand.
AATGTGTTTATATCATTGTTTTTATATGGATTAGTTTAGTGACAAATTTCTAAGAAATGATCTTGATAATTTAGTTCGTTCTTTCATTGTATTTCAATGTGCTGCTACTTACTTAATCAGGGCTTTTCATCTTGGCATTATTGACTTTAGGGGTCAAGTAATTCTTTTCTATTGAGTGCATGTTTTATGGATGCAGTGGATATTGTCCAGTGTATGGCAAGATGTTTCACTGAATTTAAAGCCTCTACATTTAGGTGTGGCAGCAACTCCTTCCCACCTCAATGTCTGCCTGCCATCATTACTAGGCTTGGGGAGAGGAGCTGTCCCAAATGGGAACCTCTGGTCTGAGCCCTCTCCCATGGTCATGGAGGCAGCATTAGCTTTAAAAGCAATGATAACATCTTGTTTCAGTGGTTATTGATTCTGATGGTTGTTTTCTGTACACTGTAGATCTCTCCTTTACTAAGATCCTATTTTCTTCTAGTTGGCCCAGTTATTAAACAAATTAGTATAAAGTAACTGTGTGTCAAAAATCATTCTGGTTCCTTATTTTTCATAAGTAATAACTAAAGTATTCAGTACTGAGTGTCTTAATTAGGAATGCATTAATCCTGTCTTTCTCTACATTATTTGCATTTTTGGTAATTATAGACTAATGAGTATGCCCTTTATGTGATATTTTGGTTCACTTATACCTTGACAAATATTTCAGCTGTGTGATAATTAAGTAAATTGAACACTATTAATTAAAAGTTCAATCAATAAAGATAGCTTAAATATTATAAAATAGAATTTTTAATTTCTGAATATTCTTTAAATAAAATTCTTCATAAAGCTTATTGTCCCCACAAATTAATCTGGAATTAAATAAAGCTAAGTATTTTTTTTTACAAGCAGCTAAATTTATATCATTATACACAAAGGGCATATTTGCTGTACATTTGATTTTATTGCCTTTGCCAAAAATGCATTGAGAAAAGAAGGTGTTCAGTAGAATTATTTTGACGAAGGAATTGTTTCATTCATAAAATAACTTTGAAAAGTTGTAATTTCATAAATCACATGAATTTAAAAAACTGTAACATTTTATCAGCCACTATACCAAATAAAACTTGTTAGGAATAAAGCTTTGCTCTTCATGCTGTACTCTTCATGTACATTATTTTATTAGTGGCTAACAATATAAAAATTAATCACCAACTTTTAAGTAGAAAATATAATTTCCCCAAACTAATAGCTTTTGTATTTTTGTTCATTCAAGTATTTTATATTCCTTATGCAAAAAAATCAATGCTAAAATAGAACATATTTAAAATGTAAATTGTGACATAGAACACACTTGAAGACAGCTACAGTATTTTCTAGTGTCAAAAATATAACATTGGCTGTAATTAATGTTGGCTTTTAACTTTGTCCGTTCATAAACCATTTGAAATTGCTCTTTAACTTTTCTTTAATTATGTCATGAGTCAGAATTTTTATATGACCAGGTCCAGAATACTGAAACAATAAGATAACAGAAATTAGAATATAAATATTAAGTATGAAGACTCAAAATTTCATATAAGTAATTTAGCTTTCATGAAACATTCATAATTGTTTAAATATTTCTACTTTTAATTAGAATTTGACATTTTTAATGACATTTGATTCATTTTACATGACAAAATTTTTTTTTCAATTATTGAAACATTTACTTATCATTGAAAGGGCTTGTTCTCCTAAAGGGACAATGTTCTGCTTCAAGCTTGTACAAAGGACTTAATAATTTTTACTCATTTATTGCAAGGGTACAGAGGATTTTTGCCTGTCCACTAAAGAGTTGACAAGGAAAACTTAAATGTTGTAGAGATATGAATAATCTCATTAGTCATTGAATGCATTCAGTACTTCTCTGTATCAGCTGAAGCTGAATTAAATTAGTCACTGGTGCATTTGTCAATTGGAGCCAGAAAGTCTACTCTATTTAATTTTAAAATAATTTGCTCTGAGTAATTTATGGGAGTAGCCACTAAAAAAATTACATTACTTCAGAACTAGCAAGATCTATTTCTTTTAGAGTTGGAAGATAATTATTGCCTCTTAAAAATATGTAGTGCTTTTAGATTTTTGAACTCATGTCAAATCTGCAGTTACAAAATACTGTCATAAGAAGGAATTAAAGATACTCAGGCTTAAAATTCTACAAAGAAAATATTTACAAAAAAAAATCAAACCAAACCAAAGCTAAGCTAAAATAATACAGTCATGACTGGTAACAATTTTGAGTTTTTTTTAATTAACTCCATACTCATTTTACATTAATATGTATTGAGATACGGGTTCATGTTAGCTAAGGCATTGGGGGGAAGTAGCTATTGGATTTGTAGATATCTTGAGATTAGGTATTGTAGATGGGGAAATTGAGTTGAGGAGCTTTGAGGAACTAGCCCTAAATGTTAAACTTAGGAAGTTGTGTTCATAAGATGTGAATTCGTGAGTTGCTTTCTTTGTCCTATACCATTCATTTATCTTTTTCTATAATAGGTATGATAGAATCATAAATGTGCCATTATTACTCTCCTAATGATTTCTAACCCTATGATCATAGAAGCAATAAGGAGAGGCATGCTGTACTCTATCATTTTAGTAAAGAAAGTGAAATAATCTCTAGGGCTTGTAGAAACAATCTTATATTAATAGAGATTTATGGAGAAGTCAATTCAAAGGTCATTTGCATGTTAAGGTGAAAACACCGCTGAAAGTTCTTCATAACAAAAATATGCTATGTGCACAGAACTATTGTAAATACATAGTGCATTCATAATACATTGTATGTCATAAAAGTAGGCCCATGAAGATTACAAATAATTTTTTTATTTTACATGTGGATGCGTATATTTGTTCTCTGTGTATGTTTGAACTGATGTGGTATGTGGAAAATTGTATGTAATCAGAATAATTTTATAAGCAGTCAACTCACAAATGTACATTTCACAATTGTTTGCTTCATATGATCTGATCAGCAATGTAGTGATGTGAAGTTATTATCCATATGTATACAGTCTGTGTGTTAAATTTAGAGCCCAGTATGTGAAACCGAGCATGCATACTCCAGTAACAGGAAAACCAAGCTCATGTTTAAACTGGAGCTGAAGAGCTGTGCTGTCAAACTCTGTCCATTCGATCCAAAGTTCTGCACTTAGATGGTGACAAACTAACAAAAACTTTAATACTATTCTTTTCCATGCTGTTTTCTAAAATAACCAAGATAAGTGCATTCCTGACCCCCCCATGGAGCAACATATGAGCATGTAAAATTGCAAGTAAATTATCCAGTGTAAGGATTTTCAAATCTTGTGGAAGTGGATGCACATTGAAGCCACACTCTTAAATGAAACAAATAGAACACACACGTGTCACTACCGAATATTTCTCTGGTGTGATAAACTAAAAGTGTAAATAAGAATCAAAATGTATAACTGATATTGTGGAAAAAAGGGCTAAAGGTGTATGGGAAGTGGGAGGGGTAGGGGAAAGGTAAGAAAGGAAGAGAAAAAAAATTAAGAGAAAAGGAAAAGAACGGAAACAAAGTCTGTAAATAGTGAAGGGAGGCAAGGGGAACAGGAGAAAATAAGAACCAAGATACGTCATGTAAAGGTACAAGATCCCAAAGATGAATGTAACTGTATCATATGCCTAAAATGTACAAATAAAGAAAAAAAAAGATTATCAAATCGTATCTATCAAGTTCTACCAGTATAACTGAATGTTTCTGAATTATATTTATTTTTATACAGTGCAAACTGGAATATCAGGCATGTGTCCTAGGAAAGCAGATCTCAGTCAAATGTGAAGGACTCTGCCCTTGTCCTGAACATAAATCCACAAGTACAAGCAGGAATGTTAAGAGAGGTGAGTGGTGAAATTCGTTTATTTTTAAATATTTATTCCATTCAAAGAAAATGTTTTGCAGGAAATTTTAAGGCACTTAATAAATGCACAATGAAATTTGCTTTTCAAGTTATACCCAACAGTAATCATATTGTCTGTGAGCTTGTGTTTTCCCATTAGCCTCAAATATTATAGCAAATAATTTTCATGTTTATAATTGTAATCAAATTAATGGACACCTATAGAGAAGTATTTATTTTCTGTGTGCTCACTTATATAAGTAATCTAAAGCTATACCTTTAATAAATCATATGTAAATATATGCTCTTGGTTCCTCACACCTTCTAAGTATTATTATTTTTGATCAAGGATCTGGTGAGTAATAAAATACTTTGATCATATGTAAAATTGTTTGATCATTACTAACTGTTCCAGAAGAAAATATCTTCCCTACATAGGACGTGGCTTCCAATGATACAATTTCCTAAATTAATCATCAGTCATTTGACATTAAACTAAATAAAGCAGTAAATGAGTTGTGATATATATTAGGGTATAAAATTTAAGTTTTTAAAGAATTTTTCTCTGGCATTTGTTTTGTATTTGAGATTTTGTTTATACTTTTAAAAATGTATCAGGGCCGGAGATTTAGCTCAGCCATTCGGTGGCCTGCCTTGCAAGCGCAAGGACCCGATTTCAATCCCCGGTACCAAAAAAATAAAATGAAATAAAAATAAAAATGTATCCATGATTGCTAGATTCCTCTCTCTACAGTTCTGTGTGAGGAAGGAAGAGCAGGGAATAGATTTTTCTCTGAGACAAAACTACTTTACATAGCTGTCATCAGCCTTTGTTGTGTATAATGACTTAGCACTTAAAACTTACTTAGCAGAAACTATACATTTTTGGATATAATATGTTGGTCAGCTGTAACAAAATATATGAGGTGATCAATTTAGAAGGAGGAAAGGCTTGTTGGGACTCAGAGTTTCAGAGGTTTCTGTCCGGAGTCATTTGTCTCTGTTGTCCTTGGGCTTTTAGTACTGCAGTGCGTGATGTATCACAGGAGTGGTCAGCAGAGGACCTGTCCTCCTCCTGAAAATGTGGAAGCAAAAGGAGACAAGAGAGGGCAGAGTCCCAGCATCTCCTTCAAGGGCACATTCTCAATGGCCTTGCTGTGCCCAACTCTTAAAGGTTCCGCCATCCCCTAACAGTGTCACAATCTGGGGTCCTGCACCTCTGAGAGACAATCAAGTTCCAGACGATTGCATGTGATATAATTGCTAGTCCATAGAATAATCTCTCAATGGCTATTTCATCCCAGACATAATTTCTGAGCTGCATTATGCCACTTGTACTGGATTCTCTGGAATTAAGTCATAATCAAGATGAAGAATTAAACTATTAAGACATTGTCTTCAGTAAAACAGCTACTCAGTTCATTATTTGTATGTAAATTGATTCTTTTGAAATTAATGGTAAGTTAGTGCTCGATTAGCAGTTCCTGTGCAAGACACCTTCATGTGGTGGAAGAGGTAAAGATGGCTTCTGGAATCTCTGTTCTTTACAACTTATTTTTTCTGCCTGAAATGCTGTGGGTCCTGCCTCAGAGCTTAGTTCCATCTGTGTTTCTCATCCCCATCATTCCAATCTGTCTTCTCCAAGTCACCTCAAATAAGGATTTTCAACGCCTTCTTGAATGTGTGAATCAACCCTCAAAAGATAGAGCTGATTTTATTTTTTCTTTTAACTGAGATTCTATGATATTGGTGTTTTCTTCAGCCCCACTTGCAATCATATATAGTTCTGCAGTTAAATTAAGATACAGTAGAATCCTTCTTCCTCTGATAATCACTGTACTCATGAAAAATATTCCACTATATTCAATATCCATGTGTAATTCTTTCACTAGAGGTTTTATGAATATGTGTTCTCAGTAAGTGTATAGGCTTTCAACAAAAATTCTCTTCAGTAATATGTCCTGCTTTTAAGTTTACTTTTGAATGAGAAGATGTATTTCATGTTATACAAATTAATCACACTCACAATCTGGAAAGGAATCACAATATATATTAAATATGGAGGGTAACACATTGAGAAGAGGATCCCTTGAGAGTACAGAGTAGTTAAATTTTAAGTTACTTAAATTTTCTATAGAGTTTATATTAATATATCAAGAAGGAAACTTTAAGTCACATCACCAGGGGATAAAGATCATTTGTGTTCCGTTTTTCATAGGAAGAGAGGCAAGAAGAATTTAAACTAATCCTGCTCTGACAGATTGTCAAGCAAAGTAAGTACAGGATCTTGCTAGCTACTGAGGAAAAGGAGTACAGAAAATTTTGAATGTCATTTTTCCACAATGCCAAAGGCCAGGAGACATGGGAAATGTAAAACTGAGTTCAGTATAGTTTCTAATCTTTTAAGTGCAATTTATATTAGAAGCATATCTTGGTAGACTGTACATGAAAGGAAATTCTACTTAATATCATCCCTGTTCTAAAAAAAGTATGGAAGAATCTACTAACAATGGAATATTTTAAAATATTTCTGACTTACACCTTTTGAGGACAAATTGATATCATTGTTTTATGTCAGTTTGTTAATTGTAGCATGAATCTTTCATATCTGCTTAAATTACATTTAAAATTAGTAAAATGGATTTTTAATGAAGTAAGGGAAAACAAAGTTCCCTCTGTTTCATTAATATATTCTATGAAGAGATGTGCACAAACATACATTCAAGCATCCTAAGTAAAGAAAAACAGATGATTTGCATTTTATAATACCAAATTCTGACTTTCAAATAGAAAAGTATACCTCTTTTCAATGTTTTTTTTTAATTTATTTTTTTGGTACCAGGGATCTAATTCAGAACCCTGTGTATGAGAGACAGACACAATGCCACTGAGTTACTTTTCTGGCCCTACACATCGTATTTTTAATGCATTTATTTCTTCTTTGATCAAAAATTATGATTCTCAGAAACACAAAGAAAAAAATTATTCTTCAATTACCAAAAAAAATCCATCATTTAGAGCATAGCTAACTTTATTCTAATAATATTGAAGTTTCAACTTATTTTTAAGGGGCCTTGATGTTTTTATATGGCCAGTAAAATAAAAATATGAAATTTATAGTTGTGAGCACAAACTATGAATGGATCTTTTGCTAAAATTATATGTAGATAGATAGATAGATAGATAGAGATATAGATATATAGATATATAGATATGGATATAGATATATAGATATGTGTGTGATCCAACCTTAAAATTTAAAAGTGATTTATAGAACCAAAGAATAAGATTATTGGAAAAATACCTTCAGAAGTATTTAGTTTGCATTGGTAAATCTAAACTCAGAAGAGTTGCCCTAAACTTTTAAAAAATAGTCCACACGGCAGTGATTCATAAGCACAGTAAACACTGAACCTATTAATATCAAAAGTGCTCTACTTGGTTATTTTGCCACCTGTGAGTTAGAGGGTCTATCTGGATTTAGAAAAATGTCACGAATTAGCAAAGCACAGCTCTGCCAGTAGCTCCGCTTAAAGCTGGGTACCATTTGCTAACTCTGCTGGTTGCTGGCCTCTACACTACTGACTGTTGGTGTTTGACAATGGCTTGTGCTGGCTGCCTTCTTTAGATCCTGTCCCATGCTGGTCCCTGTTTCTGATCCTAATTGGCTGCTGGTCTCTGGAACTCTTTTGAGTTAACAGCCTCTAGTATTTATTGTTCTTTTAAAGTTCTTCACACTATTGAGGATCCAGAGTAGATTAACCAGAGCCTCCAAGTTGACACTACCTGAGAAATAATGATTTCTCCGAACGAATTTGTAGAACCAGATTGGCTTTATTTTTACAGGGCCTGTGAAGCAGCATGAAGATACACCAGAGCGCTTTCCTAGGCTAACTTTCGGTGTGTGAGAGGAATGCTGCTTAGATCAGGACTCCAGGCCTATTATTGGTCCAAGTGTAAACCAAATTTGGAGTGATGCTGAGTCCCAGTCCAGGCTTGTGATTGGTTCAAATGGGTGGGCATCCAGGACAGCTATAGGTGACAAGACAGAGATTCAGGGAAGAAGGCAGGAGACTTCAACTCTGATTGACAGTTGTTATGTCTCTGGTAAATAGTGAATTTGGAACTGAGAACCTTTCAGGAGGGCTGTGTTCATCACAGCTTCCTAGAGTTTGGGGAATTTTTTGATATTAATAATGGGCCAGGACCCCTCTCTAATGATCTTAGCTATGTTTGAGTGTCCACCTTCTGCACAGATGGGGCAGAAGTCTCTGGAGTGGCAGGAGTGGGTGAGGGGCACCTGAAAGGGCAAGCTCCACATTCTATCAAAGGGTTTTGTAGGAGAGTAGCTGCTCCTACCCTTGGAGGAAACCAAGGCAGCTGGTTGCAGCCTTCCTGGGAAAATAGTGGCATAATGAAGGAAGAGCTGGGAAAAGGTACGATAGCTGCTTGCCAAAGATGGCCCCCTCTGGCCAGCACAGGAAAGGTGAGAGGCAGGTACTTGTTGTGTCTTTCAGTTTGATTGAATGGAATCGGGAAATTACTTGAATCAGCATTTCCCTTGTTTTAATTTGAATTTCCTCAGCTCCAAATATGTTTCTTATGATCATGGGTTTTATATAAGTGTTGTTTTTTATATGCTTAAAATAAATAGTATCACCTCCAATATTTTAGGATTACACAATATGCATGTAAATACATACATACTTCAATAATTTAAAAGTTGGGGTTCTAGTGGATACAGAAGGAAGATAATATATAAATATTTCAAGTCAAAACTGGATGAAAAAGAGCAAAATATATAAGTGGAACCCAAAAGGTACAGAACAAATTTGAGAAAAATCACATATCCACTCGCTGTGGGTTGGAGAGTATATTTAGGGCATTCAGGGCAGATTGGACATTATAAATATGGAAACTTTGGGCTTACTTCACTGGAGTCAGACCCATGAAGCAGCATATGTTCCTGAGCAAAGAGCATTTCCCCCACTGTTTTTCTAAGTCTGTGTGTGTCAGTTACTTTTCTCTTGTTGCTGTGACAAAATACCTGGCACCTAAGTTAGAGGGGAAAAGGTTTATTTGGCTTACAGTTTGTAGAGGTGTCAGTCCATAATTGGCTGGCTCCAAGTCATGGTGGCAGAGGTACAACAGTGGACGACAGCAAAAGCAAGAAGAGCACTCCGGTGGCGTGTTGCAGAGGACAAGCAGTCCCTGTTTCCCACAAAGTAGCAAAAGCAACCACGTACCTTAACAGTCTTTCTTCCCCTTTTATCTTATTCAGACTACTGGGATTAGGAAGGTGCCAAACCAGTCACTCACTTGTGTAGTGGCTTAGTAATCACACTCCTTCATCCTAGCATGACACATTCTGTATTCACCCACCTGTGACATGAGGCTTTGGGGGGACATCAAGACCCACCCCATAGCACTGCGTTCCTGGGCTACAGAATTGTTTTTTGTTTGTTTGGGGAAAGTGGGTGTGGGAAAGCACCTATTTAAAAGTCTATTTCTTCATTTCAGAATAAGGGCAAACATGTCTGACCAAAGATAGAAAATACAGAAATAAAGGTAGTCAAATTTGAGGACTGTTGTAATAGAATTTGCAAGGCTTAAAAGACACTTGAGTATATGATTAACAAGGAAAAGAAATATCTCAGAGATAATTTTTTCAGTTTAGTAATCTGAGTGGTTTATGAATACTAACAAAACAGTAGAATTTATTTTCCTAAGGCCATTGTTTGTTTTTTGTACTATCGACTACCTGCATCATTTTTGGTAAAACTCGAGCTTATTTTTATCAAGAAATGAGATTCTGTAATTTAAATTTCTCTTTATGCCTTTTTATGTAACACTGGCAGAATTAAATACATGCTTGATTGTATAACTCTATTAACCAGCATGCTAACTTTGCTTGCTCTGAATTTTTATTAGATTTGTGTATTTTAACTCTTTTAAAAAGTTTCTTTCTGTTTTGAACCTGTTATTCTGTAGGGTTGTATGATGCATTGGGTAAGAGAATAGATTTTAGAATCCCAGTTCACACTGCTGACTGTGTAATCTTTTGCAATATACTTAACTTCATGAGTCTTAGTCTCCTTATTTGCAAAGTAAAATATATATAAAATACATAAATCATAAGAATTAATGAGTGTTTCCTCAGATTAAACTATTTCTGTATTTTTATTCCATTTTTTTACTATAAAGTGCTATTTATTTTTTAATGAATGATAGAATTGTTTTATACTTTGTCATTAGTTTTATTTTTAAGATGTAAAAAGTTATACTAGGTTATAAAATAGATGGAAATTTTCAGCTTTTTCCTATAGTATTTACATATATTGTGGATTATTGCACACTGAGAATTTGAAATACATCAAGATTAGGATTGTGTGGTCTAGAAGTTATTACTTCCTTTGGTAAATCTTTCACATTCTTTCCTTTCTACTGGCCTGGGCAGTGTGTGTGTGCGTGTGTGTGTGTGTGTGTGTGTGTGTGTGTGTGTGTTGTATATTGTTTCTTGATTCAATTTTGTTAATTTTTTATTTCTCAAATGAATGTTTGTTTATATTTAAAATTTAATAGCTTAAGCTTTACATGATATTACTTGGTAATTCAAAACATTCTTTAAAAACTATACAAGGTCTTTAGAAATGATATAATACAGTTTAAACCTCTCAGAACATTCATTAATGCCTAGAACTCCATCCCTTCATTGCTTTAGTAATTTTAATTTTGTGAAATAAATTTATTCAATTATTCTTAAATTGATCAGTATGCAATCGCTGCTAATTAGTATATATAAGAATATGTGTATTAATTTGCAAAATTAACACTAGTAGGACTGCAAGGAAAATTTGAACAAAGCAGGTTTTAAGAATTCAAATGCCATTTTGAAGAGTTACTAAAAGACTTTTTATTTATTTATTGACTTTTATTAGTGCATGTTTCCAGTAAACAATGATTTCTTTTACTGTAGGGAATAGGTACATATACATAACACATTTCAATTCCCATCTTTTTCTCTCTTCCATCTGCTCCCCCTTTTATTTTTATTTTCCAGCATCAGATTCATTTATTTACCTTTTAAAACCTTAAAAACAGTGGTCATGTATTCAAATTAAAACCATACTAATAGGCCAGATAAAACATCTAAGACAATTGTACTAAATCAAGCTACACTTTTACGCTTTTGCTTATATTTCCTCACTGTATTACTGTTCTTTTTCTTTCTTTCTCTTTTGTCCTGTTATCTTTCTTTTATATAGTAATAAATACAATGTTTCTTATATAAGAGAAACCACGCGATATTTAAGTGTGTGTCTTAGTTATTTCACTTAAAATTATGGTTTCAAAGTAAGTCCATTTTCCTACTCATTTTTTTTCATATAATTGGCTTTTGATGTTAAACACACATTTTTAAGTGCAATGTGTCCAGCAAAGCACAAAGATGTTGTTCCTCCCTTCATTCTTCCTTGAGACCTGCACAGGAACAAGTACAAAAAGACTCAGGCTGAGTACCTTTTATATCAGAGAGCATTGGTATCTGTGAAATTTTGCTGTGGGGCCCTAGACCATTCATCAGAAAAAAACATAAACAAAAAAGGCAGGTGTTCTTTTACACAAGTACCCCATCTAAGCCTGACTGAAATATTTTGAAATAGATGTGGAGTTAGCGATGGAGCCAGTTTTCAGTTGTTGAATTGGAAAGTCTACAGTTTTTATCTACAAAAAGACAAAACATGAGGATAAGATCTATAATCTGATTCCTTTTTGCTTTTTGGACTGATTGAATTGCTCTGAAAACTATGAAGTTTATGTAATTTTAATAATAATTATAAATTGCATAGGTATTTATGATGTGTGCTCTTTTCCAACTGATAAAATAATTTTATTTTCAATATTTAATTTTATAAAATTTTTAATATTCCCCCAATAATGGAATAAATTTTCAATAGAAAAAAGATTTAAGAACCTGGTATAAACATATCCTTGCAACATACAAATTTCTCCATGAGAATAATATGCCTAAGTAGCAAGTTCTATAATCTTGTTTAAGTAGTTTCACTAAAATAAATAGAATTATTGACAACTGGCACCTGAAAGTGTATGATAAATATAACGTTTTTGCTTTAAGAATATATATTCTTATATTAACATTAATGTATGTTCAAAAACAGAACATAACCTGAAAAGGGACTATTTATAAATGTGGAGATTTTTACAGCTATTCTGTGAAACTTGGTTTTTTTTAACTTTCTTATAGATTGATTTTAAATTTTACAAAAATATTTTACCATGAACACAGAATTACTATTGAGATTTTTATCTTTATCCTAAAATTTAGTAGGAAATTTTTTATTTTGAGTTTATTCAGTGTACGTTATGAGCTATAAAATTAGGAACAGCTTTTTTCTTGCAGTAAAAAATAAAATTCTTAAGCTTTTCCTGACATTTTATTTGTAGATAATTATTTACAAAATTCAGCAAAAGTCCCTCCTTTTTAAAAAAAGTACTGAATTAAAAATTTTCAAAGTATTTGATAATAAGCATAGAATGGGTCCCAACAAAGCAGAACCCTGGCAACTTGTGGTTTGGCCTACTGGTTCTTACTACTCGAATGCTATTGCTTACATACAACCAACAGAGGAAACCAGGAGCTAGGTGCTTTGGCATTTAAATGGAAATGTTGAGATGTATTGCTTGATATCAGCCAGTCTTTTCCTGAAATTTATATGATAAAATTTGTAGGTTTTTCAAAAAGCACATAAAATTACAGTGGATGGAATGATGCTGTTGTTAAGCTATCTTTAAATTCAAATCTGCCTTTTGTCTTCAGCTTTAATATGCCTTAGAGATTCAGTCTTTACACAAAAACTTTTTACTTTTCATCCCGTTCCATTTAAGGAAGGAAATAAATAATCATTATAAAATATTCTAGGTCTCTTGTGGTTCCAAATGAATTCATTTGGAACCATAAGAGACCTAGAATAGCAAAAGCCATTATACGCAGCAGTCACATGGCACCAGGTGTAACAATTCCCAATTTGAAACTATACTACAAAGCCACTGTGATAAAATCAGCATGGTACTGGCAAAGAAATAGGCCTGAGGATCAATGGAACAGACTGGAAGACACAAAAACAAATGCAGATGTACTCAGCTACCTCATCTTCGACAAAGGAGCTCACCATCCTCAGTGGAGGAAAGATAGCCTCTTTAATAAATGGTGTTGGAAAAACTGGATATCAACCTGTCCCACAGATTAATTAGACCCTTATCTTTCGCCATGCACTAAATTAAAATCCAAATGGATTAAAGATCTAAATATTAAAGCAGAAACATTAAACTTGCTGGAAGGTAAGTTAGGTAGAACTCTGGAAGACATTGGTATAGGAAAAGAGTCTATGAACAAATCCTCAGTAGCACGGGAACTAGCAGATAGAATCAACAAGTGGGATCTCATCTTACTAAAAAGCTTCTGTACTTCAAAAGAAACCATTAGCAGAACTAAGAGACAATCTACAATGTGGGAAAAAATTTTTACCAGCTGTACCTCAGACAAAGGACTATTATCAAGGATATATAAAGAACTCAAAACAATCAGTCCCCCCAAATATAAAGACCCGATCCAAAAATGGGCATCCGAAATGAACAGACATTTCTCATACAAAGAAGTGAAAGCAGCAAGAAAATATATGAAAAAATGTTCCACATCACTGGTCATTCGAGAGATGCAGATGAAAACAACACTGAGATTCCACCTCACCCCACAAAGAATGGCTGCTATCAAGAAATCACACAATAACAAATGTTGGCGGGGTTGTGGGGAGAAAGGAACCCTCCTCCATTGTTGGTGGGAGTGCAGACTAGTGCAACCACTATGGAAATCAATATGGAGATACCTCAAAGAGCTTGGACTGGAGGTTCCATTTGACCCAGCCATCCCTCTGTTGGGTATCTTTCCAAGAGAACTAAAAGAATCATATCACAGAGAAGTATGTGCACCCATGTTTATAGCGGCACAGTTTGTAATAGCTAAATCTTGGAAACAACCTATTTGCCCATCCGTTGGAAACTGGATAAAGAAGTTGTGGTTTTTCTATAAAATGGAATATTACTCAGCCATAAAGAGCGAGAGAATAGATTCATTCATAGGAAAATGGATACATATTGAAGATATACTCCTAAGTGAAATAAATAAGTCCCACATGTGTAAATACCAAATAGTTTCCCTGGTGTGAATATTCTGCAACAATGCATAAGATTCTAATAAGATTACTGACATTTAGAAATGGGAGGAAAGGAGCTAAAGGTGTAGGGAAGGTGTGATACGTAGGGGAAGAACAAAAAGGGAAAAGAAAAAAATGTGAGAGAATGAAAAGATGAAAATAAAGTGTTTGTAGATGGGGAGGGGAGGAGGGGGTGAAGGGAGGGCAGAGGTAAGGGGAAAAAATGAGAATCAAGACTTGCCATATAAAGGTACATGATCCCAACAATGAATGTAACTGTACTGTATCCCTAAATGTACCAATAAACTCAATTAAAAAAAAAATAATGATGCTAGATCACATATTGTTTCTAAGAACATACCTGATTATCATCTCTCCATTCAATGTGTAGCATATAGAAATGAATAATCTTGTACTAAAAATATTGATAGCTCCTCAGCAATATTAAAAATAATGTAAGATATTTAGGAGATTTTTGCTATTCTTCTTCTAATATAAACCCTTTTAGTTTTCCAAATATAAAGTCAGTTAGTTTGTATTTAGAAAATCTTAAGTGAAATTTTTGTAACTGAATAATCATGAAATGTATTTTAACTATAGAACCACATATACTGCATCATCTTTTAGAATAAAATTTGCACCTATATTACAGATTCTTTATGTAAATTTTCAACTTTTTCATAACTCGATGAGATAACAAGATCACAATTATTTTGAGCCTCAAAATCGAAAGTAAATGCTTTATTTGTTGGTTCATTTCTTCAGAAATAGAAGACAAAGATCCACATTTTGTCTATTTTAGATGTAAAGATCATCTATATTTTATAAAAGTAAAAGCATGAAGCCAGATGGAATTCAGTGCAAACAATAAGAATTTATTTTTTTCTATATAATCTACTTTAAACAAGTAATTTACATGTACTTAAGATCCTATACATACCATTCTATACTTGTTTAATGATACTTTTTAGGATTTTTTTTCTGAGTACCGGGAATTGAACTCAGGAACTAGCATCAAATGATACTTTTTACTGAGTTGCTCTAATGATTTGGCTGGATGAATCATTTTATCATGGGAATAAATAGATACTTATTTGTTATTTATCAAATTATTATTTTGCAAATGTCTAATGTAAGAAAATGATACAATTGTGTAGTTGATAGTTATAGTCACTGGTTAAAGAATGTAATATACTTGTGCATTTTTTCATTTTGCCAAATCCTTTCTATAAAGACTTTCAGTGAATTCAGCATTTATGAGGGACTTTATATATAGGTTTGTAAATAACTTGGGAGGAATGAGGGCCAGCTATTGTGATTCAAGAATGGAGTCTGATAATAAGTGAGGCTTGGGATAATGGTGACTATGTTCTTTGGATAGACTCAGGAAATGTGCAGGATTATAAATGATTAGAACTTGTTCACTGACCAAATTGAGTAAAGAAAGAAGAATGGTAACAAGATTACCATGATAAAACTAGAATTAAAAATTTTTAGAATATCTCATTGAGTTAGAAAAGTTGTTAAATTCAGAAATATCTGCAATACGTTTAAAATATTTGTGTTTATACATCTAAAGGAGGATGTCTAGATTGGAGTAGACATTGAAAAATGAATCATTAAGGTCATAGACCAAGCCACAAAAATAAATGAGTTTCACTAAAACGCAGAAAGTGAGAAAATTAGAGTAAGAATTTTGGGAAGACTAATACATGTTCAGAAAAGGAGGAAAAAAATCTCTGGAATACTTAATGGAACTAAAAATCAGAAACAAATATTAAATTCTTACTTGAAAGAGGCAGCTTGGATGCATATTCAGTAACACAAGTCATTTTTGCCAGTAGAGTGTCAGTAGTGAAGGTAGGAAGAGCAACTTAAATGAAAAGATACTAACAAGTTATTCAGCTTCTATAATGGTAATCAGTAAGTGTTCTTCCTCCCACTATTGCTGTCCCCCATTTGCAACATGAATTCATATCAGCCCCAAAGTGAAGCTGAAAGAATATAATACATGTATAGAAGAAAGCCCTAGGCTTAGTGCCTAATATCATGAAAGAGAGTAGAGAGAGGAGAGGAGAGATCGAATATAAGAAAATAATAGTCTTTAGTGGTAGACCAGTTGGATACAGGAAAAAAATGGAATAAAGAATTTCCCTCTAATTTAAAATAGATACCAGGCTGACTTTCTGATTTTGAATCCCATCCTCTGCATTCTAATGTAGAGATTGATTTCAATCCAGATTTGCCAGCTTTGTAAACTTTGATTAACTATCTTAAATTGGTTGGGCTTAAACTTTTTAACGATTTTAAAGTACAAGGACTAGACATATCAGTTAGCCCTTCTTAGTATATATTCAATGCTCCACTAGTTGCTTTACTTCTATTATTTCATTTAATCTTCACAAAACCCTATGAAGGAGACATTATTTTCAGCCTTACTTGAGAGATCTTTAGCTTGACATAGAGAAGTTAGGTAGTAAGTCTAAATACACACAATTAAAGTGACAGGGAAAATGTGTACCTTGCTTGCTGACCCAGAACTACATTATCACATGAACTTTTGGGTTCTCTCTTCAGTCACATGTCATCTGCTCAACAATACATAATTTTGTTGACTGGTGTAAAATATCTTATAGTACTATAGCATGTTAGTTACCAAGTAGAAATGTACAAAAAGTAACATTCAATTTTAAAAACAAAATGAATGCGAGCACTGTTATGTATGCATATGACAGAAGCAGTTGTTAGTCATGTTGGCATACTTCTCAGAAGTGTAATGAGTTACTTGTTTATGTTAACTACTATTTTGGCCAATTTCTGATAATATGTGTGCAGGTGTATGTAATTTATCGTTATTTTTATTTTTGGTATTGGGGATTGAACTCAGGACCTTGCCCTTAGAAGGCAGGTGCAGTGCCACTGAGCTAAATCCCTAGCAGAGAGTGTATATTTTCTGAAGCCAAGTTTTCATGAAATAATATATAATAAAGATTGTGAGATACCAACAGAAAAAATACACATCATTTACTTTTCTCTAATTAAATGTTTTATATGTACCCTCCATGCTAGAATTTACCACATTTCTGGGTGATATAGGATGATAGTTATGGTAGCAATGGACAACTTAATTAATATATTACCAATTAATTTCTCATGCATTTTCTTCTAAATTACATTTATGCCAATTTCCTACTTTTGGGAAAATGACTACTGTTTTTTATTTTTACAGAATTACTATCATCAATTAAGTGGGAAATTACAGTAATGAAGCTATTAGCAAACACAATTTTTTTCAAGAATTTTAATAAGCTATTTCTTTGTTTCTTCAGTTGTGTGTGTGTTTGGAACTGGGGACTAATCCTAAGGCCTTCAAACTAAGCTAAATCCTGAATCCATATTTTATTTTTTATTTTGACACAAGATCTTCCTATGTCACCAGGTTACTCAGGATGGGCTCTAACTTGCTATTCTCTGCCCCAGCTTCCCAGAATGCTAGGATTACAGTGCTGTACCACTATGCTTGGCTTGTTACTGCATTTTCTTAAATCCTGTGAAATTTCTAAGTAGATTAATTTCCCTTTGTTTGCATGTTTAGTTTAACAGAACAAAAGGTCCTTATATATTTTCAAAATCTTTTATTCTCTTAAATTGGGGAAGAAAATATGTCTCACACCCGGCATTACCTAAGGAAGCTATTCTACATAGTGTTTCTAAAGTATTGGTGTATCTTATAAAGCATTTATCCTTGGTGTTCTGATTTAGATAAGAAAATTCAGAGGTTGAATTTAGGAATGTGATTGGTTCATGGGGGTATTATACTCATCAATGAATAAATCCAATAGCTAAATGTGCTGTTAGGAGAACATAGGGAGAACAGCCCTCTGTTGATCAGAAGAGATGAGAGATGTTTCACTGGAGTGTGACCTGGAAGTGTATGTTTCACTCCCCTGATTTCTTTCTCTCTCTGGTTCTTGGCTACTGCGACGTTAGGATCTTTTCTCCAGCAATCCTTTCCACCATGTTCATCCTTCCGTGGACCCAGCTAACTATAGACTGATTCCTCACATATGTATGAGCCAAAATAAATTTCTGCTTTATTTTGTGGATTGTGACCCTTGGATAATCTTACCTTCTAATTTAGTGGAAAAATGCATTCACTTCCACATTAATTATATATTATATAGTAAATGAGTTCATTTGATTTAGAATAGTAAAGTCCCTTGCTTATCTGAATTTGTTCATATTCCAATACAAAGGTGGTGGCTTTTTCTAAGGCAATAGTGGGTGTTTATTCATAGTCCACTTAATTTATAAGCTTGGATTTTTCCTAAGCCCTGTGTTCCTCAGCTGTGCCACAGATCCAGTGTGTATTGAGTCTTGCCTTAGGACTGCTCTCCATTGCCTGCATTTTTGAAAATTCAGGAAGGACCAAATCAGTTCCTAGGAGCTGCTTGCCTTTCGATACTTTGTTCTGGACCTTTCTGTCTGCTCCAATCCAGAATTGTGGTCTAATCCTGCAGCACACTTGCACATGTACCTTTCATAACTTTCAATCGTACTGTTTTCTGATTCAATATCTTTCTTTTTAGGTTGTCCCTTCTAGCTTTGTGCCTAACGTTGTAGATCTTTTGAGAATTTCAATGTGAGAAAATTGCTTAGTTTGATTACAGTATTGGTCAGTTATATCTGAGAATTGAGTGTCAGATAAAACAACATTTCAACATTTAAAGGTATTGATATATTCTACAATAATTTCAGTGTTATAAAGTAATATGTTTATTATATTTTAATACATAAATTTTTCAACAATTGTAAAATATTGCAACAATAAAATTAACATCATAACATGGAGTAAAATATTATGCCTACTAAAAATCAATAGTTATATATATTAAGAGAAACAGGCACTTAACTTTTTCAAAAATTAATATTTAATTATATTCTTTAACATGTAAGATATCACGGAAAATTGACATTTTTTATAAAAGCAATTACTAATATGTTATAAATCCATATGTGTCTTAGTTACTTTTCTCATTGCTCAGACAAAATACCAGACACTCTAAGTTAAAGGAGGAAATATTTATTGCAGCTGAAAATTTGTAGACGTTTTAGTACATAGTTTGCTGACTCCAAGGCACAATGGCATGGCTGAGGGGCACCTCAGAGGAGAAACAGTTCATGGTGGGCAGAACGCAGCAAAATACCAAAGAAGCAAAGAAGCAGAAAGCAAGTGCAGCAGCCCTATTTCTGTACCTAATACCTATCCAGGATATGTGCCCTTAGGGTGTTTAGCACTCACTCAAAGTGGGTCTTTCCATTATGCACACCAATAACTATACCAAACCAATCAACAAGTAATTTAGTAACTACATAACCTAACCCTAGCATCACACACTTAATCCCAACATCACATAAAATAGGTTTGGCCATCTCTGAGAAGCCCCACCTATGACCACATGAGGCTTTGGGAGAACATTTAAACACAAGCCATAACAATATGCCTTTAGAGATTCACAGTTTGCAAATACAATAGATATATTTGCATGTCTTTTTAAAAATCGATATGAGCTATTTCTCTGTCAGATAATTTTCTAATTATTTTGAATATATTTAAACATAACAAAAATAAAAGTACACAATTATTCCAGATAAAAAGCATTTAGCACTTAGATCAGTGCAGCCTTCTAGTGTTCTAGCCTATTCTTGTAAATAGAAGATTTTGATATAATTACTTAATTAGGTCAGACTAAAACTTTATTAAATTTTTAAAACTTTAGGGATTACTTTTTTCAATAAGATATTAATTTTTCATCTGGCCTAATTTTCTATCTCCCTGATATATTGCATATACATGATCAAGTTATAGTTTGAAAAAATGTGACCATTATAAAGCCTTCTGCTTAAAATCTAGGTATCTAGGGAGTCAGATATTCCTAGTCGTCAAACTCACATCTTGTCATCAGCCATATGCATGCTCCTTCCTACCACTAATTTTAATTTTGACCTTGAGGTTAGTGAAACTCTCTAATTTTCATTTTCTTCCTCTGTGCTATACATTAAACAAAATCCACTGGGCATCTTTGATGATTAAATTGAAATAAGTAAGTAAATTTCTCTTGGCTCAGTATCTAAATGGTAACATCCTTTTGTTCAGGACCTATATTTGTCAAAAGTCTGAGATTTTCCCTCCTTAGAAGTTACCAGGTCAGTGGCTACAAAAAATTAATAGATGGTGGCAGCACAGAGGGCTTTAGTGCTCAAAAGGACTTTAGATTTGTATTCATTCACAATTTCCGCAGGTTCGATAAATAAGTCCTTGCATACAGAGAGGGTGAGTCCCAGCTGAGAAACCCCAAATTTAGTGTTCTTAAAAAACAATGATAGTAAACTTGTCTGACCTCTGCTCCAAAGACAATATTTTTCTAGACAACAACAAATGTGTTCTTTGCCCCATTAGGAGAGACTGTCTTCACTTCCCCAAACCATTTGCTCAACAAATATATTTGATATAATACACACTTGAGGTAGTTGGAGAATTATCTCTCCAAAATACCATTAATACATTTTTCCTGTTTCATTGTGAGTGCCCACACACTCTGACCCCTTTGGTGTTACTGCATTCTTCTCTTTTCTGTTAAATCTGTCTCTCTTGCCTCTTCCCAACTTCTATATTGTTTTCTGCCAGATACTGTTCACATATCTTCAATAGTGGCTAGGTGTTTTCATTAGTTTCTTGTTACAGAAACAAAACAACCAATACCCACAAGTTAAAGGAGAAAAGGATAATTTCAGCTTAAGGTCTGTAGAGGTTTCAGTTTATAGTCAGCTGGTTTCTAGGTAAAGCAGCATGGCAGAGGGAACAACAGAGGAGAAACAGTTCACGACTTGTCAGGCTGAGGCAGTGAGCTTTTCTTTCTTCTTTTCCTTTCATTCCATGCAGGCTATGAGGCAGTGGTCGGTGCTACCCATAACTAAGGTGGATCTTCCCTCTTCAGTAAATACAGTATCCATACCAAACAATGTAATACTGTTAGACAGTTGAAAACACTATATTAACATATAATTATTATTCAGAGTTATTTGTTAACAGGTTCACTGTTAGTATTATATATTACATGTTTTTTTAACACATTTACAATAACATGTATTCACCATTATAGTATACAGAACAGCTTCATGACCCTAAAATTCTCTATCTATTTATTTCTCCCCCATTACTCCTGGCAAGCAAACCTTTTTAATGTATACATAGTTTGCCTTTTCCAGAATATCATATAATTGGAATCATATAGTATGTAACCTTTTGTATTGGTTGTTTACAGCTTATGGTGTGCATTTAAGTTTCTTCTGTTTCTGATCACGGGTTTATATCACATTTCTTTTTAATACTGAATAATATACCCTCATCTAGGCAGACTAGTTTATTTATTTATTCATATATTGCTTGCTCCAAAATTTTGACGAATGTAAGTAAAACTACTGCAACTATCCACATGCAAGTTTGGATTTCCATTTTCATATCTTTGGGGTAAGTATAAAGGAGCACCAGTGATAGATTGTATGGTTTAAGTATGTTTCATTTTGCAAAGAATGCTCTAACTTCTAATTTGGCTGGACCAATTTGCATTCAGTTGGCTGTGAAAGAATGAGTTTCTGTTAGTCTAATTGCTTTCCAGTAGTTGGTGTTGACAGTGCTTTGCAAATTGGCAAGCATGGATGATGTAGTCACAGTATGTCTACGTTTTTTAAAATTTGCATTCCCTTGATCAGGCGCAATGTGGAGCGTCTTTTCATTAACCTGTTTGATCATCTTGATGAGGTGTCTGTTACAGTCTTTTAGTTTTTCAAATTGGATTGTCTGTTACTTTAAGGTTGACTTATAAGTTTCTTTTCATACTTCAGATAACACCTTTACATCATATGTCTTTTCAAATACTTTGTGCCAATCTGCAACTTACCATTTAGTTTTCAAGTTCTGTGTAAACAGTTCTAGAACTCCTCTAGCTGGTCTATTTTAACCTTTCCAAATCCCTGCAACAACTAGTTCCAAAGGCATCAAACTATAGGTCTGGTGTGGATGTGATGACCTCATTTTGCTAGTACCAATTTTCTGGATTAGTTGGCTTTTCCAGTAGTAGAAAAAAATGCTTGACACAACTTAAAGGAGGAGAGGTTTTGCTTTTGCTCAGGATTCATAAAATTCAGTCCAAGAATGACTGTCTCCAAGGTGGTACATCACGGTGGAAGGGCAAAGGGGCCCACTTTCTGGTAGCATTGCAGCAGAACAGCTAAACAGAGCCAGAGAGGAAAAAGCCAGGGGACAGATAGCGTACCCCAGATTACATATTCATGACCCAGCCAGATGTATCTGGAAGCAGGCTATACTAATCTCCTAGGTAGCTCTCAAGCCATCAAGTTGATAATTTAACTTAATTGTCACATTATTCATGATAGCTAGGGAAGCAACTGACTTTTTGTGTTAACTATCTATTCTACAACACTGCTATAACTACTTACGACCACTTGTACAATGCACACATAAAACCAATAAAATTACTTTTAATTTTCTTTGTTATTTCATACTTTTCTTTTTAATGGTGGCGAAGTTTTATTAAGGGTAGGGAAAAAACAGGTAGGAAAAGAAGTGCACCCTGTGGCATGAAGGCCGCCTGTTGTGCGATGGCATGATAGCCATTATTTCTTATTTTCTAACCATCAAAATCATCTGCGAACAGAGTGTTTTCTTTCTCAATCCATAACTCCTTTATTTTACTTTGTTTTCTTGTTACTTTAAATGTATTTTCTAATGCAGTGTTGAAGAGATAATATAATAAATTGCATTGATTGACATATTCAATGAGCCATTCCTATTTCTGAGAATGAATTTTGGTTGAGAGTAATATATTTCATTATAAAGATTGACAAATTCAATTTACTAATATTTTAAGATATTCTGCATTTATAAATAAAATTTTTAATATAAAATTTTCTTATAATTTATTTTTTTGTTTTATCATCAGGGGGAATCTTGTTTATGATATGAGTTACAGGGCATTTACAACTCCAAAATTTGGACATTGTACATAAAATTGGTAATTTAAAAAAATGTTTCATAGAAATTATCATTAAGATTATATTTATGACTTTGGTATTTTTGTGGATGTTTTTTAGCTCATAGTTACATTTTAAAATTATACAAAGGGCTACGAAGTTTATATCTTTCTACTTGACATTTCATAGTTTTAACTTTCTAAGAATAGATTAATTTCATCTACTTTGTCTAATTTATATGCATAGAGTAGTGAATAACATTCCTTTATTATTCTGTTATAATTTAGGGCAGCAATAGTGATTACATGTGTTTCATTTCTTATTAATTTTTATTTTGTTTTGTTGGTTAATCTTTCCAAATATTCACGAGTTTTATTGATATTTTAAAGGAACACCTTTAGTATTTTTTAACTACCTTTAGTTTCATTAATTTTCTCTATTGTTAACTGTGTTAGTTCTGTTTATTTCTGCTCTAGGTTTTAATCAATTATTTTCTTCTTCTGAACTTTAATTTTTCTTCCTTAATTTCTTAGGTGGAAGCTTAGGTTGTCTTTGTAATATATTCATTAAATTAAATACATTTTCTACTAAATTCTTCTGTAATTGAAGCCCATGAACTTTGACAATTTTTTAAATTTTGCTCTAAGTTTAGTTTCTCCTGAGACCATTATTTGACTTGTTTTTTAGAAATGTACTGCTTAATTATTAAATATTTGAGAAATTTTCAGTTACCTTAATGTTACCTCTTTTGTTTGATTTCCTCTTGTTCTAGGAATTAAGGTTGTGTTATTCTATTGAATTACATTTATTAAAGTATATCTTATATCCATAATGTAGCTTATCTGATATTCCAATTTTAGTATATGTGCTGCTGAAGCTAGAACTATCTGATAGCCCAGAGTGTGGAGTATTCAATGCATAGTTAAAAGAATATGAAATATGGATGGAGTATTCCTTAAATATTTGTTTTGCCTAGGTGTTTGGTAGTAGTTTTTAGGCTCCCTATATACTTGTTGAATTTCTAACTGCTGTTGCATTCAAATATAATAGTCAACTTTTCTGTTTTTCCTCAGTTCCATCTCTAATGACCTCATATATATCAATGCTCTCCCATTAGTTGTATATGCTATCGCTTCTCGGCCTTTTGGCTAAGATCAAGTGTAGTTGTATATGCTATTATGATTACTGTGCCTTCTCTGAGAAATTACCCTGCAAAGACAATAAGGTCATTTGATCTCTTATCATTGAATTCTTCTGAAGTACATTCAGTTTGGAATTATTGCTGCTACTGCAACTCCTTGTTTGCAGCTGCTGCTGTTGTTGTTAGGGTCGACATAGTAAACCTTCCAGTAGTATATTTTCATTAGTACATGGTGGTGGTACAAAATATGCAAACTCCTTGTGTAGAGTCGGTACAGGTACATAACACACTTCCTTTTTCCATCCCCTTTACCTTCTGTCCTCCCTTTCTCCATCTCTTGATCTCTTTTTCTTTTTTGAAAGATCTATTCCCTTGTTTTCTATTATCTTTTGTTCTTTATTTATAATTTGAGTTTCTAATATAAAAGAAAACATGATATTTAAGTGTGTGTCTGATTTATTACACTTAATATTATGATTTCAAGGTGCATCCATTTTCCTATCCATAGCTGGTTTATATTTCCAGCAGAATAGTACTCTTTCATTATGTGTAAATACCACATTTCCTTAATCCATTTATCTGATCATGGCCGGTTAGGCTGCTTTCAAGATTTAGCTGTTATGAGTTGTGCTTCCATAGACATAGATATGCAGGTATCACTGTAATATTAATTTTTACCTCTCTTGAAAATACCTAAAACATGAATAGCCAGTCAAATTAATTTTTTTTCTTTTAGTTTTTTAAAGAATTTTCCCTACTAATTAGCATAGTGTATGTATAGTTTTTGTTCCCAGCCACAGTATAAAAAGGTTCCTTTACCCACACAGCCTCACCAGCATTTGTAATTATTTGATTTCTTGATGGTGACCATTCTTTCGAGGATAGGGTCAAATAATAGTCTTATTTTAATTTGCTTTCCTTAATGGCCAGCAATTTTGAGCATTTCTTCATGTAAATGAAGTGTCTATTCATTTCATTTGCTCCTTTCTTGATTTAGTTTTTCATTTGAGGAGTCAAATTTTTTATTTCTTTATATATCCAGTTGTAAGTATTCTGCAGAAGACTGGACAATATTTTCTCCATTCTGTAGGTTTTCTTTTCATTCTGTTGGTTGTTTCTTTTATCTCTTTTAATGTTCTCATTCCAATCATCACTTGCTTACAGTGTTTCTGAAAAAAATGTTAGCTCTACTTCTTAAGATTTTTCCTAGTAGGTAACATCTGTGCCAATCCAGCATTTTTTTTATTATCATTCTTTGCTTTTATACAGTTGAATGGGCTATCTGTAGGTTTTTTGTTTGTTTGCTGGTACCACAGGTTTTATTGTTATTTTCTGAGCATTTAAATCTTTGACTTCTTCGCCTATTCTTAACTTTGGAAAGTCCTTGACCATTATTTCTTCAAATATTTTGCTTCCTTATTGTCTTTCTTTTCATCCTTTTCTAACTAGGCAACTTTATAATTTTTAATACTACCCTAACGTTGTTTTGTTGTTGTTGTTGTTTTCTACCTTTAATCATTCTCTTTGTGTCTCAGTTTGTGCAGTTACGGGTGACCTATCCTAAAGCTGTCTAAGTATTTCTTTGATGGTTTCATTTCTTTTGATGAAATTGGTAAAATCCTTCATTTCTTTTGCTATATGTTTTAATTATTATTTTTCTTTATTTCTTAATTATATTTTATATATCAGCTCATAGTACCCATCTAGTCTTTTATGTTTTCTATTTTCATTAGAAATTTAAACATATTAATCAAAGTTGTTTAAAGTCCCTGTTTACTTTCAATACCAGTGTCAAATTTTGCTTAATGATGGATCGCTTTGTAGAGTGAGACTTTTCTTTTAAACTTTGCTGTACTTTGTAATTTTCTGTTGAATGTTACAAGAGTTGGAAAGGATTAAATATGGGGGCAAATGTAATTTATTGTGTTGTGGCTAAATTATGCCTGTGGTTCACGTTTTTTGTACCTCTATGATATCCCAGGTGTCTTAGTTACTTTACTGTGGCTGGAACAAAATGGCCAGTGTCCTCAAATTAGGAGGAAAGGCTTATTTTGGTTCACATTTTTAAGAGGTTTCCATCCATAGTTTGCTGACTCCAAGGTAGGGTGGCATGACAAAGGGGCATGACAAAAGCAAAACAGTCTGCCATGGAAGGCAGGAAGCATCAGCCTGCCTTCTGCTTTCCATTTTATTCTATACAGGCTATAAGATTTGGGGCTTCTCTTTGACCTGTTTCTCTATACATCTGACAAAATTTTCTTTGCTACTTATTATTATTGTTAGTGGGGCCATGTTTGGGTACTTGTACGATAAGTGGGAAGCGGTCATTTTATAACTTTCTAGATTAAGTATTGGTCTTTCTGTGGGCCAAGTTTAGGGATGGTAGTTTTGAAGGTGCCCTGTCTTTTCTCCAGCACAGAGGGTTGTTTTATCATTTCTTCTGCAGGGCTTCTGTTCTATTTTATGGAAGCACTTGTCATACCAATTATGGCCTTGATTATAGTTAACTGGTTGGTTGGATGATTTTTTTGGATAAAATAGGAAGTGTGGAGGAATTTGGAGCTAAGGAATTCTCTTCCTTTTGTCAAGATAGGGTTTTCATATTTTGTTCAGGCTTTTCATTGTATAAGAATGAGAATGATTTTCAAGCTCTTTATACTTTGAAACTGAAACTGGAAGTCTTTGAAAATGCGTGTAGAATATAAATCACCACATAATTGTTAGTTATTACAGTATGATTTATTGGAATATAAGCTGATGAGATGTCTACTGAATGGAAAGATAACACTGTGGCTCAATAGCAAAAGAGAAGTATTTGGTGACATTTTCTTCTTATAAATATTATACATGTTCTCGTATAGTCATCCGATAATTCATATTTTCTTGAAAACAGTAACACGAATATCTAAAAATGCAGCTGTACTTGCAGGTTAACTTTGTATCTTTGAAAGCGAACGAGCCAAAGCTCTGAATTTTTCTGCCTTACTTAGATATTTATACTTCTTTTAAGACTTTTACCTATAAAATTTGTAACGGACTTTAACTCTGATTTCCTTAAATCAACAGGCCAAAAATATCAGCAGTGTACATTTTGTAAAGTGAATAGCACTATGCATTTCTGCTGATCAACCCCAGAAAGTCCTCCCAGGTTGCTCATTTGAGCTGAATTGGGAGATCTGCTCTATTAGCATAAGAACAGCTTTATAATTTTCTAAACAATGAACAATAACACCAACTCACAGTTCTCCCTCTAACATTTAAAAAACTGATTTTCTTAGCAGGTTGTCCTTAAAAACTATTTTATAATATTGGACTTAATTATGAGACTATAAATTTCATTAGAATCATTAGTGACTAAATATAAAATAATGTCAGCACATCATAACATAGGAAAAAAGATAATGGAAATGTTTTGTGTAATTTTAGCAGGAACCATTTTATTTGCTTTACATGGGTCTCGATTCCAAATAGTGAGAGGAATTTACACTTAGTATATAATCATTGTTTTGTTCTTGCTTTGTGAGATTAAAGATGTATAACGTTTCCAGGAATGTTGTATTTTTTGTTTATAATAGATAAAAGGAAGTATAACCTATAAGCTACATTACAGCTTCCCAGTGGAATTTAGTTTTTCAAGATTTATTTTATGAGATATTCTTGAATGTTATGAGCATTCATCTGAGAGTATCTGCATGTAATTCTTAAGAAAACCTAACTTTAAAACCCCAGTTATTTCCACATGAAACTAAATGTGAGATTTAAATCAAATATTTCATTTTAGAATAGTAACTGCAGCAGCAAGAAACAATAGCAATAAACAAAAAAGCATGGTGTTAAATTTTGGATTGTACTGAGCTAATTTATATTCTTAAATTTAGAACTGAAATGCAAATGAAATTATTTAATTCCTCAAAGTTATTTTTGAGCAGTATCATTATTTCTTTATCAAAAAAATCTACACTTGAGTATTAAAAAATATTGTTGCTTTAACATAAAAACTTTTTCTTTCAAAAGTTAGTTATATGTAAAAATTCGTTTCTTTCAAAAATTAGTTAAGATAGTTGATATTGCTATAATTTATAACATTTTTTTACCTAATTGATAGGCTTACCTTTCATATTTTATAGGCATACCTCGACATAATTATTTTGCTTTTTATATTGCTATTCATATATTTACTGTAATTAAATTAATATAAGTATATATTTGCTTAATCTTTAAAGATATTAATCATTCACCTTTAATTAATCTCAAGGTTTTGGAATGTAGTTCACTAATCAATAGTTATTTAACTATTATCCAAATGCTTTTCCATAATTATGACATTTTTTCTCAATATATTTATAAACCATCTATCACAGAGTGCGTTAGAGTCTTTTCTGTAGTAATTATACCAATTTACACATTGCCTCTCAGATATCCTTTGTACTCTTTTCGAAAAAAGCAGTAACTCATATTCTACCAGTTAAAATATTATTTTCTTTTTTCAACAATATTAAACTGTCTTCTTTTCTTGAAAATTTCCTCATGAATGTGAAATACTTGCTAGTTAGAGGCGGGAAATTATTTTACAGTGATATATCTGGGAAATTATTGTTGTTGTTGTTATACAGTTTATCAATATTGTGATCATCCAGAATATCAAATAATGAAATAAATTAAAAGAGGAGCCTTAACTATGTTCTTTTCAAAAAGCCTATTAAATATTTCCATTCTGAGTCCTTGTAATTTTGCACTAAAATTACACCTTCAGCTAGTGTCTTTTATTCTTTTCAGAAGAGGCATCAAACTTACAAGAATATCACAGTTCACTGTTAAAAGTTCCATAGTTACAGTCCAACTTAGTTAGAACCCAAGTGTTCATTATTATATTTATTCTGAAGATAAGTTTTGTTTGTAGTAATTACATGCTTTAATGCAGAATTTGGTGTTTAGCTGTATTTATTTGTGGTATTTAAAACAGAAATAATGTGTGATGGATTATAGAGAGACTGATGTAATAGTGCTTTATTGAGTATTAAATATTTTTAGAGAAATCCACTTATATTATTGAGTACTTGAGCTTTTTTCTGTTTTGATGCATAATACTTCATAGGAGTAGATTTTTCTACAATTTTTGAATCTTCGTTAAAATTATTAACTGTGCCTCTAGTGTGTCCATGTCAGTACTGTAGTCCATCCTGCCAGGGAACATAAAATACTTGTTTTTCCAGGATAAAATTTGAACTACTTCATTACCAATAGCTATACAATGGTTAATAATACTAATAATAGTAATGATAGTACAAGTGATAATAGTAATTGTGATAACTGAAGAGTAAAATAAAGGATTATATTCTTATGTTATCTAATTGAACTGATACAGTTATCTCTCTGGATTCTATTAGAACAATGAATGTATTTGTTTCTCACTATGAAATTGTTACACTTAAAGAATTGCTGTTGATATACTCATGTTAATACCCTTAGGACAATGTTTTGTGAACTTAGTTTATGTTAACACCTTGACAGTGCCAAATATTTTTATATAGTGACCCATGTATGAGTACTCCCTAAAAACGTCTTTATGAATTTTGTTTAACTTTTCATGAATTCCAAATAATCTGTTCAAACAAAAGTCTCACAGCAGATATGACACCATATGGAGCCCAAGTACATTCTTTTTAAACTGAGGAAAAATATAAGAATATACTCTAAGGTCCGGGGATTTAGCTCCGTGGTTCCACTGCCTGCCTCACAAGAAAGGTCCTGAGTTTGATCCCTGGTACAAAAAAAAAAAAAAAAAAAAAAAAAAAAAAAAAAAAAGAAAAAAGAAAAAGAAAAAGAATAGACTCTAATGTTGCTAATTTTGGAAAATCTGACCAGGAACATAAGAAGTGGGTGAAAGTGTGATGAGAAGGGAGACAGCTCATTGCTTATAGAAAATATAATTATTTCTAGAAATTCCAACAAAATTTGAGAATTTGAAAACAAAAATTAAAACTGAAGAAAATCTGAATGTTATATTTATGAAATAAATCGCGTCCTCTCTACAAACAGTAAATACTTTGACAATATAAGCAAATGGAAGTTTTAGTTCTCATTAGAATGACTATCTCTAAATGCAAAAATTAGCAAGAAATTCCCAAAAATACTGGAAAGAGAAAATCATATGATTTAAGGCTGCAAAGTAAAATCTTGCCAATTAACAGCATAATAATTGAGGTAAAATGATACCTGGGATTGGCCAGCATACTGAAAAAGAGAACCTACACAGAAAAAGCTTTATAAGCACATAATAATTCTGAGGTTGGCTTTTGCCTGAAGCCTTTAAAGCATTCCTAATGTTTGACCTTGTATTACTCCTTCTGAGCATGTATTTAAAATTATAATCATAAAATCACAAAGTGACCACGTGACAGTCATCCTTTTGGACAAAATGAAATGGGAATCAAAAAGTCGAATGTCCAGGGATACAGAATTAGTAAATTAAATGTCAGCTTTTCACACCTGATAAAATCAACTCGAAGGAGGAAAGATTCATTTTGGCCCAGGCTTTCAAAGGCTTCGGTTTGTTGTCCTCTGGCACCACTGCGTCTGGGCCTGAGGTGAGGAAGGGTATCAAAGTGGGAGAATACGTTGGGGCAACGCTGCTCAAGCGATGGTGGCTAAGAAGTGGAGAAAAAAAAAAAGGAGAAGGCAGGGTCAGGCACAAAGAATGGCCTTCTCATAGTGCCCTATTCTTACAACTGGGCCCCACCTTCTAAAGTTTTCACTACCTCCTTCTCTGTGGCTCACTAATCTGAGACTCTGTGAATGAATTGACGTGGTGATGACGTCAGGGCTTCGCGGCCCAATTGTGTTCCAATGGCTTCATCTCCAAACACGGCCACAAAAAGGAGCCAGCCTTCATTGTGTGCGCTTTAGAAGGACACACAGACCCATATCATAGCATCAGCATGTACGGATTTGAACTGTCATCACATTATATTTAAAATATTAAAATGTTACTAGCATACAATAGTATGTATAAGACCCTAATTATATGAATATCAAATTCAGGCGTGGTGGTGCATACCTGTAATCCCAGCAGTCAGGAGGCTGAGGCAGGAGGATCACTGTGAGTTCGAGACCAGCCTGAGCTACATAGTGAGTCCCAGGTCAGTCTCAACTACACAGTGAGACCCTGTATCAAAAAACCAAAAAAAAAAGAATATCAATGTTCATCTCTCCTAAGACAAAGTTCATTTTTTAAAACAGTATACACAAATAACAACAAATACCTTCTCTAATACATTTATATTTCACACATTTTGTCTAAATTCTTAGACAAATTCATTTGGAAAAAAACTGGTTTTAAAAACTTTAAAAGGGTCAATAAATGCAATGGTCAATTTCTGATATAAGGATTCTATAGTAGACGGATAACATTTGATCAGATAAAGAGGCATTTATTACAAATGGTCCTAATTTTTAAGTAAAAGTGGAATCAAAACAAGATTCACTTCAATATAAGTCATATACATTTTTACTAACATACCTAAATTAATTATAAATTAAATTATGCATCCGGCGCATGTGCAACTATATTTTGAAATTGTGGTTTTCAATACACTGACTCTCATAGAGTTTTTTTGTTTGTTTGTTTGTTTGTTTGTTTTTGTACCAGGAATTGAACTCAGGACGTTGCACTTGTGAGGCTGGCAACGGAACCACTGAGCTAAAACCCCGGCTAGAGTTGTTATATTTATGAAGACTTTAACTTTGTTGTAATAACTGCAATTACAACTTTAATAAATGACATCAGTGACAAGATAGATTAGGGATAGAGACATGTATGTTTCTAGGGATTCAGAGATAACATTGTCCCACAGTTGCAATTTTCATAGGTCTGCAAACCTGTAAGATATTCGGGAGATAAAGTATTACATAAAAATTGGCATTATATTTAAATTCTGGATATAAATTAACTAGTAATACTTGACTAGTTGTAAAATAAATTTAATTTAGACATCCAATGCCTAACAACAGAAGCATGCCAACAGGAATAGTTATAATTAGGCAAAAATTATACTATTTATGACCACAATTGTCTGATATATATGTGGGTACGATAGTACAAATGAAACCATTGAATAAGTATAGAGGTGTGTGGTAGATGGTAGACGGCTACTGAAAGCTGAGAAAAGGAAAAACAGATCTAGTTCATGCCCATTTTCACTTGTTTTACCTACTAGAAAAGGAAAAGAAAATCTTCCAGCAGGCATACGTAATATTAGTATAAGAATTTTATAAACTTTACAGTGGCTACTCAAAAAAATTAAGTAAACCAATTTTTATATGATTTTAAAAAATCACAAAAATAATTATGAAAGTGTACTTTGTAGAGGTTTCAAATTAAAGTTATATTTTACTGTAAGGTGAAACACTGAAGACCAAACAAACATAACCAAACTGGTTATTTTCTCTTTGTTCTCCCAACAATATGTCACTTGGCTATGAGTCCCCAAGTGTAATAGGTACACTCTCTGCTATTTCCTATGTACTTTTACATCTAAGTATTTTTACAGTTTTACTGACTCTTTTTTGAAATAGATTTTTTTTTCTTTCTAAAACTCCTAACTTGGAGTTTGTGTCCCAAGACACAAAAGATGTATCAAGCAGGAAGCTTGCTTCCCACCTGCTTTTTCTAAATTTAATCACTGTACTCATTTTGTAGGCTTCTATTTCTGTCTTTTGGGGGAACCTTATCCAATTCTAACCTACATGCTGCTTGAACTCCTGCATTTATACACTTTTCGAGGGTTTAAGTTGCTGTGCTAAAAAACACAGCTGAAGAACAGAGCCAAGGTAAAAACAAAATTGGATTAAGCAAAATATCTATTGAACAAATGCCACCATTTAAGCTATCTGGGATGCACAGTGTGAAGATCTACAGGGACAAAACAAGCACAATTTTATCTGGGAATCCTAAAGTGGAGATAATGAATCCATAGATATAAAAGGAAATGATTTTCTTAGGAAAAGCCAAAGGATGAGGGTCTAGGGAAATCTCACATCAGGGAAAGCGTTGCAAAGTTTTCCAGCTGCTCTCCAAACATTCTCATCCTGACAGTTGGCTGAAGTTTTCTCTGTGATAAAATTACAAGGAGAATGTCCAGTCTGGAAATGAAAGGCCCAGTCAGATTTTAAAATCTGTAGTATGGTATAGACCGGGAGAGTGAATTCAGGGGCCAGTACCAATGGCAGGTGCTGCGAATAGGAGCTCCATGCTGGGACCAGCTACAAATTAAACAGCATCGAAAAGCAGTGGGGATCACAAAATGCAAGGGAAAGTTATTTACCTTTATTTAATCTGAAAGTTATTCCTCAAGATAATCTTGACACTGGATTTTAACATCTACTGAAATGTGTTCTTTTTTCACTTTAAGAAATGCTGACCTAAAATCTTAAAATTTAGTAAAGCAAAATTTGCTTTTACTGGTGTATGTAAATGAAAATGCTTCTAGGGCTCTTATAGAAGACTTTGAAAGTATAAAGTATCGAAGAGGGAAGAGACTGATTGACTAGCTATGCTGTAGTGTGAAGTGCCTGAAAGTCTTTCTTCTTGTTATACACAGGAGTTAGTTGTAGGACATTCTTATAGCACTTAACTTTATCAATTGCCCTTCAGTGATTGCACTCTGTGAGGCTAACTCTACCAACCAAATCCATTCATTGTTCGGTGCCTTCTGTCATGGAAAAGCCTGTGTGTAGTCATGATCCTATGGCCAGTGAGCAGAGGCTGATCCTAGTTGGCTTTCCTTCTCGGGGCAATGAGGACTGATTATTCCAGTTACTTGTTCTGGGAACTGGAACCCACAACTGCCAGTCAAGGCACTTTCTACTACAGTATTTATGTGTGATGGTGCCTAAAAAAATTTTATCCAAGATTCCATATTGTCTCCAGAGAGAATTAATTGGAAATCATCAAATCCACACGATGACATGAGTTATGTGTGTCTTTACAGCCATTAATTTAAATACTGAGTTATAGTTTAGGTATGTATACAAATATTGAACTTGCCTCTATGTATGTGCGTGTGCAGTGTGAGTGAGGGATATAGCAGGAGGTCCCCAAATTTTCCCATCACATGCTTATTAAAACCATTCATTATATGTAGTAGTTGGGCTGGGAATGTAGCTCACTGGCACTGTGCCTTCCTGGCAAGCACAAAGTCCTGAGTTTGATCCCTGGTACTGGAAAAAAATTATATGTAGTAGTGCTGCTAGGTCTCGTTGTCTCTCTTCCCTATTCTTCATTAGCAAATGACATTCTTTCATGTATAGTCAGTCCCTGTTATCTATGTGGATACATTCCCCAGTGGGAGCCTGAAGGAAGTATTACTTATTCCTGTGTATTGTGTATTTTTCTATACATACATATCTTTTTTTCTTAGTTTGTTAGTTTTTTTTACATTTATTGATAGATTTTAGGTATACAGTACAGTTACATTCATCATTGGGGTCTTGCACCTCTATGTGACATATCTTTGGTAGAGTTTAATGAGTAAATCAGTTATAGTTGGAAATTAACCACCATAACTAATAATCAAAACGAGAACAATACTATGACGAGAGACCCGTGAAGTTAATGCGAAGCATCCTGTTGAACTGCCCTTATCCTTCTTACTGAGACGGTGGGAGCTGCCACGGTGCCTCCATAATGAGATGAAAGCCAGGGAAAGATGGAGCCCTTGTGACAGAGAACTTGGTTAGCACACAA
This sequence comes from Fukomys damarensis, assembly GCF_012274545.1. Lineage (NCBI taxonomy): Eukaryota > Metazoa > Chordata > Mammalia > Rodentia > Bathyergidae > Fukomys > Fukomys damarensis. The sequence goes on from NW_022900930.1 coordinate 36,418,420, forward strand.
AGAAGACCTTGACATGATGATTTCTATTTTTTCGTGAAGAAAATAAAACAAATGCATATATCGAACATATGCATCTATATGAATGTATATATCCCTTCCTGGTCACTGTTGGTTTCATTGCTTTGTGAGTATAGTAAATGTGCTTGCTCTGTGTGTACATGTATGCACATAATATAATATATATCATATCTATATATATAAAATCTCTTTTTCACTCCCTCCCTGCTTCTCTCTTCCTTTTGCCCTTGCCCCTTACTTTTTTTGGTTGTTCTTTTGCTGGGGGGCGGTTACCGGGGGTTGAATTCAGGTCCTTGTGCTTGCAAGGCAGGCCACCGAACCTCTGAGCTAAGTCCCCGGCTGCCCCTTACTTTTCTTAAACTGTGTTCCATGTGCAAGTAGAAACAGTGACGAAATTTTTTAATAACAAAACATTTTCTTCATAGGAAGTATCTGACACTCTAAAACCTACCAAAGAAAATATTTTAATGCAAAAAAGACTACTTTGGTCCTGTGGACCTCAAAGCTAGTCTCTCATCTAAAGCTTAACTTTTCATGGAGAGCCTCAGGCATTTTCTTCCAAGAGGTCATCTTTATCTGACTGACCACTTTTTGGTGATATGCCTATCATTCTTGATTACGAAGACACAGAAAGTCTGTTATGTTTGCTACCAAGTTGCAGATATTACAAGTTTATTAAAATCTTTTATACTCCATTGGCATTTTCTGTAAGATATGTTCTAGCCATGATGCTTAGCCTAAATAAGATTTTCCCGATGTGTTCTACTATTTATACTTGTTATTAATGCACTTATAAATTCTCTTCTCAGATTACTTACAAAAGTAGTTCTGCTGTTGTTGACTAATTAGGTTTTTGCTGGAATTAGTGTCTTCAAAGTGTGGTGTTTTCAATCTTAGGGTCCTATTTCTGAGGATGTACCCTATTTTTCCTCAGGAGCACTCTGGGTGCTAATTATACTCAAAACATCCCCCTTTCTATATTTCCTGACAAAGACAGATTTTAGTTTCACCATGTTCTCAAAATGAAATGGGTAAATTATCAAATTAATAACAGCTTTATTCCAGTTGGTTCTAAAAGACATGAATTTTTGAAGAATGCTAACATAACTGGCATATGGGTGTGATTAATGATATAAAAATATTAATGCACTAAAATATAGCTGGCATTTATCATATGTTGTATCTATTGTTTGTCAGATATTAGCTGAAATATTCCAAACTAGTGTGTTTCCTTTTCAATTTATGACTAAAATGGCTAAATATATTTTTAAAATATAAATTCGGTTTGACTTAACAGTAAGTTATTGTTTCTACAGAATAGATGTGGTTATGATATAAATTTATGTTAGAAATGATATCAGTGTTTATTACTCATATGTTGGTACCAACTCAGACTTTGTCTATGAATGTTGAAAGAGTCAGAGAGAGGAGATGTATAATGTATGTATCATTTTAAAAATTATATGCATACACTATATGTACACACATATATCATATGTATTTGTTTTGTTTCCTCCATGAAAAAATATAAATTTTTGCTCATCGAATGTATTAACTTGTAGAGGTGCCCTGTTTTCTGTTGTATAAAAATATTTAATTTTCATTTCAATCTGTATAAATGTTCGGTCCTATGACATATATTCAAATTAAATACTAAATATTTGCACAGAGTTTAAATCAACCTCTGTTTTGTATTCAATAAAAATCTGTTACTGATTGCTAGGTGATGCTGACCCTTATACAAGCAATTTTAAAGAAAGATGTAGATGTTTTCTTCTGAGATCCCACCAACCATATAGACAATCTCTACAAAAATGCCATGATATGAATAAAAGTACCACAAATAAGATATGGTAAATAAATTCTGTGAGAGTTTGTAAGAAATTGAGATGGGCTAAATGAAGAATGTAAAATTTGACATAGATGAAAGATTGCATATAGAGACAGAAACATGAAAATTATGACAGAGCAAGGAACTTAAATTCATAGCAATACAGTATCTCAAGAGTGACTAAAATAGAGTAGCTCACAAATTCCATGTAGAATGTACACAATCACCACTCCAAATCACTATTTGATATTAAATTGGGTCTTAGGTGGCCAATGGGTGTAATAAAAGTGGTATGGAATAAATTAAGTCCTTTAAGTGTGTGAGATACACAAGTGCTGTGCCAGACACTACAGGAACATACATGTGCCTATCTTTCATGCATTTCATACTTACAGATCAGTCATACTTGGTCTAAAGGCTAAAGTAGAACTATATGTGATACATGATGTAAGGACTATGATAAGACTATCTGGAAGACTATTATCTGTGTGTGTGTGTGTTTTGTACTCAGCACCTTGTGCTTACAAGGCAGGCGGCGGCACTACTGAGCTAAATCCCCAGCCCTACTATTATCTATGTATATGAATAGATCCCTTGAATGAGTTTAATATGTGGCAGTGGAAAATAAAACATTTTAACTATGACACATTGATGGAATTTACCTTAGTATATTCAGTGTAGCTATGATATGAAATTTAAACTCACCTTTTTTCTCCCAAGTCTTATCTCTAGTTACAGTAAAGATGATGACTCAGAGTCTTATATCTCTGGTTATTTCTTGGAAAATTTGGGTCCAAGTCATGCTGTGTACTCAATAATGGATGGAGGAAAGAATCTTTTCTCACCCTAGACACTTGAAATATTGTATCCAAAGCAACAAGTTTTTCCACCTGGCTAATGTTCATTCTCTAAAGGTCTCTTTCCAAAAGTTTCTCTTCCTCCCAAATGATGATCTGTATTTATTTTGCCCCTTGCTTCACAAGGCATTTGAACGTGTACATAACATATCTCAGTTCTTTTTTATCCCCTTCCCCGCCCCTTCATCCAACCCTTCAAGCCCTCCCCATTTATGAAAGCTCTGCGTCCACCTTTTTCTTCAGTTCCTTTCTCCTTTAAATCTCTGCTTCTTTCCTTCCTGTCTCCATCTACATCATGTTCCCCTTCTCTTTTGAACAAGTTCTTCCTACTTCTTCATAGGTGCCTTCTATTTCTCACTATTTTTACTTTGGGTTTCTGTAAGGACAAATGTTATTTATTGCCCTTTGTCGTGCACGGTCTCCTAATTAATTTGGCTCGATCGGCAAAAAGAACGTCCACCAGCCTTCAATAAGTACAAAAGGGAAAGTTTATTGAAGGATATACGCAGAATGGAGAGAACAAAGGGAGAGGGGCGTCCTCTAACAGCAAGAGGGACTCTACCCGGGAAATTACCCTTAGGCTCTCTGGCAGCAGCACCGGAATGTTGGAGGAATTAGGTCCGTCACTCTAACACAGCACGGGTCTTTTCAGCAGTCCCTTGGCTAAATGTCTCAATCCTGGGCGTAAAACAGCAGCAGCAGCCTGGGTTAGGGGGGCTGTTTATATAGCTCTCTAGACAAAGGTAGTAAACTGCCTGCACTTTTGGCGCGGGGGTGGGGGAAGTGAATGTGCTTGCAGTCACGTCCCAACCCGGACCCGGCCAGAGATCAGGAAGGGACGGAATGCATCACATTCCTTATCTTGATGTTAAGAACATCTGGTCTTTATAACAAAGTCCTCCCTGTTTTTTCCCAGGGAACTGGCCAGGTACCCAGGGAAAGAAGAAGTGAACTAGTGGTCACGCGCCTTAGAGAGCTGAAACCCTTAACCCAAGCCTTTCCAACTTAAAGTTTTAACTTTCCTTACAGTTTCTTCCAAAAGAGAATGCAATATTAACACTTACGTGTTGGATTTATTTCACTTAGGATTATGTTCTCAAAGTGTGTCCTTTAAAAATGTCACATTTATTTTTCATTATAACAGAGCAGCAGTCCATTGTATATAAATACCATATTTTCTTCATTCATCTGTTGATAGACATCTGGGCTGTTTCTAAGACTTAACTGTTTTAAAATGTGCTTCTGTAAACATGGATATTCATGTATCACTGTGGTATGATGACTTTAACCCTATTGGGAAGATATCTATTGGGAAGAGCTGGGTCATATGTGAATGCAGTTCACCTTCCCACTAAGGATGGAAACAGGGTCAAATTGAGATACAGGATCACACATCTGGGGAGCTCCATGAAGTGCCTGCTGAGTAGAGGACCTTGATACCTGCATGACCTAGAAAATCAGAGGGAAAATTAAATTCTTAGAATTTTAGGTTCCAAACTATATTTTGTTTAGCTTATGCTTTTATATGATAAAACTTGCCCATTTTCGAGCTAGGACAATAAATCATTTGATTATTTCATCCTTGAAAGCTGCCCATATATAATTTCCTGATTATCAATGCCTTGTGTTTGTGGTAACAGGCAAAATGTGCTAGCTATGGAATTGGGAATTTAAAATCCAGATTACTACAGAGAAATCGTGCTTTAGTGTGTATGTAAATTCAATTTAGTTCATATGCATCGCAATATTAATGAGCAAATCACTCTTCTAACTAATCTTTTCATTAGTCTTTTCCACTTGAATGTGAACTTCGTTTCTCTCTATTGAATGAATGTCAAAATATGGTCCCTAGATCAGGAGGATCAACAGTGCCTGGGAAGTTGTTAAGATTAAAATGACATTTCCAGGTCCTGCTACACCTGCCAAACAAGAAACCAGATAAATAAGAGCCCCAAAATATCTATTTTAATTCCCTTCCAGGTGGCTCAGAAGCAAGTCTTTTTCTGTTATGAGGCAGATACAAAATCCAGACTTTATAAAGGAATGAAGGAAGATTTATAAGAGTGGTAGAAATGGCAAAAAGTAAACACCATGTTTCTGAGTATGTGTGTGTGCACACGTGTGTGTGTGTTGTGTGTGTGTGTAAAATACTGGGTAAAACATTTCTTTTCTAGGAAGAATTTAAAATATCCCTGAGAAATAATGTCCCACTTTAATAAGAAAAACTTGGCACTACATCGAAAAACATTAAAATTTCAGATTGGGAGCTAACTCTAACCCTGTATTACCAGTAAAGTCCTTTAGGTTTTCAGGCCAAAAATATAGTTATTTTGTATATTATAGGTGGTTATTTAGCTATCTTTTGCATGCTGCACCTTGTTGTGAACTCAGGCACTATTCATTTTGATTCTATGTATGCCTGTGTCATATTTTTATTATATTGTATATCTCAAACAATGAATGATAACGCCCGTGAAGATTTGTGGAAGACCCGAGTTGACTTACTGAATGAGGTAATAGCAAATGCAACGCCCTAGCATTTCACTAATAGAATGTGCCTGGCCTATCATTTAGAAGATCTTCAGGGGTCTTCTGCAAATGTTTTTGGCAACAGCTCATCATCTTCATCCTGTGATGCCCTCTTTTCTAATGATATTTCATTGGAAAACAATTTCCTGCCATATCCACAACTTACCATATCCTCTCTACAGCCAGCGCTGATTTTCATTTCAACAAATGTCTGAACAATATAAGTTTGATGACAAAAAGTTTTAGTAATTAAATTCTTATTTCTAGAATATTCTGTTTAATGCAAAGCTTACAAATACTGTTGACAGAAATTTTGAGTTATAGCTGATGTGAGCCCCCATGTTTTTATAATGTTCCTAATAGAGTTAAAGAATTCAAATTTGTTGAAACTGTTTAGGTATTTCTTAATTATTCTGCTCAGTGAACAGAGCTGAACAAATAGTACCGAATATAATGTGTTAGTTAAATCAGGACTTAGACAATTGAAAATAGGTTATATTTATATTATAAATCAAAATCACATATTCATTCAGAATATACTTTGCGCATAGTACATGTTAGAATGCTATAGAAAAACAAAATGAGAACCAGAAACTTCTTCTGACTCCAAGAATCTGCACAAATACACTGAGAATTCTAACATTATTATACTTTGTTAATTTGGGTTCAGATTTTCTTTGTTTTGAAAGGGGGCATCTTTGTGTGTAGGTTCATTGTATTTACAATGGTTAGAATTCAGTAAGCAATAAAAACATATATTGAATGGAGCTATGTAAATTGCCTTTTTGTAGTTCAAAAACATAAAACACTGACAGTTTCACATGAATCAAAATAATAAATGGTTCCATTACATTTTGTGAAGTATTGTGCTCTGTTTTGGCTATTTTTGTTGTTGATTTCAGAGGTTTGTATAAGTTCTACTTAGTTTTATTACTTAGCTGGTGAGATACCGTGGACATGCCTTGGTGAAATTTCGAGGTACATTGTTAGTGTCTTCTGGCAATGAAAATTAAATGTCATTCTTATAGCTTTGAGGAGTTGTTTTAGCTTCATAAAATATAAAATAGTCTAAGAATAGTTTATAGAACAGCTCACACATAAGGAAAATGTTGGATAATTCACTTTGAAATTTTTATATTATAAACGATATAAACATTGAGAAAATTGACTTATAGTCATTCTCACAATAAAAAATTGTTTATAAATTACATTGACCTTCAAATTCATACATTGCTCTTACTGCTTTGTGTATTAAATTATATAAAATATAACATTTAAATTTTAGAAATACAATCAACCCATTTCCCGTTTCGATATCCAGCTGAATAAAAATTTAAATATAAAGCATTTTAAATTTTCTTGGAGAATTTGTGACTTTGTAGGTGAGCTAAACTCTTTTTAATTACAAAGCTCATAAAAATAAAATATGAATAAAAAAGTAAAGAGCTGAAACTTAAACTAAAAGTCCAAATATGGATGCTCTTGAGACAATTATAAGCGGTTTCTATACTTAACTCATATTAACATTTTAACATGGCCATAAAAATCAACAGTTATCAGTTACATCACATGTTCTTTACCTCTATTTAGTCTTGCAAGGTACTTTCATACCCTAAAACTGACTTCCTTCAAATCTTTATTAACTTCTTTCTCTTTCAGATAAATTGCAAACTCCTGCTGATCTAGGAATGAGCAGTTTAGTTGAGTGTGAACCTCACTTCTTTCATAATCCAATCCTCTACAATAAACTTTGGTGCACAGAACTTTCACTGTAACTAGTGATCCACAGTGAGATCCACTTCATACACCTTTGCATGGAAACTGTCACGAATCAGAAAAGTATGAACTAGGATGGTCAGAAATTAGTACTGTGGCTGGGAAACAAAAGGGTGCAGCTGGTATGGAAAACACCATACAGGCTCCTCAAAAATTTAAAGAAGAATTACATACAGTTCTGCAATTCTGATGATGTATATATATACCCAAAAGAAGGGAAAGCAGGACATCAAAGCAGGGTGTGGTATCCCAATAGCCAAAGGGAAGAAGCAATAAAAGTATGCACTGATAAACAAAGATAATATATATGGTGTGTGTGTGTGTATGTGTGTGTGTATCTTCTAGTATTACTCACTATTAAGAAAAATGATTGAGACATTTGCTACAAGATGAATCGACCCTGAAGGAACTTTACTGAGTGAAATACACCATAAAAAGACAAATGCGAGATATGTGGTAGCAGACGCCTATAATTCCGGAACTCTGGGAGGCTAAGGAAGGAATATCACAAGATTGAGCCCAGCCTGGGTAGTTCAGAGACTTAACCAGACCCTCTTTCAAAAAAATTTAAAAAGGTCTGGGGATGTGGGGATGTAGCGTATGGCAAAGGCCCTGGGCTTATTACTCAGCACCACTCTTCACAGAAACAAATTATTAAGTGATTCCATCTTTATGAGGTAGCCAAAGCAGTCAAATTGAGAGACAGAAACTAGGAGAGAGATTGCCAGTAAATTAGCAAGTGAGGGAGCATGAGAGAATGGGAATCCATGTAATGAGTACATGATGTTCCAGTTTTGCAAAATGAAGAGTTCTGATGATTCCACAACAAAGTCAGTTCGCTTAATCCTAATGAACTGTGTGCTTAATAATGGCTAAAAATGTCAATTTTATGTTTCAACACAATTAGAAATAAAAGTAAAATAATTAAATAGCAAATTAACCTAAATACATTTTTAATGTTGCTCCCATCTGAAGGAAGGCCCCTTTGAAGGTTAGGCTCCTTCATGAAGTCTTCACTGACCGGGTGAATACTGATGATTTATTTCTCTAATTGCGTATGAGCAGTTGTCACTATTGTGGAGAACACACAGTCCAGAGTGCATAATTCAACTTACCGTTGTGGAAAATGGAAAGTCTAAAAGTTTAATGTCTTTTTAAATTTTAACTAAAGGAAGGAATTAATATTTCCTTAATATGTACTGCCCAATAGAATGATAGACATACACACATAATTTATGAATACATAAATAGAATCGGGAAAGAATGTCAATATTTTATTGATGAGCACACCTGCTAATTAGCAGTCTTCTGACACTCTGGACACTACCGACTTTGCTACTTGGAAAGAATGCACCTCATTTCTGCAAACTGTAGTCTTCTTAATTACAAAACCCATATTTTTGGTACTTATATTTTTTAGTAAATAGAATGTCAATATTTTACCAGATTTTCCATTTTGTGTCAAAAGTGAGTTCTCTGACTCCCCTTTGTCTTCAATAACTGGTACATCAATGCTGTAATCCTTTGACAAGTTAATAGATCAAAACTCTATTGTAGTCCAGCAGTTTGTAAATAACAAAATATAAGCAATATTAGACTTAAATTTATCAAATAAAAGCTCACTTGAATTAAAATCAGGAGCCAGTAGTCATACGCTGGCTCCTAAAATACTGTGGTAGATTTACTGTACTACTGAGCTAATGCAGTTTGGATATTATTCCAAGTGAACACGATCATCCAAAAGTCTGGATTAATTTTAAGAACTAACAGTAATCTATTGGAAACTCAATTGTGATTTGATTCTGGGTTACAAACCAAATGACTTTCAGCTTTGATTTTAATGGTTTTGCAAAATAGTCACAGAATCTAGATGATTCAAATTTTTCCCAAGTTTGGCTACATAACTAGAAATCATTGACTTATGATGTGACTGGCATATGAATCATCAAGGCTTTGTAGATATTCTTTTTGTTCTTCTAATACATGTACAAGGAATTTCTAATCAGTCTTTCTTAAATTGAATTACATAAGGATATTGGCCTTTGATAACTAAAATTATACTGAAATTTAAATTTCAAGCTGTAAAGTAGTAAACATGATTTTTTAAAAATTGTGGGGTTCTCTTCTTAAACTGTGGCTTAACTGTATCCAGAACTGCTCTGCTTTTCTAAAATGAGATAGCACGAATATCTTGAATTACCAATGAATAATGAACAAGCAGCAATGGTGGTTTTCGTTTGGACAATGAGAGTAATTTCAGCTGTTTTTTGCTGCTCCATGACAATTTATTCATTATAAATATCTGCATACTCTTTGTCAGTGAAACAATACTCATTTCCCTCAGATTTCAAGTGTAATGTATTCAGTGTATTATACGAGAAAGGATAAGGCCCAAATATGCATATAAAATCTCTGAGAAACCTTTAAGTTAACCATGTCATAGAATAAGAAAATTGAATAAAATACTAACATGTTTTGCTATCTTCTAATAATAATTATTAAGAAGTCTCCATTCTTGTTTCAACTATTACTAAACAGCTTGTAAAGAGGTAAATGAAGTAAACATCTTTCTCTTGTTCAATCATCTTAAAATGCATTTTTCACTACAAGATGACATATCAGTCTTCCATTTTGATATAAAGGGACACTTGAATTTTATCAGCTGTTCTTTCTTCTACTATTTTTTATGGAATCTGTTTATGGCTAATGAGATCTGCTTTTATTTAAACCAGTAGCTTGGTATTTTGGTGTTATGGCTTTGTAATATATTTTGAAATCAATTACTGTGATGTTTCTGGCTTTCTTCTTTTTGTGCAGGATTTCTTTGTCTATTTGGGGTCTTTTGAGTTTCAAGCCAAAATTTATAATTGTTTAATTTCTATTTCTGGGAGAATGGCACTCATATTTTCATAGTGATTGAATTAAATCTGTAGATTAAGTACACAGCAATACCTATATGCAAATTCCTCTAATCAGTGTACAATATTAATTCTTCTCATCAATATAAACAGAATATCATCACTCTGACTTATTACCTCTTCACTTTCTTTCATCAGTGCTTAATTCATTCAGAGTACAGAACTTTCTGTTTTTTGGTTATATTTATTCCTGTTCATTTATTATTTTATAACTACCATAAATGAGATTATTTTCTTAATTTTTTTCTAAAATAATGCAACAAGCTTCTATTGAGAGTTTACTATTAATATTTAGAAGCACTACTAATTTTGAAGGTCAATTTTATAGTCTGCATCTTAAGTTGTTTATTAATTCTAAAAGACATTTTATGGTGTCTTTTGGATGTACTATATATTTTGCATCTTCAAACAAGGACATTTAGCTTTGTTCTTTGCAATTGGAATCTCTCTTTTCTTTGAATCCATAACTTCCCTAGCTTTTACTTCATGTGCTTTATTAAATACAATTCATAAAAATGGGTATTCTTTTTTTGTTCCACTTCTTAGAGGAAAAGCTTTCACTTTTTCCCTATTTAGTATGTTAACTATGGATATGTCATACGTGCCATTTATTATTTTGAGATATACATCAATGGTATCTAATAAAGAAAATGTGATATAAACATAAAGGAAAAACCCTTTAGCCACAACAAAGAAGAAACCCTGCCATCTGTGATGTCATGGTGAGGGTATTTCATAACTTGAAATAAGCCAGGCACATGAGAACAAATGACATAAAAAGTAACCTATAACTAAATTTGAAAACTATTGTTCTCACAGTAGATAACAGAACAGTGGCTGCAAGAGATGGAGAAGGCAAGAGAACAGGAGCATAAAAAGAACTTTGCCAGTAGGTACAGCGTGACTGTGAGGTATAAGGAAGAAGGTCTGGTACTGTATTTCACTGTAGGATGAATACAGGCACGGCTCACATTGATGTATTGTATATTTCAAAATAGCTAGAAGGAAAGATTGTGAATTTTCTCACTACAAAGAAATGATACATATTTGACATGATGAGTATGCTAATTACCATTACTTAATCCTTACTCAATATTTACATATCTAGGAATATCATAATCTATCACATAATAATACAATTATATGTTATTTATTATCAAAAATGAAAACAGAAATAATTTCAAAATCACTTCAATTGCTTAAATAATATGAACTATTTTCTCTTAAATTTAAAACCACTTAAATTTAAAAACAAAATGAGAAAGCATTTAAATGATAAAATTTGGCATTGAGAAAGCATTTAACGTACAGCCACCATGAAGTTTGCACAAGGAGAAGTTATCGAAGAGCACGTTACTGTTTAGATCTCAAATGCCTCCAGAACTTTCCCACACTCAGAGGTGGGGCTTTCGGAGGTGACTGGATAATGGCAGCGGTGTGGACTCATCAGTGGATTCGTCCAATAGCGAGCTCATCAGTGCCGGGAGGCGGGGCCTGGTCGGAAGTGCGCCCCAGTGTCTGACCTGGGATGGTGCATTCTTTTCCCTGGCTCCTCGCCCCTCTCTGCTTCTGGTCTCCATGAGGTCAGCTTTCTCTGCTTTCTGTTCCCACTGTGCCTTTCTTGCCCTGGTCAGAGGACTATGGACTTGAAATTATGAACCCAACTAACACTCTCCTCTTTTAAGTTGTGAGTGTTGGATATTTTGTCTCTGTATCCATAAAGTGACTAAAGGGCAGGCATGGTGGTGTAATCCCAGCACTCGGGAGGCTGAGGCAGGAGGATCGCTTTGAGTTTGAGACCAGCCTGGGCTACATAGTGAGTTCCAGAGCAGCCTGAACTACGTTTTCAGACCCTGCCTCAAAAAAGCCCAAATATAAAAAATAAATTTAAAAGTAATAAAGTGGCTAAGAAAGAGCACAGGGATTTCTTGTGAAATTTTACATGATCAATATCACTTTCCTATAGTAATGCCCATTTATTAAAATGAAAGATTACTTTAATGCATGATCTTTTCCCCAAAACACTTCAAATGCAAATTAGTAATTGGTACATTATTTTAATATTATGGAATAAATGTCAAGAGAGTTGATTTTTGCTTATTTGTGTTACTTAGCTTATTAATAAATGATACAATGATGCTAAAATATTACTGCATAAGATAGACTAGGGACAAAATTTTTAATTTCTTTAACAATTCTTTTAGATTATAATATTTTCAAATATAGTGTCTATGAAGTTCCATACTCGGTTACAGTTATTAAGAAATCTTTTATCTTTGATAGTAACACTATACATTGGATTCTGCCTCAAAAATCTTTGTATCAACAAAGAAAAAAAGGAAGGGCAAAGAGGCTGAAACAAGATATCCCTAAGTGGATACAAAATTCAGTATATCTTGAACAAATAGAGCTAGGACAAAAACGACAGTTTCTTCCATGGTATATCTGCGGTAGCAAGCAGAGTTCTCCAGAGAAAGAGAACCAAATGTTGAGCTGTGCATGTACGCGTGTGTGTTTACATATAAATATATCTGCAGGTACTTATGTGTGTGTGTAGAGGGAAAAAGACAGACAGTGAGATAGAGTGCAAAGTGTAAGTAGAGAAAAATTTATTTTAAGGAACTAATTCATGATCACAGAAGCTTTATAGTTTCAACAGTTCCAGAATCTGCAGTGTGCCAGAGGGCTGGGATGCAGGGAATGCTTGCAGCGCAAGTTCAGAGGCTTGACTTGTGTTGTGTTGGCATAATTTCTCTTCTTCCATGCAGATCAATCTTTTTGCCTGTTCAGGTCTTCCACAGATTGGATGAGGCCCATCGACATCAGGAGGGGTAATAGCTTTGTTCAAAGTTTACTGACTGAGTAGTTAATATCACATGAAGGAGTAGCTTCACAGAAACATCCAGAAGCATGTTTAACAAATATATGGGGCCCATAATCGAGTTAAATCAACACACAGGATTGACTGCCACATATTCTGTGTGCCAAGATTATGTATGACATCCAATTTTGTGGACACTACAAAATATCACAGGATAGGCATATGCTACTTGAGAATAATTTTAAAAATAGTTACTAGAAATCAAGTAGAAAATGACAATGATAGATTCAAACTAGGCTACTATTCTGTTTTTGTTTTATTTTGTTTTGCATCGTTTTACCCAGAGAAACAGGGCATTGGTAAGCATTTGCTGTTAAATAACCCACACAAAGTAGTGGCTCAGATCTATCTCTGTCCTGGGCTGGTTCCACCGCAGTCTTCTGGCTCACACTTTCTGTGCTCACTGACCCTGAATGGTCTAGAATGGCCACACTTACTCACCGAGGAATTGCTTTGACTTAAGCTGCAGAAATGATGCCAACTATACCATGTGTTTCTCCAACTTTGTGCCTTAAAATAATATGAATTGACCAATTTCATCACCTTCATGGATTAAAAGCTCAACAAGGCTAAATTGGGCCCTTTATTCCTGGACTCACAGGGCCATCATCAACCATGGACTAGGGCTATCCTTCTACATCAGTCAGCTCACTTCCAGACTCATCTGATTGTCACTGAAATCCATTTCCTTGTATATGTAATACTTATGGTGGCTTCTTCCTTTGAAACTTTTAAAAGACTTTTTGGTATTTCATCTCCTCCCTTACATCCATACCAAGAACATTAATGAGCACAGACAAAAAAAAAAGTTCCATCCTTAGAAAAGAGAAAAAATTTTAGACAATAATTTCACTCCTCTAGCTAAATGGAAAGCAGTCAAACCAAATATCAAAATGAAACAGCAACAAGAAAAAAGAAAAAGGTAGTCATTTTCCACCAGACCAAGAAAGGACTCAGTGAGAAGCCTAAACTTTCAGTATCCTCAAATGATAGTGAGCCCCCAGCCACCTACCAGGGTGTTAGCAGAAAAGCTGGGCAGAGAGCTGAAATTTCCACTAGTTGAGTGAGTGGCTTTCTTCACTCAGGGTTCAGGGAAAACAACACAAGGAACCTGAGTTTCAACTCCTGCTGGGAAATGATGAGAAAGTGGTTTTTCACCCTGCTGGAGTGATAGGACAGGGAGCCTTGTGGCAATTCAGGACTTTAGTTACCACTCAGCGATACTGAGATTTTGACTCTCTGTTTATTGTCAGTGGAGGTTACCTGAGACATTGTAATGACATGTACCAGGTCAGGGTGGAATCAATAGTAGTTTACTAGGGAACGAGCCCCATTTCCACCCAAAATAACCTGGAGCTGCAGTTGCTTAGTGTCAGTGGGGATTAAGCCAGCCTCTGCCACTACCTAAAATAAAGAGACAGAGGATGACAGTGTGAGAAAAGCCAGCAAAGCAGGAAGTCTTCGTAATATGGAGTAGATTCAATACTAGTCCATATGTCCTGTTTTGGTAGAGTATTCCTCATTCCAGCAACCAGAAAAACAACAAACTGAATGAGAAGGAGGCAATTAATGACACTATTAAGAAACACAGATAGGATAGAATTGCATAGCATAGATTTCAATGCAGCCATTATAAAAATACTTCAATAATCAGTAATGAACATATTTGATACAGATATGATAATAATAAGAGGTTCAACAACAGGAAAGTCTGAGATAAAAGAGAAATATAGAAAACAATTAAATGAAAATGATGGGATTAAAATTTAAAATAAGTGGAATAAAAAAATCTTACTGGATTGGCTGAATAGTATAATAAAGAGCAAATAAAAAGATAGTAATTTGATCCAAAGAGAACAGTGAAATGTATAAATAAACATACAAATGAAAAATGAAGGGTTAGCTTTATACTAGTTATTTATGCCTTTTTAATATTTTAAGATGATATAAAAGTAATTTCAAATGCTTAAAAATACAGAATTTTCCCCATCAGATAACCTCTATTTAAATATTGCTCTTGGATCTTTCTAACAAAATGGAGGTTACATAGAAAAAAATGCAAAACTTGAAAGAAATAGAACAAAAAATCATCCAACCTAAGTGACATAATGAAAACAAATTAAAGTTCATCAGTAGTACCTGTTGGTCCATAAAGAATCTAACATTTGTGTCTTGAACCTGAGAGAGAGAGAAAAGAGTGTAAATATCACGGGACTGACTTTTCCAGGGACAGGATGATTAGATGTGAACAGAGGTCAGATGCTGGGACTGGGGAATTTTTGCTAAACCGATTTAGCAAAATTGGTTGCTCTAACTTCATGCTACAAGTGGAGAAAGGGAATCTCAAGGGCAGGACTAGTAGAAAGGACTCAGAAAAAGCTGTCTGAAGTTTTGACCAAAGGAGAGATTCTTTGCAGGCATAGGTTGAATAAAAATAGCATGTCTGCACAGGGCTGTAGGAAGGGAAATGAGCCCAATCCACGGGGGTACCTTTGCCAGCAGGGAAGAGGGTAGTACTAAAACAAGCTCCACTTCTGTAAGTTCATAGGGAAAATATATCCTGAAGCACATATGGAAAGAATGAAGCAGATTTACCTGAAAAATAATTTTCTTTGCCAGAAAAGAAATGACAGTATGTGTAACTGTTTCAAAACAAGCTCCTGGTAGTTGTTTATTGTGTGATGATAGAGAAAAAAAATGAAAGACTTGCAAACAAAACATCTGAAGTTGATCTCTCTAAGAAAGCTGAAGACAGAAGCTACAAAATACTACTTATGTTGGGATTTTAATGCAGGAAGCTTGCTACATTATTGCACTGCTTTTGTTTACTCATTCAGAAATAAGATCTTTTTTAAAAATGGGTAGAGGCACTGGAATTAGCTTAAGTGCCCAATTTAGGATATGCGTGAGTCACTGTTTCAGCTCTTCCTCTTTATTACATGGAAATGGTTTGGGAGTAGAAAGATCAAGAATTCAATTTACAATAAAATATCACTCTGCAAAGTTTTATAGAGTTAACATAGCAGTGCACATTTTTGAAGGCACCTTAAATCTTTAATAGTTAAACAGAATTTCTTACAGGAATGTTTGTACTGCATCAAGAAATCTCTCTGGTGATAAATAAAAAGGATCTACAAAGGATAAACAGTGTCTAAAATCCACAAAATTATAGTTTACCAGAGCTAAAACTTAGAACGATATAGAGGATAACTAACAAATTATTTAAGAAATAGTGTAACAGGAAGAAACAATGAAATCCCATGCAGATAAATGAAAAATGAAGACCCAAATTTACATTGCATATTTTCTTTTCATTCTAAAGCATAACAAAAAATTACTTCAGATTTTTTTTTTTAACAAAAGGGCTGTTTTGCTTTCTTGGGTAACTTTAAATATTGTTCTTTAAACATTCCAACAAAATGCTGATGTCAATTGTTGACATTAGAAAGATTCTAAATTTCATGAGTTACACAAATAGAACATCCCAGTATTTTTGTACATTTTAAATAATATCCAGTAGATATTTAAAATATGCAAAGGAAAAATCTCAATGTTGATAATTTTTCTTTTTACCCTAAAGTAAAAAATCAGTGGAGCCCAGTAGTTAAAAAACTATTCAACAACTTTACAATAACTTTAACTATTCAATACCAACTTTACAGAGACATTCAAGATTTTATTACTGGTAAAGAACATAAATAATATCACAATAAATTAATGGAAAGCTGTTTTCTTTTCTTTCTTTCTTTGGGGGGCGGGGAATTGGAAATTGAACTCAGGACCTTACATTTGCCAGACAGGTGCTGTGCCACTGAGCTAAATCCCAGCCCAATAGAAAAGCTTTTTATCTTTACTCTGTTTTAACATTGAAAATAAGATTTTGGGAGATTTTTTAAATTTTAATTTGTATTCATGCATGATGATAATATTCCTCCTGGGTAGTTGGTAATATACAGAACATATCTATTTTTTTTTCACCCCTTACCTTCCCCTTCCTCTCCCTCATGGTCCTCTTCCCATTTGCAAAAGATGATCCCTATTTCCACTTATCTATCTTATTTTGTTCTTACTATTTTTGTTTTCTTACATAAGAGAAATCATGTGATATTTAAACTCATATGTATGATTTATTTCTCTTATTATTAAGATGTTAAGATGCATCTGTTTTCCTACAGATGACTCAAGTTCATCCTTCTTTATGTGACAGTACCACCCCATTGGGTGTAAATACCACATTTTCTTCATGCATTCATCTGTTGGTATACACAGGCCATTTCCAGGATTTAGCTATTATGAAGTATGTTGCATAGGTATGCATGTATGACTGTAATGTGATGTCTTTAGCTCTTTTGGGATCATACCTAGAATGGAAAAACCAGGTCAAATGGAATTTCTGTTATTAGTATTTTGAGGAATCTCCACACTGGTGATCTGAGTGATTGTACTAGTTGACATTCCCACCAACAGTATGGAGAGATTCCATTTTGTCCTGCAGCCTTATCAGCATTTGTTATTTGATTTCCTGAAGATAGCTCTTTTCCTGGAGTAAGACGGAATCTTAGGGTTTGTTTCATTTTGTTTTGTTTTAATTTCTCTAATTACCAAAGCATCAGAGATAGTGAGCATTTTATCATACATTTATTTGACATTTGTACAACTTCTCAGAAATATCTATTCATTTCAGTTGCACATTTTTTGAATCTTTTACTTTGGAGGGTCTAATTTTTTGAATTATTTATATGTTCTAGATATTAGTCCTCAGGAATAGTTGGCATAATGTAGGTTGTGTCTTCATTTTTTCTTTCCTTTGGTGTGCATATTTTTTTCAACTTAATATGAACCAATTTGTTGGTTCTTGATGCTATTTCTTGTACAATACCAATTGTGTTTCTTGTACAGTACCAAAGACTGAATTTCAAAGAGAGAAAAAAAAAACTTTCAGTGAGGATAACCCACCTGAGCTGTTTTGATTTGGCACAGCATGTGAGAAATAGGTGACTGCCTTAGAAATCAGAAAATTGTCATGAGTTTGGCAGAACTCAAATATGAGAAAATGACTGTTTGAGACCTGTGGGAGACCCAGCTCTAAGGAGAATTTTGTATTCAATGATAAGTTCTTTTGCATGGACTATTATTGGCGCTTTGGAGAAATATTGGGAATGAAGTGAAAGTTCAAAGAATGGTGTCCTAGGTAATATAAAGTGTCTGGGGTATGGACAACAGTCTGCATCATACTTCAAGGAATAGGAATTGATACTTTTGTTCTGGGGAGGAATAAGAACAAAAATCCTTCGCTGTGGGAAATAGAAATTAACTTTGAGCTTTTTTCTACAGAAGAAAAGAAGCAAAACTTCTTTATACTAGGAAAGGGAAGAGCCTTACAGGAGAGGGAAGATAACATCCACATGCCCCAGAGTGACCGTACGTGAAGACAGAGTTTAATTTCCACTGAATAAAGAGACAAGCATACCGGAAGGGACATATCCCAAGTCCTAGGTGCACTAGGTATGCCTAAGAGATATGATTAATAAGCTATCAGTGGAGATATTATGATGTCAAAACAGTTCAATTAATTTACAAGGCAGGAAAAGACTAAAAAAAAGGATGAGACAAATAGAACACAATTAGCAAGTGACAGAATTTGTATGCTACTATACTAATAGTTACAATATACGAAAATGTAATGCTAAATGTGTTGGACTTCAAAGAATTTTAGTACACATGAAACAAAATCTGATACAACTGAAAGGAAAAAAATGTATAGATCCATTGTCGTTTTTGGTGACTACAACATTTATCTTTCAAGAATCAATAGAATAAGTAGTCAGGAAATCAGTAAGTTTATGGAAGACTGAAAATCTCTATCAACCAACTTGACATAATTGACATTTATTGAATATACCTCATCAAAAAAGCAGATGATTCTATGTATATAGAACATTCACCCAGTAACCTATGTTGTGTACTATTAAACACTGAGTTGATATAATAAATATATAAATTTACACTAATAAAATTAAGCTAGATCTTGCTAGAAAAATAATATATAAATAATTACTTATGTATTTGGAAATAAAACACCATATATCTAAAACATAGGTCAAAGTGATAAACATGAGTGAAATTAAAGCATATTTTGAATTGAATAATAATGAAAGCATAACACGTCATACTGTAATGTGGCCCTGCTAAAGTGGGTTAGAAGGAGCTTTGTTGAATTAAACATGTAAGCTATAAAACAGCAAAAGGTTCAAATAAAATAATCTAAGATTTTACCTAATGAATTTAGTCAAAGAAGAGGGAATTAAATATAAAACAAACAAAAAAAGGGGATATTAAAATTACCAGGAGAAATAAATGACATTGCAAACAAATAAAAAGAGAGAACACTAATGAGATTAAAAGATGTTTTAAAGAAAGGTCAAAAATAAGAGACCAAGCTTTACCTGGACTCATTGCAAAGTAATAGAGGAGGCACACTTTCCAGCTATCACTACCGGTGTTTAGGAGGATTCTGGGAGGGACGTGGTGGCGCACACCTGCAGTCCCGGCACTCAGGAGGCTGAGGCAGCAGGATCACTGTGAGATGGAGATTAGTCTGTGCTACATAGTGAGTTCAATGCCACCCTAAATTTAAATACACGGCAAAACTTTGTCTAGAAAAAAAAAAAGTTCATGAGAGTAAGTGGTGAAAAACTCATTAATGAATTCAATTACTTAAATGTAGTAGACAAATGATTTATCATATTACCTCATCTTATTCAAGGAAAAAATAATTCCTTGAATAGACTTATGCTTCTTATTCCCTGTATATACCTAAGGAAATTTAACATATAATTGAAAATCTCACAGAGATCTCTAGGCCCAGATGGCTTCATTATAGCCAGACATGTAAAGAGCTTGCAATGCACTCCTACATTCTCTCCCATGGGTTTAACGAGAGGCTTTTTAATTTTTTGCTAAAACTTATATGGAAAATATTTCTGCATTGAAAGTATTCATAGGTTAAAGTATCAATCCAAAGTTTTCATGCTTGTAAAATTGATTTTTATTTTAAGCAAATAGGTAAATATATAATAAATATGATATTTTCTGTATATTGAAAAATACTGATAAAATAAAGAAATCTCAAACTCAGAAAAGAGAAACTAATATAATCTTTTCCCCTAAATGTATCAAAAATTCAGCCTTAATAGCAAAGGGATATATTGTATTAGTGAGTATATGTATCTCTTGCCATCTACCTCGTAACAATATTTTCACTTTTTGTATAAATGCCAGTTAAAGAAATTTACAATTTTAATTATACTGTCTCATTATTCAAGTATTTAATATATACTACATAATGCATATCACAGTATCTAATATAATTTTTTTTGTTTTTGCATGTGTGTTTGCGCTTGTCTATACCTGTTGTGATTTTATATCATTCCTGCAGCAGTGTTTCAAAGTAGTTGCATTAAAAAGTTAGAACTAGTATCAGCTATGTAACTAGTATCAACTGTATAGCTAGTAGCATTGTTAGAACTAGGATCAGCTATATAAATTACTTAATTGGCTTATTACAATTGTCATAAGTAAACATTCTCATAAGGTTTTCAATATTGCAAATAAAATTATTTAATAAAAAGTCATGTAGATGGATCATCACTCTTCCCAGTGGAAATAGCACGTCTTAGAATATTGCTCCCCATTCAAAATGAGATGCATTTCTCTTGGTAGTTTCCAGCCATTTAGGAAAAGATTGAATAAGCTAGAGATTAATAGGCAAAAGAAATATTCATTTCATTGAAATGCATCACTTGTAATTTCAAGTGTAAATGATATTCCAAATTCTATAGGCAGTGTGTTCTTCTAATGTATTAAAAGCAGAATAATCCAGCCATATAAGTGCTTATTCTGCCTGTCATGATGCAAAACAATCGCTTTCCCACCACCGCAATGTCAAAGACAAAGCTTTTTGTCTTAGAAATAGAATTAAGCCCTGTGATAATAATCATTTATGTGCCTTGGTAGATAAGTAATATGATACTATTAGAAAATTCTGGGTGTAAAATTGTTGGGAAAAATTGTTGCCTACATAATATGAACAGCTACACAATATTATCTCATTTCTCTGTATTGCTGATACTAAATATATTTCTTCTCTGGAAATAGTCAAACAACATTGTATAAATCCAAACTAAATTATATTTTGAGAAAACTATGATATTTTAAATGAATATGAAGAAAATTTTGCAAACATTGGCATATAAAAATTAATTGAATAAATATAAAATTTTCTTGCTAGGAAAATATATGTGGTAAAAAGAAATTTATGAACTATGACTAACCAGCCTCTGTATTTTTCACTTTATAAGGATTTAAATGATATGAACTGTAGTTTTACAGCATATGGAGGCTATCTAAGGAAAAATATCAACCAATAATTTTTGAAATTCCAATATGCTATATATGCTAATATTAATTGATATTGTGATTGCAAAATATGTAAATATTTGGCGATTGAAAATTTTGTTGCTTGTGCATTTTTATACCTTTTTTTTCCTTCTAAAACACAACAATTCAGATTCAATAAATTTGGAGAATTGAAATTTAACATCTGTGGACTTCTAGAAGTTTTTCTTTTCTCCAAAAGAGAAATGATCTGTGATATACAAGAAATATTTATTATATGTTATCTAGCATAGAGGGTTTTTTTTTTCGATTGAATAGTAAAATTTGTATAACAGTCATCCCAGTCTCTGATTTGAAGAAAACATTGCAATGTGGGAGGGATATTGTTGGTTTCAAAACATTAAAGATTTACAACTAATAAAAGCAAGTTATGTAGCCCAGAATAAAGATAGAAGATACAGTTCAAACATTTTTAAAAAATTTTAACTGATGTTATTTTTGCTGTGGTTTTATTTGAATACTACCCTGAGACTTATTTTTCCCATGGTAAAGTCTGGCTGTAACGGTGTTATAACAACTACATTTTATAAAAAGAAATTGTAATAACTTTTTATCATCAGTAGTATATACTTGCTACTTCGAATCTGAATGCATGGCACAAACTGTTATTAAATGCTGTTAAATTTTGTTTTATGCAGCATAGGACAGCTATAATGACTGCCATCCTTTGGATGCTTGTCAGCAGTGTGGCCTTACACGATACCCACTTTATCTCAAGTAAATACAAGTCTATCAATTGTCACTTCTTGTCTCCTTTTCAAAAGGCAGAAAGTGGTCTTAGGAAGCAGAGAGAGAGTAATTAAATCAATTATTTGTCAAAGATTACGTATTTAAGGAAATATTTATTTCCTTCATTCTCTTTATTAATTGAGAAATTAATTATTTTTCATGCTATATAGTCAAATAAAATCTTATTTAGATGAGGAATAAAAGAGCAATCCAAACCAAACAAAAGAATCAGACCAGTAATCTAGTTTAAAAAGTCATTAGGGCTGGGGATTTAGCTTAGTGGTTCTGCTGCCTGTCTCACTAGTGCAAGGTCCCGAGTTCGATCCATGGTACAAAAAAAAAAAAAAAGCTATTAATTCCAGTTTTGGTGTTACCATCATCCTTTATCCTTTACAAAGCTGGATGGACCTTTGATTTCCTGGCCAGGCCATTTGTCACCCCCATCACCCCCCACCAATTAAGAGCTACATAGCAGGCCAGATGTAGGACCTAGCTCTATGTACAACACAGAGAGTACTACAAAGTAGAGGACAAAATATCTAAAGAACAAAAGTTTTCTGAAACCCCTCCAATCATAATCATATGAAATTTTAGAGAGCACTCAGAGATACGACATTCTTATAATATTCAGATTCAAGTATAAATTGAAAAACAGACTACTTGGTGAGTTTGAAATTGCACACATGCTTTCACCTGCTAATTTCTTCAAAACTGTTCTCAGTACCTATCCAGTGTCCTTTACAAATATTTAATGAAAGATTACACGGTGGTGTGAGGTCAGGACAACTAGTTTAGCCATTCTCTTTTTTGCAACGATCTTGCTGTCCTATTACAAGAGTGAATGAATGAGTGAATAAATGAAAAAATGAATTTAAACATGACAGCTATAAAATTACCACCTTTTATTGAGTCACAGAGATTCACAGATTGTTCAGTATTATTTTATATATTACTAATAAGAAAAATTTGGTCATTTTTCTTGAAAAACATCTTGAATAGTTTAATTTTGAAGCATTTGTATTATAAGGCACATCTGCACAACTTTGAATTGATGTACAAAAAACAGAACAAAATTTATTCTCAACAGAGAAAAAATAGAAAATAAAAATGTTTTAATTTTTGCTAAATATTTTTGTAGGAAAAAAGACTTTTTAGAAATTGTGAATGCTTTGTTGAAAAGCCTGTTATATTTCAGATGAGTAAAGATAAGCTTTGTAATAAAACTACTGAACAAAATAGAACTCTAATAACTTTTACTTTGTAAGTAAAAAAAGCACTGGATGACAAAAGATAAGATGAAGTCAAAATTAATATTGCATCAAAACTTCACCAATGAATTCTTTACTAAAGTGCTTTATCATATAATAGTGACTTTATCTTTATAAGTCATATATTTGAAATCTATAAATATCTTATAAATTTTGAAATTTAATGTATAGAATCATGTTTGAATAAATAGTATATACCAAGGCCAAAGAATTTTTTCATAGTTCCATTTAATTAAATCTAATTTTATTGTAATAGGGATACAAATGTTGCATCTTTATAGAGTAGATTTAAATGTCTTTGATTCCACATTAGCACTACAAATATAGTAAAGTGTAATAATTAGGGTAATATTCCTCAAAAGATACGAGAAGTCCAATCCATATATAAAAAATGATAGCATTTATGGTCTTCTATTGTAGCACCTGGTGATCAGGGTTTCATGAATTCAGTAAATATTACCATCAAAGGTGCCAGTTCATTTCATGTCTCATCTTTTGTATCTGCAATCTTTTTTCTCAAGCTAAGGTTTTACAAATATTGTTCCAGTGAGTCCCAGGAACAATGGAAAGAATCCACAGTGATGAAAATACAAAAGCCCTATATTTTCTTTGTGTTTTTATCTGATTACATTTATTTTTCCAATTTTTTATCTTTATCAAATTTGTTGGTACATTTTAGGTATACAGTACAGTTACATTCATCATTGGGATCTTGTACCTTTACATGATATATCTTGGTTCTTATTTTTCCCATTGCCCAGCCCTCCCTTTAGCCCCTCCACCCTTCCCTGTTTACAAAGACTTTGTTTCCATGATGTTCTTTTTTACATATTTTTTTGTTTTCCCTTTTTACCTTTCCCGTAATTCTCCCACTTCCTCTACACTTTTAGATTTTTTTCTGTCTGTTAAACAATATCAGTTATACGTTTTGTTCCTTATTAGACATTTACTTTTTCACATAAGAGAAACTATTCAGTAGTTACTTATCATTTCACTTAAGAGTATGTCCTAAATGTGCATCCACTTAGCTATAAATATCTTACTTTCTCTTTCTTTATGGCTGAGTAGTACTCCATTTTATTTTTTAAAATACATCTTCTTTATCCAGTCTCCAGTTGATGTTCAATTAGTCTGTTTCCAATATTTAGCTATTACAAACTGTGCCGGTATAAACATGGGTGAGCATATATCACTGTAGTATGATTCTTTTAACTCTTTTGGGACGATACCCAGCAGAGGAGTAGCTGGGTCAAATGGGACTTCTAATCCTAGTTGTGTGAAGTATCTCCATATTGATTTCCACAGTGGTTGCACCAGTCTGCACTCCCACTAATAATGAAGCAGGGGGTTGGGGATTTAGCTCAGCGGTTCGGTGGCCTGCTTCGCAAGCGCAAGGACCCGAGTTCCATCCTCGGTACCAATAAGTAAATAAATAAATAAATAAATAAATAAATAAATAAAT
>NW_022900930.1:36443309-36454020 GCF_012274545.1 Fukomys damarensis
ATAAATAAATAAATAAAATAATAATAATGAAGCAGGGTTCCTATCTCTCTACAATCCTGCCTGTATTTGTTATTGGTTGATTTCTTGATAGCAGCCATTCTTACTGGGGTGAGGTGGAATCTCAGTGTTGTTTTCATCTGCATCTCTCAAAGGACCAATGATGGTGAACAATTTTTCATATGATTATTTACTGCTTTTTCTTCTTTGTCTGGGAAATGTCTGTTCATTTCAGATGCCCATTTTAAATCAGGTCTTTATATTTGGGGTGGTGATTTTTTGAGTTCTCTATATATTATAGATAGTAGAGAAACAGCTGGTAAAAACTTTTGTCTGAGAAAACAGCTGGTAAAAACTTTTTCCCACATTGTGGATTGTCTCTTAGCTCTGCTTGTGATTTCTCTGGCACTGCCAAGGCCTTTTAAAAAGATGATTTAACAGTTGCTGATTCTTTGTGCTACTCCCCATGCTACTGAGGATTTGTTCATAAATTCTTTTCCTATGACAATGTCTTCAAGAGTTCTACCTAACTTATCTTCCAGCAAGTTTAGTGTTTCTCTTTTAATATGTATATCTTTAATCCACTTGGATTTTAGTTTAGTGCATGCTGAAAGATATGCGTCTAGTTTTTATCTTTGACAAGTTGAAATCCAGTTTTTCCAACACGATTTACTAAAGAGGATATCTTTCCTCCAATGAGGGTGTTTGGCTCCTTTGTCAAAGATGGGATAGCTGAGTATGTCAGGAGTTGTTTGTGCATCTTGTAATCTTTTCCACTGATCCTCAGGTCTATTTCTTTGCGAGTACCATGCTGTTTTTGTCACAGTGGCTTTGTGATATTATTTCAAATTGGGGATTGTGACATCCCCTGCCATGTCTCTGTTGCCTAGAATTGCTTTTCTGATTCCAAATGAATTTTTGGATTGTTTTCTCTTACTCTGTGAAATATACCATTAGGACTTCAATAGGGCTTTCATTGACTCTATCAGTTTTGGAAGTATGGCCATTTTCACGATATTGACTCTTTCTACCCAGGAATGCAGGATATCTTTCCATTTTCTTATACCCTCTTCAGTCTCCTTTTTTAGAGTGCTGCAGTTCTCAACATAGAGGTCTTTTGTTTCCTTTGTTAGAGTGATTCCTATATAGCTCTTTTTGGGGGATGCTATTGTGAAAGGGATTGTTTTCCTAATTTCACTCTCAGTGAGTCTGTTTTTTGTGTACAAGAAGGCTATTGATTTTTGAGTATTAACCTTTATCAAGCTACTCTACTGAATCTGTCAAATAAGTCAAAAATCTTTTGGGGGGGTTCTTTGTGTTTTCTATGTAGAGTATCATATCATCTGCAAATAATGACTGTTTAAATTTTTCCATTCCTATCTTTATTGCTTTTATTTCTCTCTCTTGTCTAATTTCTGTGTCTAATTTTTCCAAAACTATTTTGAACAGGAGTGGTAATAGTGGACATCCTTGTCTTGTTCTTTATTTTAGCATGAAGGTTTTCAGTTTGTGATCACTGAGTATGATGTTGGCTGTTGGCTTTTATTAGATAGGCTTTATCAAGTTGAGATAAAGACCATCTATTCAAATTTATGCAGGCTTTTTATCTAGAATAGGTGTTGAATTTTGTCAAATATTTTTCTGCATCTGTAGAGATGATCATATGGTTTTTGTCCTTGGTTCTGTTAATGTATTGTATTACACTTATTGATTTACATGTGTTGAACCATCTTTGCATCCCTGGGATAAATTGGACTTGATCAGGGTGTATAGTCTTCTTGATGAACCTCTGCTTTCTGTTTGCCAGTATCTTGTTGAGGATTTTTACATCTGTATGCATTAGGGAAATTGGCCTGTAGTTCTCTTCTTTAGTTCGGTCTTTCCCTGATGTTAGAATCAAATCAAAATACTTGCTTCCAGGAGTGAATTTGGGAGTATTGCTTCTCTTTCAATTTCATTGAAAAGTTTAAACAGTATTGTCAATAGTTCTTCTCTAAATGTCTTGTAGAATTCAGCAATGCAGCCATCAGGACCTGGGCTTTTCTTTGTTGGTAAATTTTTAATTACATTTTCTTTTGTTGTTGTTGTTTTGTTTTGGTATGGGGAATCGAACCTGGAACCTTGTGCTTTCGAGGCAGGCAGCAGAACCACTGAGTCAAATTTCTAGCTCTTTAATTACATTTTCAGTTTCACTGATTGTAATTGGATGTTTGGAATTTTTATATCTTCTTCATTCAACTTTGGTAATTTGTATACATCTTATTCTGTGTCTTCCATTTTATTAGAGTACAGGTTCTCAAGTATGCATGATACTCTAGATTTCTGCTGAATCTGTTGTGACTTTACCATTTTCATTCCTAATTGCATGAAATTGAGCCTTTCCTTTTTTGTTTTTTTTTGATAAGGTTGGCTAAGGGTTTATCAATTTTATCTATTCTTTCAAAATACCAAGTTTTTTATTTGTGGATTTTTTGTATCATGCTCTCTGTCTCCATTGCATGGATTTCTGTTCTGATCTTTATAATTTCCTCCCTTGTATGAACTTTGTGTTTCTCTTGCTCCTCTTTTCCTAGGAGCTTAAGTTTCACCATTGAGTTGTTTATTTGAGCTCACTCTCTTCCTAGTGTGGGCATTCACTGCTATGAATTTCCCATGTAAAACTGCTATCATTGTATCCCTAGATTACTGTACATTGTACTGGCAATGTCATTAAACCATAAAATCTGTCTAATTACTTCTTTAATTTCTGTTGTGATCCATTGGTTGTTCAGGAAAGTGTTATTCAATTGCCATGTGTTTGTGAAGTTCTTCTGGTTTCTTATGCTATTGATCTCTAGTTTATTTGCACTATGGTCTGATAACATACATGGAATCACTTCAATTCCTTTGTATTTTCTTAAACATGTTCTGTTTTGTTTTGTGGCTTTGTGCTTACAGCGTAGGCAGTAGCACCACTGAGCTAAATCCCCAGCCCTATTTAAACTCGTTCTATTATCTAGATATGGTCTATTTTGGAAAATGATCCATGTGCAGCCAAAAAGAATGTATAATCTGATTTTTTGTTTGTTTGTTTGTTGGTTGGTTGGTACTGGGGATTGAATCCGGTCCTTGTGCTTGTGAGGCAGGCAGTGGCACCACTGAGCTCAATCCCTGGCCCTGTATATTCTGGTGTTGTGGATTCGAACACTCTTTAGACATCTTCTAAGTCCATTTGTTCAAAAGCTTGGCTCACTTCTAATATTTCATTTTTGATTTTGTCATTGTCATTTTTTCATCTATTTGTGACAATGGAGTATTGAGGTCCCCCTCTACAATTATATTAGTGCTTATTTAGTGTTTCATGCCTATTAATATTTGTTTTGTGTAGTTGGGGGCATTAGTATTTGGTGCATATATATTCATGATTGCCATCTCTTCCTCTTAGATTGTTCCTTTTGCAAGAAAGTAGTGACCTTCTTTATCTCCCTTAATTAGTTTCAGATTGAAATTTACTTTATCTGCAAATAAGATAGCTACTTCTGCTTTTTTTTTGACTTCTGTTACATCAAAAACTGTTTTCCATCCTTTTACTTTCAGTCTAAGATGCATTCTTTTTTTCAAGTAGGTGTGTATCTTGTATACAGCATATTGTTGGATTTTGCTTCTTGATCCATATTCTTCTAGTCTATTTCTTTCGATTGGTGAATTTAGGCCATCGGCATTGATGGTTATAAATGATATATATTGACTTATCATTGTCATATTATTTTTCTGTTATTGGTTCTTTATTTTTCTCCCTCTCCCTTTAAATTCTTGCCTATTGGATTTTCTCTATTGGGCCTTATAGAGTTGTGACCTTCATTGTCTTTCGCTACGATATTTTTTTCTTTTTCTAGGTTTTTTTTCTCTTTGACTTTATTGGTACATTCTAGGATATTTTTAAAAATTATTTGGAGTGCTGGTTTGGTATTCATTAAATTTCTCATGTGTTCTTTGTCATGAAAATATCTTATTTCTCCATCAACTTTGAAAGATTGAAATACTGTGTTTTGAATATTTCTAGAGCCTCATTCACCTGTTATTTTACTTCCTGTGCTATCAGTTCAAATTGTCCAGATAGTTGATTATCAGACTTTTCTATATCATTTTCCCTTGAATTTGGTTTTGATAAGCTGGAAGACTGTGTCTTGTTTAAATGTCTTTTCATTCCCATTATTTTTATTGGTATAGTCCTTGGTTTAATTCCTGGGTTGATACTTTGATATAACTTACTGTTAGTATTTTTGTTGCTAGATTTTAGAAATCTAAGGAATGATTGCTTCTCAGAGATGTCTGCCAGATATACCTGGTCTTTAGTATTTGAGTCTCTAATAACTCTGGGGAAATCTCATTTTCATTATACTAGGAAGGATAACAGATTAGATCAATTACAACACTAGCCCAAGTGATGAAATCAGCAACAAAAGTAGAATCAAACACAGCTTAGAATATGACAACTTGTGGTAATTATTAATCTGTCACCTTTAACTATGTGAAATAAACAGAATCAAAGACTAGCCCAAATATGTTTATGATGAATAAATTGATCGATATAGTAACCATATCCTTCAGGATGGGGACTTAGAAGGATTAAGGTCCTTTTACTATTCTTCACTTCTGCTCTAGCTCAGGGCAGTGGCCATTAAGACTCTTTGTGCCTCTGCAGTTTAGATGAGTAACAGAGGTAGCCAGGAAGCCAGAGGTGGGGGGATGCTGGAATCGCCCATGTGGCTCCCCTGTCCTCACTGGGTCTGCTGATGGCAGGGAGGCTAGTCTGCTGTTAGGCATGTTTGTATAATATTAACCAAGGAAACTTAACGTACAGGCTCCCAACTAGTCTCTGTGATTGGTCAGACCTGGACCACATACTCATCCAGAAATGAAGGAAGTTAATTTAGACCAGTTAGATATTATATTATTGGTGAGAGAAGGTAAACTTTAAAAGAATACCCTGACTCTACAAGGGTGGAACACAGCTTTTGGGGTGACAGCCATCAAAGTTTCCCTCAGTAACTCAATGTTTTAAAGGTTCTGCTGTTATAAATAGGATTCTGTATAGGATGTGCTGTAGAAGGTTCAATGATTTGGGGGTGATCAATGAGAAATAGAAATTCATCAGAAGTAGTAACAAATAAGCTTTATTGGGTACTATTGAACAGTGTTACAGAGAGTGGAAACCCTTTACAGTGTGAGACCAAGAGGGTTAAGGTCCAGGGTTTATCTACAACAGAAGGGAAAAAATTTTCATGCTTGAACCATTTTAAAAATAATTTGATGTATATAATTTTGAGTGTGATGACCATGAGGGTGTGAGGTAAAAAATATTGGCTTGCAATGAAGAAATTAACAATCTAGGAACTAAGAAATAGAAGCTACCTTTGGCTCATTATTTATTATCTGTCTTTGTTTTGTTGAGGTGAAATGAAGCAAGAAATCCTTCCAAATGCAAGGTCCCAAGTTTGATCCCTGGTATCAAAAAACAAACAAGGAAACAAAGAATTAGTTTGTTTTCCTGCTGCAATATTACATTGCTACTGACACTTTAGTCTGGTGTCTATAAAGATGGTTTCACAAATAAAAAATAGCCTGCCTCAACCAGGGTTAAGTAATTATTACAATAAGGCAACTCCAAAATATCAATAACTTCATGCAGCAGTCCCAGCAAATGCTCATCCTGCAACATTTTATGTGGTGTTTGTGCAACTCCTGATCTTTTTATCTGGTGTCTCTGCTGGATAGACCTGCATCAGATTCTCAAGATTTGTTACATGATACCAAAAAGATAAAAGCTGTCTCTATTGTGTAGATTTGAATATGGTTATCACTTTGACTCACATTCCATTGTTTAAAATGCAAGTGTTTTTCTATTTCAATTCAAGTATGCATATTACTTTCCCAATATATTCCTAACATGCTATAAAACAAATCAACTTTAGAAAGTACAAAAAAGCATGAGAGTCATGATGAGATTTTTTTTTCTTCTTAAAGAAGTGAAATGAATCCTGAATATCAGCTCCTGTAATGTTTTTATGTGAGATTTATGATTGTCCTTTTAGGGAAGTTGTTAGCCAACTTAAACTTATTTTTTCTTTCTTTATTTTTATTTTTTCTCTCTTTAATGTTAAATTCACAAATAGAGAAAAATGTAAGATTCTTTGACTTTTTACAGGCAATTGAAAAGCACTTAATAAATAATATACAACAGAAAGTTTAAAAAGTCATTATTATGATATTAACTTTCCAAGGTTGAAGGGCTGAAATTTGCCTTTTTCAGATGGACAGCACCACAAGACATTTTCACATTTAAGGGAAAGAAAGATCATTTCAAGAATAAAGGAGTGTGAAGAACCAAGTACTATCAACTTTTCTACCCAGTCATATTTGAAAAATGCACCTTGGAGTACAGCAGGGCCTTTGGTTAAGAGGTTTACAAGATCCAAGCAATAAACACTTTAGCTACCAGTGCTTAGAATAAAAAAGCAGGCATTGTATAATGCCAAAAACCTCTTGAAAAATATGAAATTACTCCTGAATTTTTAAATTGTGTGGCTGGAAATATTTCAAATACTTAAAAATTATGACTAAAGTGCATTGAGTGCTTATGATGGACAAAGAATGTTTGAAGAGGTTTGCATCAGACAGCTCCTATCATTTCCATGAGTCTGTGTGAAACGTTCTCTTCTCCCTTTTCATAGGAACCTGAGGGACAGGGATATTGAGTACTTTGTCCAATTTCATACCACTAATGAGTGCAAGAAGGAGAATAAAAAGACCATCAGACTTTGGAGTAAATTCCATTTGCGATTATGCCTTGAATTTCATGAGTGAAATGCAACAGCTTCATAATAAGACAAACAGTGAAATGACTAGCTTGATCATTTAATTCAAAAATCAAAATTAACATCATCATCATCATCACTGTCACTTTGGGTATTTTTGTTTTGTTTTGTTTCTGTGGTACTGGGGACTGAACTCAGGTCCTTGAGCTTGCGAGGCAGGCCACCGAACCACTGAGCTAAATCCCTGGCTCCCTCACTGTCAGTTTGAAGCTGAAGATAAAACCCATTGCCTTCCCTGTACCAAACCCACACTCTTCAGTGAGTTACACTGCTTGTCCCATAACTTTTAATATTATTTTTATTGCAGCAGGTGGATTTAGCTCAGTGGTGCTGCCACCTGCCATGCAAGGGCAAGGTCCTAGGTTTGACTCTGGGTATAAGAAAAAGGAGGAAGGAAGGGAGAGAGACAGAGTGAACCAATATTATTTTTATTTTCAGGATTAAATTAGGAGGAAAAAGGACAGAAATTATTTCAGAATGTCTCTTTTTAACAAGCATTCTATAGATACTATTTTGCTTTAATTCCTAGTAGATCATTTGTCTTTTATTTCAAACACTTTATGTTACCAGTCTATTATAATAAACAATGATTGTAATTTTAAAAACATTTAAGTATAATCACTAATCGACAAAATTCACTTATTTAGAGTTCAATTAAATTATTTTAAGGAAATTTAAATATCTTTGTAACTTTCTCCATGGTGCAATTTAAAATATTTATATTATTCTCAAAGAAACTATATGCCAACATGAACACATTCTTGTAGCCCATTCCCAACTCCTGGCAACCAACTAATCTATTTTCTGACTGTGTAGATTGGCCTTTCTTAGATGTTTAAATTAAATCACGTAAAAAATAATAATTAATTAAATCATGTATATCGTTTTCTGTACTGGGACTTGAACACAGAGCCATACCTATCCTAAGTGAATATTTCACCACTTACTTACTTCCCCAGCCTTTTAAATTATATTTTAAGACAAGGGATCTCTAAGTTTGCCAGGCTAAAAATTTTTATGGACCATAAGTTCTGTTAAAAAAATTGCATTTCTCATGCAGTGCTGGTGGAAATAGAAAATAGTGAATGCACTGAAAAAGTTTGTTTTCTAAACAGTTCCTTAAAATGTTAAGTGTACATTTACCATGTCTCAGAAATCCACTTAGATAAATGGAAAGATCTTTTATACAAGTGTTCACAGTAAGTGCTGTTATTGATAATAATTAAAAAGTGGGACTAATCAAAACATCTACTTCTTTGTAAATGGATAAAGGGAGTGTGGATAAAGGGAGTGTGTTATGTCTATACATACAATGAATTACTACATATAGCAATGAAAAAAAAAATCCTTAAGTGTGCTACAGTGGAGAAGAGCCTGAAACAATTATACTGAAAAGAATACTGGCACACACACACACACACACACACACACACACACAAAGGTATATTGGGGTATTGTGGCACACTCCAGTAATTCAACTACTCAGAAAATTGAAGCAAGAGGGTCACAGTTTTGAGGACAGCCAGAGAAACTGTAATTTGTTAATAACTATAGACAACAAGCTGTACACTGTTTTCATTACTATAGCATTGTAATACATTTTAAAATAAAAAAGCAAGTCTCAACATTATTCTCTTTTTACCTTGTATTGGCTATTCTAAATCCTTCCTATTTCTTTAAAAACTTTAAGATCAGCTTGCCTGTGTCTAAAAAAATTCAGCATGGGATTCTGTAGGTACTGTATTTCATTTGTATATAAATTACAATTCCCATTAAAAACATTGACCCTTTCAATCCATTAATATGGAATATTGCTAATTCTAGTTGGTTTCATCAGCATTTTAAGTTTCCTTGTGCACTTGTTTTGTTGCTCATATTTCAAAATGTCATTTTTATGATACTTGTCATTCAAAAAATTTTAAGTGTAAATAGTATTCCTATTTAAATTTTATTTACCAGTCTCTATAAGTTATAAAAATGGGAAATTCATAGGGTTCTGTTTTAAACTTTGGTGATTAAAATGATTTAAAGACTTTTAGTTGAAAGAAGACTTAAACTAACCTGAGATATTAATACCAGTTTCAGTGTGCGTACATGGTGATACTTTAACAAAATAATATTTATAAAGAAGTACAAATCCTAGGTGCAATTTTTAGCAGCAACTTTCAGCTTTAAGTGTGCTAAATGAAGTGTGTTGCCATTTTATTGACAACAAAAAGGAGACAGAGAAACTTAATGAATATAATGTTCAAGATTATGTTATATAGACAGCAGAATAGGTGGTCACTTATTGCTCAGATAAAACCACATAAATTAAAAAATTTAAATTAACCCTAATCTTGCTATGGGAAGAGAAAAGGATTTTGTTTTAAAAGGTAGTTATTTCTGAACCTTGAACAAAGCATTTCACCACGATGCTAATTATTAAGTTACATCATTAGTGTACACCACTAAACAAGTGTTTTATAACATATAATAAAAGCTAACATGCAAGGAACACCTTTGCAGTTATAGGAACTGCACAGAGAAATTTAGGATTGGCTAGTTTTAAAGACAATAATTAGGCAAAGGATTAATTGTGTAATCTAAAAATGGTTTAACTCTTTATGCCTTAGTTTTCTTATTTTAAATAATCAGCTTAATCTTAGTTACTTCATAGTTTTTAAAATTTCACCCAGAACCAGTAATTTTACAGTTTCATATAAGCCAAGACACACTGTATTATGTATTGACTAGTTAAAGTCCCTTATCTTGTATTTTAAGACTGCACTGTTATGTTTGCATCTATCAGTTACGGTTATATTTTATTGGTTTACTGTTACTCGTAAAACATATTCTATATCTTTGTTACCTTTTAAACTATTTTTACTCTTGTATTCTGTTTGATACTATAGTGTTGCTGTGGTTTTCTTTTGATTTGAATTTTTTTTCTTCTACCTTTCTTCATTTTGAATCGTTATGAGAGCTTCTCTATCTCTGGATTTAATGCAGTCCAGTAAAGATGGGGTGGTGTTGACAAGGACTGCTCAAGAATCTGTAATACTCATATTAATTATGACGTGATTTCCATTCGTGTTTGATTCTAATTCCAAATTGACCATGCCCAAGGCCACTTAACTGCTCTTATAATCTGTAGAGATATAATACTTCCTGGTTTTCTCACTCTAATATACATATTGTGAGCAGAAGTGTCGGCTGTCATAATTCTAGAATGCCACTTAAGCATGTCTTACATTCAATAGCTTTGAATTGAATGAAAATATCTTCCTTCAGCAAAAATGCTGGTTTGACTACAAAATTAGATCTTTCTCCGAGTTAAATGGGCAGTCCAGTATAAAAGGTGTAGGTTTTTGGAACTGAGGATTTATGTTTAACGATGTAACATGCATTATTGATACTTGTTTTATTACCTTAACTTTTTGTATTACCAGATGCATCAGGCTTTAGAGAAATAGAAAGATTATTATATTCTGGAAGTTCCAAACTGTAATGAGCTCCCTTCTTTTCTTTTTGGTCTGACTTGCGTCTTCCTCCAGTATTCATAAGACTGTGGCAGGATAGAAACTCAGCGCCTCCAAGTTTCTGATAATATCCTCTGCCATAAACTGATGAAAGGGTAGGAAATAATGCATCCAGTACAATGGTGAAATCAAAAGGCATCAAACCTGTTGCCCTAGTACTGGTTCAGACCTCTAAGCTTAGTTTTTCTGCTCATACCCAGTAATAGAGTTCTATCTTCTTAGAGATTTTAATCATGCTGAATTGTTTTGATCCATATTTATTTTTTACTTCTGTAATTTCTCCTGGTTTGGTCTACAGAAAGGAATAAAGTGCTTTTCCAATATCTTGCCAGGTTA
>NW_022900930.1:36454112-36477811 GCF_012274545.1 Fukomys damarensis
ATATATATATGACAAATTAGTTCTTGTTTTAGTCACTTTCTCATAGATTGAAAAGTACCCAACACTCACAACTGAAAAAAAGGAGCTATTTATTTTGGCTCAGAGTTTCAGTCCATGCTCAGATGTTTGTAAGGCAGATGGATGGCAGTGGAAGAAGTTCTCAACCCATGGCAGCCAAAAAGCAGAGAGAAGAGAGAACCCTGAGAGAAGATCTACCTTTCCAGGTCATGCCCCCAGGTGTAAACCTCCAACCAGGACCCATGTCCTTCAAAGTACATTCAGCTATTGAATCCTTCCATGGATTCATCCACTAGTGGATATAGTGACTCATGACCCAATCCCTTACTAAAAATCACACTTCTGAGTACATGAGACTTCGGGGGGGATATCCTAGCTCTTAACCACAATTATCTACTCATTGTAGCACAAAGTGTTTGATTACTATATAATACGTTTTCTGAAAAACACAGTGATATTATCTACCTTAAGAGGAATTCTGCTCTCACCCAGAAGGAGAGAAAGAGAGAGTGAGAGGGAGAAAAACAACAACAACAACAACAACAACAAAAAACATTTGGCAGGCTAGAAAATTGCAGCCTTACAAAACACATAGCATGCTTTATAAAAATGCTACTTGATGGCAACAAAATTAGTTAAAACCTGCGGGGCCAAAAAGTACATACATATAAGCATCATTTTGGCATAAATTAACAGAATGAATAATGAAATTTACAGTACCAATTACCCAGGCTATATAAAGAAAATTGAGGCAGCCTAAAAGCATAACAGAGGTTAAAAATTACATACACATACACAGTTGAAATAGCGTCTATGAGCCTGGCCAATTTATTTTTTAAAGCTAAAAGACTGAAAGATAACATTTACAAAGAAAAATGTAGGCTATTTATATAAAAATAGCATTAAATTTCTTTGAAATTAATTACTTTTATTTCCAAAGAAGTGAGAAAAGGATAGTTACAGATGAAATTTTAAAGTTCATTTTCTGGATAATTACTGTACTTTAATGAGAAATTCTTAAATAGTTGCTACCAGATTGTCATTTTTTAATCTCTGCGATTTTAAAGGTGCAGTGACATAATAGTAATAATGACGTGCATTGTGAAGTATTTAAATAACTGGATTTGATGCATAGTCATGAGGTTTAACTAGGTATGAATTTCAGTTAACTACAGTTTCTTCATCTTTGCAATGGGTATAGTGCCTTTCAGGATGGATTAAAGGTAATTATGCTCAGGGCCTACTATAAAACCACACATGTTAAAAAAACATTTTTAGTGGGTCCTATTTAATTTGGACAGTGCCTTTTGGAAGACTGGGAGTTAATTATAAATTTTCAGCCTTATGAAATATGCAGTCATTGTTTACTAATAATGTCAGTATATAAATTCCACTTCATATCATGGCACATTTTTCTCTTTCATTTTCTGTGATAATGCATTTTTATGGTCATAGGTCATTTTTTTCTGATTACTTCATGGATACATTGTCAAACAAGTTTTACTCTGACAATATGGAAAAAAATTCCAAAATAGACAACATATTTCCCTCCACAGCAGCTATACCTTAGGAGTTTAGAAAGGTAAAAAAATTCATCAAGAAGGTTTTGAAAGTTCTTTTTCTGCTATGTTTTGTGTTTAAGAAGGTTTTAAAATCAAGCTTTTCTATACTTTTTCTAACAGCTATTGTCTCACCTATGTCTGTGTGCATTAAAATATATATATGTACTTTGCTTAGTCCTACCCAACTATAATTTATATATATTTATTATGCAGTGCATATTAAATATAACACATTATATTATGAAATATGTCATATGTATTATATATATCATATATTATATTATATTTATATGATAGATAGATAGATAGATAGATAGATAGATAGATAGATAGATAGAATACTCTACCCCTAAGGAAGTTTTAAAAATTCCTTTCTGATAACAATTTCTCACTAGAATATCTCACTGGAATTTTCTCACTGGAATTGTTATGGCCATGAATGACTGTTCAAGGATAATGTTCTATTTCTATTAATGTTTTTCGAATGATTGTTCTTCAAATTCGTGTAAATGGAGCATTTTTGTCATTTTAGGATTCTACCTCAGAACTTGTTTTATTCTTAAATTTTCCATTTATGGACTATTCCATTTCTATCTTCAAATTTGAATTTCAGCATGTGTCTGTGTGATACTTTATGTAAAAATATGTTGTAGACACTTTCAAAGCTCCCCTAAATAATTATTGCTTAGTCCTTCATACTATCATTTCATTTTTATTATACATACAGTCTGAGAATTAGTGATCTTTCCAAATGTGATGAGACAATGAGATCAGATTTGCATTATGAAAATGTAATTTAATTTAAGTAATTTTAAGGTTTATGATACATTAATCATGGACAGACTGTGTGTATGGAACATTAATTTGAAGCTGCAAGAATAAGCAGCTGTGTGTCCCTGATACATGATTTATATTAATTAGCTCATGAAAGGGACTCATTTAAATAGAAAATTTATTATGCTTCACTGAAGAAAGATGAAATCAAAGTGCTTTTATTTATTAATTTTAAACTATATCTGGCCCCTCCAGAAATTCCTGAAATTCATAATATCTTTAATGATAGCATATGACTAATGAACTTAAAGAAAATATAATACAAATG
Source organism: Fukomys damarensis (assembly GCF_012274545.1). Lineage (NCBI taxonomy): Eukaryota > Metazoa > Chordata > Mammalia > Rodentia > Bathyergidae > Fukomys > Fukomys damarensis. The sequence goes on from NW_022900930.1 coordinate 36,456,795, forward strand.
CAATTTCCTTTGCCTTTTATTGTGTATGTATGTCAAATTTGTAAAAACTCAGCTATCTGTAAATGTGACAGTTCCCTTCTAAGCTGTCTTGCTTTGTCCCATTGCTCAGTAAATCTGTTTCTTATCAGTGTCACACATTTTTCTATTGCTACAGCTTTGTTGCATATTTTGAACTCAGGCTACGAAATACTTCTGCTTTGTTGTTTTTGCTCTACATTGTTGTGTGTGTGTGTGTGTGTGTGTGTGTGTGTGTGTGTGTGTTGTGACTACAAACAAATTTCAGGATTGCTTTTTCTACCTCTGAGAATATTCTCAGTATTTTGATAGGGATTTCATTCAATATTATTTTGGGTAGTATGGACATTTTAACAATATTGGCTTTTTTTTCCAATCCATGATCATGGGTCTCCCCCTTTCTTTGCTGTAGACTTGTTCACCTCTTTGGTTAAATATTTTTCTAGGTAAGTTATTAATTTTGTAAATATTGTAAATGATGCTGTTTGCGTGAGTTCTGGTTTAGTTAATTCTTTTGGTTCAGTTAAAAAAAATGCTTTTTATCTGAACAGCTTCTGGGGGATCTGAGGTTTTCTATATATAAGATCATGCCATCTGCAAACAGTGAGAGTTTTTCTTCCTCTTTCCTTCTTATATGCTTTTTATTTCTTTCTCTTGATTGATCTGGTCAGGACTTCAAGAACAATATTAAATAAAAGTGGAGAAAATAAGAATCCATGTCTTATTCTAGATCCTTGAGAAAATCTTTCAGTTTTCCCATTCAGTTTAATGTTAGTTATTGGTTTTCTATAGTATGCTCTTTCTATCACTAATCTTTCACTCTTTTTTATTATAAAGAGATGTTCAATTTTTTTCAAATGCTTCTTTTACTCCTGTTACAATGGTTACATGGAGTTTTACATCGTCCTGTTGATGTGATATATTCATTTAATGATATACGAAGGGTTAAACATCTTTGAATCTCTTGTATAGATGCCAGTCAATCACAGAAAATAATTTTGTTATGGTACTGGATTTGATTTGTAGTATTTTCTTAGTGAATTTGTGTGTGTGTGTGTGTGTGTGTGTGTGTGTGTGTGTGTGTGTGTGTGTGTTTTGAGACAGGGTCTCACTATGTAGTTGAGACTGACCTGGAACTCACTCTGTAGTCCAGGCTGGTCTCAAACTCACAGCGATCCTCCTGCCACAGCCTCCTGAGTGCTGGGAATTTTTGCATTTAAGTTGTTGGGGAATTTTTGCATTTAAATTCATTAAGAATACTGCCTATAACTTACTTCTGTCTGGGTCTTTGTCTGGTTTCGTATCAGGCTAATGCTGGACTCACATAATAAGTTCAGAAAAAAATGGTTTAAGTATTTGGAATAATTAAGATGAAGTATCGGTATAAATTCATCTTAAAATGTTTGGAAGAATTTAGCAGTGAAGTCATCTGGTCCTGGATTTTGTTAGGAGGCTTTTTATGATTAATTCACACTTGTTACTCATAATTGGTTTACTCAGGTTTATATTTCTTTTTTTTTTTCTTTTTCAGGTTTGTATTTCTTTATGATTAAGTCTTGGGAATGTGTGAGTTTCCCGGAATTTGTCCATTTTTTTCCTGGTTTTCAAAAATTTTAGCATAAATTAGCTCATAATAATATATAACGAACTTTCTACTTCTTTCATATCAAGCATAATGTCTCATTTGTCATCATTAATTTAATTATTTGTCTTTTAGTAAAACAATGAATTTGCCAATTAAAACTTTTCAAAGAACCATGTTTTGTTTTATCTTTGTAGTTTTTTTAGTAAGACTGCCTTGATCATTGTTACTTATTTTTCTATTGTTCAGTTTGATTTTATCATGTTGTATTAGTTCTTTGAGATACAGAAATGATACAGAGGGCCAGAGAGCCGGGAATTTAGATCAGTGGTTCTGTCGCCTGCCTCACAAGCAAAAGCTCCTGAGTTAAAATCCCAGTATCCCCCACAAAAATACCTAGAAATGATATAGAAATAGGTCGTTTATTGAGAATCTGCTGCTCTTTTTTTTTTTTTTTTTTTTTTTTTTTTTTTTGATACCAGTGATCAAACTTGGGTCCTTCAGCTTGCAAGGCAGGCAGCAGCACCACTGAGCTAAATCTTCAGCCCCACTTCTGCTTTTTTGATGTAAGCATTGCTTGTTATAAAGTTTTCTTTTAGTGCTGCTCCTCCTGTCTCACACACACACACACACACACACACACACATCATAAAACACATGCAGTTGAGTTTGTATTTTATTTGTGTGATATATATATATTCATACATTGCATAGTCTGCATTTTAATTTGTTATTATAATTATTTGACTTTTCTCTTGCTCTCTTACATGACTCACTTAATTGTTTAATTTTAATGTATTTTTATAGCTTCCAAACAAGTTTTTCTTCTTATTAATTTCTAGTTTTATTGCATGATATTCGGAAAAGACACTCAATACGATTTCTTTCTTTCTTTCTTTTAAATTTGTTGAGACTAGTTTTATGACCTTAATAACATCCATCCTGGACATTACCTCGTGTGCTTATGAGAAAGATTCATATTCTGCAGTTTTTGGATAGAATTTTCTGTAGATGTCCATTAGGTCCATTTAGTTTAGGGTACAATGTTTCCTGGTTAATTTTCTGCCTGGATGATCTGTCCACAAGTGAGGTGAGAGTGGAGGTTAAAGTACTTTGCTATGATTATATTAGGGTCCCTTTCTTATTTTATGTCTATTGATAATTTTTTATACTTGGGAACTCTGATATTGGGTGCATATATATTTAGAACTGTGTTTTTTTTGCTGAATTAACCCCTTTATATAATGATCTATCTTCTCCTTTTTCATTAATTTTGATTTATAGTCTATTCATTTGATCTAAATACACTGACTCAGTCTCTTTTGGATCCCAGTTACCTGCAATTTCATATTCTATACTTTCACTCTCAATAATGTGTGTCTTTAGAAGTGAAGCAAATTTCTTGTATGCAGCATAGAGTGGAGTCTTGCTTTTTTATTAGTTTAGACATTCTATGCGTTTTAAATGGAAAATTTAATTATTTATATTTAGGTTATTCATTAGACAGATCTTCCATAGTCATTTTGTAACTTGCTTTCTAGTTTTATTATATTCTTTTCTTTGTTTCTCCTTGTCTTACAGTTATCTTTTATAGTTACTTTTTTCATGGTTAAGCAACTTACTTTAGTAGTATGTTTTGATTCTTTACAAATTATTTTTGGTTCATCTGTTACAGAGCTTTGATTTGTGATGCTATCAGATTTAGAAAAAATATTCATTATAATAAGCTATTTTGAAAAGATAAGTTAAAAAAGAGTGAAAAATTAACTAAATGACATTTCTTCACTGCGACTCCATCCTCCCTATATTTGGTATGTTTGATACGTCATTTTGTGTCTTTCTATATTACTTATCTCCTAGTGTAGTTATTACTTTTCATGCTTTTTAGTCTTTATATCAAAGACATAAATAGCTTTAAAAGTTTGTGCCCTATAATTATAATATTTTGAATTTTCCTTTGATATATCCCTTATTAGTGATTTTATCCGTCCTCATGTTTTTTTCTTACTCATTGTTGCTTCTTTCAGTTAAAAGAACTATCTTCAGAATTTCTTTGAGGACAGATTTGATAGAGATACATTCTCACAGCTAACTCTGAATATATCATCCTATTCTGTTCTTTATTGGGTACAATACTCTGGTTGGCAGGGTTCCCCCTTGTGTGAAAATCTCCTGCCATTCTTTCTTGGTCTGTAATATCTGTTATGTAATGAATTGAGACGTCCTTATATATATATATATATATGTTATTGGTTTCTTTTTGCTTGTTATCATGAGAATCTTCTCTTTAAACTTTGATTGTTTGCATATAGTATGTCTTTAGGCAGGGGAATTAACTCTGACTTCTTATTTTTGACTTCCTAAACATTTTTAATGCTTTTCTAGGTTTCAGAATTTTTCTCTTAAGATCTTTCAAAAACTGTTTTACCCTTTTGCGATTTTCAAGATTCTCTTCCATCCCAACTGCCCAACAATTTGCTTTTATAATGCTGTCCCAAAATTCTTAGAAATTCTTGTCATTTCTCTTCATTCATTTTTTTTCCATTCCCTTCTCTGTGTACTTCCAAATTGCTTTTTCCTTGCAACCTCACTAATTCTCTCTTGTGTGATCTGTTTTGATATTGATGGCTTTGATTGTATTTTGAATGTCAGTTAGTGCTTTATTTCAGCTCAATGATTTAATATTTTTAATTGCATCCATATCTCTGTTTCTTAAAATATCATATGATTATTTTTCTTGGTTTTCTTGAAGATTGCTGAGTTTTCCTAAAATGAGTACTTAAGATTGTTCAACGAAGAGTTCCCATACATACTGATTATTCTCTGGTCAGTTTTTGACACCTTACTTTTACTGTTATTTGAGATCAAGTTTCTTGATGTCTTTTGAATGGACATCAACTTAATAATTATCTTTATATTCAATATTCCTAGCCTGGATAATTATTTGCACTTGTCATTCTGGAAATTCCTGAAGGCTGCTGCTTATTTTTTGAGAGCCTATAATCATTTTCACTATTTCAAAATTACACGGTGTTCTAAGTTCAACTTCTATACAAATTACCATTGGTGCATCATCACTATTTCTGTATCAGATGATGTTTCAAGTCAAAGGCTGTCCCAGTCCTACATCTGGGGCATTTTTTGGCATGGATTAGAGAAGCACCATCTCTTCCTGCGACAAAGGTAGGCCCAAATACCTCATCTCTAGTCACTAGCAAGCACATGGTGCAGAGCTATGAAATTCAACCCAGCAATAGGCAGAATCATTACGTAAGAACCACCATCATTCTCCTCTGCTATACTTGGGGCCACAAATGTCATTTTCTGAGAAATTTGTACATTCTGATCCTACAGCCTAAAACTAGCACAGCAGTGAGTGAGACTAAAGCCCACACTGCTGTGAGCTGGCTACTGCTGAGGGAGACTCATGGCCCAAGACCACTGCAACAAGCCACAGATATTGCTGGCTGGAAGACAAGTCTGATGGACTGGGATCAGATGTTTCTGCCTGGCACCAAGGCTCCATGGATAGTCAGTGGGCTTTCAGTGCAGGTTGTAAGGCTCTGAGCAGTGTTAGGTTTTATCATCCTAGCACTAAGTTCCAGGCAAATTCCTGTACTTAATACCCTGTGTTAACCTCAACAAATGTATACTTACTCCATGCCATCTGAGCTTGGGGTAAACTTCAGGAAGCCAGTTTCTTTATCATGAAAGTAGATCAGACCATATTCTAACACACAACCGTTTACACAGTATCAAGGATAACTAAGGCCCATTGTCACAACTAGTGCTGATGTAGGGAAAAACTGAGTCCATGCCACCAAGGCAGAAACCTCTGCCTTGTACCAGAACAGGGATAAAGGGCCATCTTCAAACACTGGCCTAGGGATACCTGTACTGCCGGAGGTTGGGAGAGGTTCACTGGTGAAGACAGTCCCCTGACCACCAAAGCTGATGTCAAGCAGCATGTTATGATTCTCACTGCTGGAGAGATCAGTGAAGTCTGAGATTTAAGTGTATTTTCTAATCAGTTTTCTGCACTAACACTTTATAAGAATCAAAAGAGGTGAGGGAAAAAGAAGGAAACATATCAATGCATTTCTTCTCAGCACAGGAGTCTGCTGATGCTCATCCATCTATCATCTAAAATCATTATAAAAGAAGTGTCACAGACTTCCTTTGTATCCTCTAATATATTTTATTGAAATTAATTTTAATTATCATGTTTTCTTAACCTCCCAAATTATATCAGAGATGAATTTAAATCTATTTTCTAACAGATATCTGTTTGAATAATCAAATTGTACCGTGGCACTGATTCTAATGTTGATATGGAGACAAAGTGATTTTATTCTATTTGGAAATAATGATGTTTTCATAACATTAAACAGAAATACTCCTAGTCCTGTGGGAACCCACTCTGTTTTGCCTGTCTGTAAATAAATATACTTTGGAGATAGTTCTCAGAAGTGCTGGTAGCACTTTGGGTATTTCAAAGGTATATGATGTTTGTGATATCACTGACACTGTCGGAGAAATAAAAGTCAAGGAAAATGGGTATTAGATTTAGATTTTCTTTCCTACTTTCAAGGAATTCCATAGAACTTTCTCTGCTTAGTCCTCTGTTGAATGATTTTTACCTCAGGCTGCCAAAACAATATACCGTAGACTTAAATAACAAACATTTTATTTTTTCTCAGTTCTGAAGGCTGGAAGTCTGAAAGGGGACGGGAAGGACAGAGGGAGAAAGGGAGAGAGGGAGAGGGAGAGGGAGAGGGAGAGGGAGAGGCAGCGGGGGAGGGAGGAGGGAGAGAGAGTTGGTTGGGGGTGACTTTCTCTTTTTTTCTTTTAAAAGCACAGACAAGGTAAATTAGGGCCCTCAACCTTAAGTCCTCACTTAAACTCTGTTTCCTTTAAAGCCCTATTTTTAAACATTACCACGTTACAGGTTAGATCTTCAGCATCTGGCTCAGGGTAACACAGTTGAGTCCATAGCAGGAAATGAGATGCCAGGTACTACACATAAGCTCTGGGTGATTTTTAGGTGAAAATATATCGGTAGTCCTCTACAAAGTCTCATATTTCACATCTAAGCATGTGCATGGATTTGCGTGCTCCTTCCGCAGGAATGATTTAAGTTATCTTACCATCGCTGCTCCTCTTCTGTGTTCAAATACCGCTTGAGACTGTTGAGATGTAGTCTGTTTGGGAACATTCCGATAGGGACTCTGAAAAAGTATTCCAAGGCTTTTGGCCCCATAATACAAATAAGTATATAGGAGGGACCATGCTGGTGAGTTGTCACCAAATATTGTAACACTCGTATTCCAGTAAAATTAACATGGAGGAGAATAATCTTAAGAAAACTACCTGACCTTCCATCCATAGGAAAAAAAAAATGGAGGAAAGTAAATGTTATCTAACTTAAATACCATCTGGGAGCCAAAGTTAGAAAACATATTCCATCTGAAAACGAATGCAATAGTAATCATCTAATCTAATAAATAGAAGAGTTCAAATACATAACACTGGAAATGCTATCTGCTTTTCATGTATCCTAATCCAACTTTAAAATTGGGAAAATAAACTAACAAAATCTAGAGTATAATGAAAAATAATGTTTATCACATCACTGTGCTCAGCTGGTTGCTGTGATTGTTAATTCACATTGATGATCAAAATAATGAGACTAACCTTTGCATCAGTACACTTCTGCTTTGATTTATAGGAGGCACAGTGCAGGCGACAGTACCGCACAGAAGCGCCAGCGTGGGGAACTCCTACACGCTCGGCTTGACTCTTGCTCACCAGCCACGGTGTACTTGTAGCAGAAAGAGAGAATGTATCTCAGGAAGTAATGTCCGCGGTTTCCTTTACAGCCTCATCGCTAGTCAAGCAAAATCTTGAGAGTTTTCTGACTAGCTTCCTTCTCTGAGCCTCCTGTATCTCCACAGGAAGGTTATTTAATACTTATAAACTTAACAACAAAGCATAAATGTTTAGTCTGGCACACACTTGTAGGCTGGTCTTCCATTTATATTTTACGCGATATAAGGTATATTACTAAAACTTTTCTGAGCAAGTATCTGAGCCTGAATCATAGTGCTGCACACTTGAAAGAAATAATTTCAACAAATAATTATTTCTTAACATTTTACAAGAATTTAATTGCACACTTTGTGTAATATACCCACAAATTGATATAAATGGGATCAATACTGTTTAATGGTTAAAATATTTTATATTTTATTGAGTTTATTGGTACATTCTAGGTATACAGTACAGTCACATTCGTCATTGGGATCTTGTACCTTTACATAACAGGTCTTGGTTCTCATTTTTCCCCACACCCCTGCCCAGTCATTCGTCATTGGGATCTTGTACCTTTACATAACAGGTCTTGGTTCTCATTTTTCCCCACACCCCTGCCCTCCCTTCATCCCCTCTTCCCCTCCCCATTTACAAACACTTTATTTTCATTTTCTCCTATTTTTTTCCCTTATCCCCTTTCCCCTACCCTTCCCACTTTCCCCACACTTTTAGCCCTATTTACACCTTTCTTCCTATTTCACATTGTTAATGATACCATTAGGATCTTGTGCAGTATTATAGTTTTTTCACACCAGAAAAAAATATTTTATTTTATAAGAAATAACATTTTCATCAAAATAGCCTTTCCAATTTCATCATTATTTACTTCAGCTCAATAACATGAAAAATACAACAATAATCTCCCTTGTCGTGGTAACTCCTCTCAATTATAGGTAAATTGCCAAAGAAAAATCAATCTCCAAGGAAATGCCCTTTTGAAAAAAGAACCGTTCACTTCTAATAAAGTGTAAAATAGAAAATAAAAAGCAAAGCATCATGTATTGCTTATTGTAAAATGTTTGATTTGTTGTTGATTTCAGGATAAAAATGAGCTATGTGGTATACTATAATGCACAAAATAGAGACATTTACTAATTTGTGAATTCAGATTAAATAGTGAAATATTCAACTGATTTTTTTTAATCTTTTTTTTTTTTTTTGGTACCAGGGATTGAACTTGGGCCATTGTGCTTGCGAAGCAGGCGGTGGGACCACTGAGCCAAATCCCCGGCCCATTTAACTGATTTTAAATTTGTATGTATACAATATTTAAATAGCAGTGAAATGGTAATTAAGAAAATGTACTAATTTGTTAACAATAGTATATAATTTAAGATTTGTTTATGAATATGAATAATTTTCATAGAGCACTGCTTTTCTACAACTGTTAATTACTCTTAAATCCAGTGTAAGGAGTATAAATTCATTTACCTCTTTTTGTGTCTTCCCACCAACAGTAATTACATATCTAATGTGCTATGGTATTACAGTATTCATTATATAGCCAGAGAATTTGGTCAAAGTATTTCAGTAGTGTTAATTATAAATGATTTTCTGAAATGTACTTACAGTGTTTTATAAACTTGACAATTCAGGCCCTTGTTTCAGGCTTATATATGTTGCTCTTGCTGAGCCAGTCAGCTTTTATTATTTCAAATGATTGCCAAATGTACCAACCTTTGAGCTTATGTCTTCATTTTTGCCCCAGAGTAATTCCTTTAATGGCTACTAGAATTGATTGTAATAGCACGCATGCCTTCTATTAATATTATGCAACACTAAAAGCAGTTTTTGGCAGGTTCCTGAATGGAATTCATCTGATTAAATATGCATTTTTGATTACTGCCTAACCTTCTACAACCTTTACTGTCTGTCTTTTGCCATTAAAGATTAATCTGGCAGTCCATCAGATAAAATAATAATGTAAATGGATCTGAAATGCTTCGCTTCATCTATCAAATCAGATCAGACTATTACTGTAAGTCTTTGTAGATATATGTGATCATAAAATTACCATCTACTAGGAAAGAAAACTTATTAGAATGCAAAACTGTGGTTGTAAAATTTGTAATTAATCATATTTTCTGGGTTTCAAACATTTGCTGCACCTCCAAAAGGACGTCTCTAAGAAACTTTTAAAAAGTAACTAACTTGCATTGATTTGCCTACTGTTAAGTGTCATCTCTGGATCACATGACCTGCCATGCTGAATCTATTTTACCAGTGAGATGAATCTCATAATTTCCTGAATCATGTGGAAAATACTAGTGAATATCCTTGTTCTTTTCAGCTTTATTGATTGCTTCCTGGGCCTGTGGTGTCTTAGAGAACATGGAATAGCCATTAAAATCAGTGCAGAGTTTTCCTCTGATCAATAATTAATCTGATTTTAATTAAAAAGTAGAGAGAATCAAATTATTTTATCAGACAAATTAGATATATAGCTCACTGCTTCTTCTAAAAATAAAATTAGTAATAACTCTAGGCATCAACTTTTGATTTTTAGCAACATTTTAAACTTTCATGTCATGTCCATTAATAGAAAAGATCATTGCATGTTTGAAGTCTCCTATTTTGTTCAACCACTTTATTGAATTCATTCTAGGGACAGAAATGGATTTCTAAGTATTTTGACGAATATGAAATGTTCCAACAAAATTTATCATCTTTAAGATGTTTGCTTAGAATGCTACTTTGTCACTTGATCTTGCCCCTAGTTGCTCTTACTTTTCAGAGAGACCTTTATATAACCCAAAATGTCACTGACTGTCAGGATATAATCAATCATGGATTAATACTGCCCAAATGCCTGCTTTGAGACTCACCTATTCAACATGTACTCACTAAAGCCTGAATAAAATGACTTCATTATAGAACACCTCCATTCTCCAGCCATTCCTACAAAAGCAAATTATTTATGAATGGCGAAATTTCAGAGTCACTTGTGGACATCAATATTCTTTAATGCTTTAGAAATTGTAGCTCATGTTTTAATAAAACTGTACGATTTATAGCCATGTTGAGGACTCATGCTTTTACTTTCATAATTTATTGCTTTAAAATATTAGAATGACTTTGATATACGTCATACTCAGACTGAAACACTATTTGGTAAAGAATTATCCTTTAAGGTATGTGTGGAAGTTTGTGTGTGTTGTTTTTTTTTATTTGCCACACAGGATTTTGAGAGCAACTTACTTGATTGTGTGTAGCAGATACACAGTTACTGTATTACAGTAGAGTCGAGGCAAAAATCTTTCTGACAATATTAGCAGGAAGTTTTAAACTGTGCTTTAACCTTTGTTTTAAGAAAAAATGAAGTCTCTCAACTCTGCTCTAGAATGAGATATTTTAAGTTTAATCTGTAAACAAATTAGATTTGATAAAATTTATGCACACACAAAATTGTGTGAACATATGTGTACAAATGCATTTGCATAAATCTTATTCTTTAATTTTCTAATTCCTCCTTAGTCGTCAAAAAAGCTTCTAGAAGAGCAGTATGCATCCATAAAGCATAGTATTAGAAGATTGAAAGGTTATCAGATCATGAGATTTGGAGTCTTTATGAATGATATTACTGCCCTTTTTTTTATTTTTTATTTTTTGGTACTGGGGATCGAACTCAGGACCTTGCACTTGTGAGGTGGGCGTGGTACCACTGAGCTAAATTCCCAGCCCCTGTTACTGCCCTTTTAAAGGTGGCCCAAGTTCCTCCATCATTTTTCCATGTGAGGTCACAGGTAAAAGTTGGCCATGTAGGAATAAAGCCCTTACCAGACTCTAAATGTGTTAATTCTGCTGAAGCCTTATAATCAATTGTTCTTCTCAGCATAGAGAACTGTATGAAATACATTTCTGTTGTTTGTAAGCCACTCGATTTATGGCATTTTGTTACAGCAGCCCAAGTGGACTAAAACAGTTTCTTTTGATGAAATCAAAATAACCCTACTGGGTTTTTGTGAGTTTACACTACACTTGTCTCCTTAATCTCTTCCCAACATCTTGAATTATCCTAGTCATGAATTTTCCCATAAAATCCTTCACTATAAATTTTTATAAAAGAAAATTTTCTCTTAAATACCTTAAAATATCTAGCATCATTTACTAGTTAGACAGGAAGTGCTCTTGTTTTCAACTCATATTTTTCAAATTTATGTACTTCTAAAATTTAGTTTATCTAGGGTGTACATTAAGTAGTGATAGGTACATTTTTTGATTCTACTGTGGGAAAAGATTTGTGGCTGGGCTCTATATTAGAAACATATTTCAAAACTTAGCAAAATCTAGAAATTGTCAGTTACTTCATAAATTGATGCATACGTTCCTAGAAGGACTTGAGGGATCTTTTTCTCCTTCTAGATTTCTTCTCCTTCTAGGGGCATAGGATGGGACTGATGGACATTATGTTAAGAGAAATAAATCTGGCAAGAAAAGAAAAAACAAATGCTTCATGTTTTGTATGCATACATAAGGGCTAAAGAGGTTTGCCTCAAAACAAGTGGAGCACAGAGTAATGACCACAAAATTCTAGGAAGTGTTGAGGAAGTGCCTTTAGGGGAGACAATGGGCATTAAAACACAGCAACAAATGTGGAAAAAGTCTCATGCAGTGGGGGTGACGCTATTTCGGGGTACTGTATTAGATATTTTATAAAGGATAAAAAGAGAGGAAACTGAGGCTTCCCAACACAATGAAATGACAAATATTTAAGGAAAGAGAAATGCTAATCACTCTCATTCTATGATTACATATGTAAAAATAATCAAATTATCACACCCTACCACATAAATATGCACAATTATGTGTCAATTAAAAATATAAAGTAGAAAAATATCATAAACAATAAAAAATACTCTACTTTTTGAATAAGCACAGAAACTAAAAATCTATAGATTCTTGACATGTAATATTTATTTTGGAGATTATTGTTGTTATAATAATATTCATCTTATTGATCATAATGTTATTGACATATTACATTCATAATATGATTGAAGTAATACATTAATCTACAAGATTCTTCAGCAGCCTGAGAAAAATTGTACTTTGATAATGTATTTCAAAGAAGAAAAGCAAACATTGCTTTGTGACACATTCCAAATTATGCAAGAGTATGTATTGCAGATACATATATTAAATATTTTAATTAATCTATTGGTAACAATGTTAAATGTATTGCTTTACATTCATTGTTCTTAACATACATTTAAAATATATATTTACAAAATTGGCAAATTTTACTGTTACTCAGTAAGATAGATTTTTAACAGTTTTATAAAAATAACATTGAAAGATCTCATCATTCATATAATTTAAAATAGAAATTAAGTTGACTTTTTGAATTTTGTAATTAAATACTCCTTAGGAAAGGCTGGATACTAGAAAAAAAGATACTTATTGAAAAATATTGCAAGCTAAATGTCACCAGAAAAGAGGCTGATAGATCTTCAAGAAAATGTGATTCCTTGTATACATGTATGTCAGATATTTCCCAACATAGATTAAGTATAGAACAAAGTAACTACGAAAAACTGTGAGAAAACAATTCAGAAATATTAAAATCTATACACATTTTCATACACATTCCTTAATTGCCTTCTTTAGTGCCTAGCTAAACTAGACATAAAAGGAGATAATTCAAGAATATATGGCTATCTCTAAGCAAATGATAATGTATTCAGCAAGTAATAAACCCTGCTTAACTCCTGTTCAACTTGAAATAAGCATTCTACTATTCAGAGCATTTTCTATGACCTTCTCATTTTCAATTCTCTGGAACGTTATAGTGTTATGTAATGGGAATAAGCGTTGATATTGAGAGACAAGTTTCTTGCACTTTCTTTGTGCAATAGACTTGATCTTGCTAGGAAATATTCACATCAAGGCAGTTTTCAGCCTTTGCCTTTAAAGTAATTGCATTCCTCCAGATTTTAATTCTTCCACGCACACATACCAGTCTAGTCCCGTCAGGAAATGATCAGAACCTTTACATCCATGCTTCCTCATTGCATAAAACAGTCTTAACTCATTTTGCTAGACAACAGTATTCATTCCATAATAAATGAGAATTCTGAATAATCACTTACAAGTGTGTTACAATGTGCCTTATCCAGTTGAAGCTTTAAAGCCTAGTACCACTGATTGAGTGGCTTTGGAGAAACACAATTATAAATTTATTTCTCGTGGTTCCAGAGAGTGGGAAGTACAAGATGAAGGGAGATACCATCAGATTTAGCATCTGCTGAAGCTCTGCTTCCAGGTTCAGAACTGGCCATTTTATATGTTTTGATCTGGTAGAGGGTGTGGAATCTTTCTGGAGTCTCCTGATTAAGGCTGTTAATCTCAGCCATGAAGTCTCTGCCCTGGGCCTAAACACTTTCCCAAATTCCATCTCCTACTTTCAACACATTGGAGTTTTGATTTAAATGTCTTCGTTTTGAGGGGACAATAGCACTCATTAGCACTGTGAATCAAAGCTTTTGTAATACGCGGATAGTTTGATAACTATTAAAATGTCAGATTGTGTGAGGCTTGAGACCTGAAAAAATATTTATCAACTTCAAATATGAAATTAAAAGGAAATCAATAGTTAGCATCAATAAATGATTAATTTTATAGTTATATATAAACTTTGAACATTTCTGAATCTATATTTAAAATATTTAATTAAGTCTCAAGAAATGTGTAGTTTAAAGTTTCTATTTTGGGCAGAATCCCTGTTTTACCAAATGACTTCACATAAATCATTGCCAGTTTTAAATTAAATGCATTATGAGTTAATTGTTGGCAAAAGAAGCCTAAAAGCTATAAAATAATTTCAAAAGTTTTATGCATAAAATATTGTTTTAATAAGTGCTGTATTTTGAGTCTCTGATGAGAATATGCTCTGGATTTACGGCAGACATGGACATGTTTTTGAAATGTCTCCAATTCTCATTGTATTTGATTCTTTCTAAATAATAAACGTTAAAAATTCTTAGATGTAAGCATAGGGTATCCTTGAGTATAATTATTACTCATATATTACATTTGTTTAATTGTAGGGAAAAGATGCTGGTTTATCCAACTAGAAATTATTTAAATTGAGTATTAGACTTGTGACTAAATACTTATGATTTGGACAAAAAACAAAAATTCCGTATACTAAAAGATGGTATAATAGAAGTTAATGTCCACATATTAGATTAACGAATATGATCTATAAATATTTATGCTCTGTGATTAGATCTCAGTGATTTCCATCCCTGGGACAAAATACCTGACATTCACAATGTAAAGAAGGGATTTATTTTGGCTTACAATTGCAGAGGTTTCAGGGCATGACTGGCCAGTTCCAAGACAGAAACGTCATGGTGGAAGGACATGGAGGGGGCAAGCTGCTCACTACAGGGGAGCTAGGAAGTAGAGAGAGACAGAAAGGGGCCAGGCTTAGATATGTCCTTCAAAGGCCATTATCTTCGAACCTACTTCCTCCCAGCAAACCCTAAATGCTAATTGCTCATTTAGCTATAAACTTATCAGTAGATTTTTCCATTGATGAAGTTAGTGCCCTATAATCTAATCAACTTCACAAATCCACACATGAACCCTTTGGGGGATATCTTGACCTATACCATAGCATCCATATAATGTGCATTTAGTTGTTGCCTAGTCCTTTCCATGAAAGAGATTGGGGGGGGTAATACTGTAGGACTTCAGTCTTTAAATGTCAAATGAACACTTAGCCTCATGACTTACCTCTCCTCATCTCTCCTCCTTGTCCTCTGGTCGTAGAAGTGATCATTTTAAGGTACTCCAGCTTCTTCCCTCCTAGTGATTGGCTCATTCATGAATGGGTTACCATGGTCAAATACTATCTTAAAGGCTTCTAGCTTGATAAATGGCCATATATGTTACTTCTCATTTTCTAATAATAGTATGAGGCCCTTCTTAATCTGCACTTATTACATCTGTTATTTATAAAGTAAAATTTTATTTGAAAAGCAAACATAAATTGTTCTTGCAGTTTCTGATTCCACAGGCAGTGACTTACGCCTCCTCATTTTTGTAAAATGATGCAATTTGCGTTGTGAGTTTTCATGTCTTCACTTTCACCTCTTTACTTCTTGTGGGTGAAGTTGGGCCATTTTTTGCCAAAATCGACAATCATTTACATTATATTCTATAACCACTAAAGTTTATTTAAATTCTTTGTAAGATGGGTCAAAGCGCAAATCAAGACTTTTATAATTTCATGATGATGGAAATATTGGCGACGAAAAGTAAGAATTTATGCTGGAATTAACTGCATTTGTCCTGTTGCACTAAATGAAGTAATAGGAGCTTCACTTTTAGATGAATTCTACCATTTCATGTCCCTGCTATCATTACGAGTATAGGTTCTTACATCCTGTCAGTGAGACACTATTTGGTAAATCAGCCTGCCCACAATTCACCAGATGTGGCTCTCCTTGAGCTAGATACCAGCTTACTTGGTCTTTCTGTCCTTCCTGTCCAATATGAGTTCTTCACTTAGTTTTTCTTAATCAAATTCTTTTTTATGAATTTCTTTTGTTTTCCTCAATCATTTTTAATATTTTTCAAATTTTGTGTTCATGATCATGGAACACAAACGCTGTGATTTCTTCCATAACTAAAAACGCCTTCTGTGCGTTTGCTAATTGAATAGGCATGGAATGCTACATTGAAATTTATTTTCCTTAGCACATTGAAGATTTGATTCATCACCTTCTTTAATCATTTATTGCTACCAAGAAGACTGGCTGTCTATTGTAGGTAACCTTTCATTTGTTACTGTTTGTTTTTTTCTTCATGAAAATGCTTGCGATTTTTTTATGTTTTATATTACAAATTTTAAAAGATATTATGTGTGTATATATATTTTAAAAGCTCTATGAAAGATCTTCAGCTTTTTAGATGATATTTATGATCTTTCTATTATCTCACTTCCTTATCTTTATTCTATATTTAGAATTCTTTGGGTTAATCAACACTCCTTCTACATGTTTGATGTTTTACATATTTCTTAATTTATAGGAGTTATTACTTTTTCACTTATTACTTGCTTTGTAGAACATCGTGCTCTAGTTAAAACTTTAGCATGATTCAAGGATTTTAGTTTGAAACTGTAGTTTTAATTTATTAAATTTTAATGTGAACCATTTTATTATACTATAATTTGTTAATATGTTGCCCATTTCTGACTACAATATGATTAGATTAGTGAGTACCAGGCATTGATTTAGTTTTCATCTAGTTTTGAAATTTAGGGCTTCTGAACATCTACAGCTATAAAGATAATAGTTATTTCCCTAACATGCCAGGGTAATATAAGAAATCAAATGTAAAAACTCATTAAATAGAATACTTGCTGTATGAATATAAAGTATTATTTCTAGAATGTGAATTCATGTAGTTTGACAGTTGGAAAATGAGAGTAAAATATATTAATTGACTTCTGCTAAAGAGCTGTAACAAATCACTGATTCCAGTGAGACCAAGGCTGGTTTTTGTGGACAAAGCTTTGGAACCCATGAAGTAGGAATGCTATCCTATATACATGATATTAAACATTTACGTTACATGATGTAGGTACTTTTTTCTGGTTATGATAAGGATAGTCTGAATTGTGACTTACAAAAATGATAACACTATTATGGTCTCTGTAAAGAAAATAAGAATGTGAAATATATCATATTGAGTCATACCTGTCATGATCCCGTTTCAGCTAGTATAAAAAATATGACACACATACTATAGCTTATTGCTCAATAAGATCTTTGTGATCTGTTTTTAATTGCTCTCAGATATGGACCTGAAGATGTGATTCCTTTAAAGTAAAGAAAATATAATTATACTTCAAAGATTTTGTGTTTTCTTTTAAAATTGTGTACTGCTTATATCAAATATCCCTGAAACCAATAATCAACTTACACCCTTTTTGTCATCACTTAATAAAATGGAAGTTTGCAAGCTTGAATGGAAGCAATACGTGAATTTTTCTTCTAAATTGGTAGTCACTACTCTGTTAATTTCTGTTGAAATTTCTGAGGTGATTCGCTGTACTGATTAAGACCTCAGATGATAGTCTTAACCTCTTGCCTTGCCTCTTACCTGAATTCAGACAGGTTCTTCAATGCTCTGTGGCTCAATTTACCAGTATTTTAAAGAATATCTCATAGAGTTTTTCAAAGAATTGACTGTGTTAGTATAGGTAAGTACTAGTACGTAATATGCAGTTCTTTGCTATTACTAACATTATTACTATCCCAATATTCTTAATTTCTAAAGAATTCCATCACAATATATATAAAACCTTATACAATTTAAACTATGGTAATATATGCAGCAAGGGTTTATAAAGTCTCACATTTGGTTAAACATTTTAATTCTGTTGTTCTTTTTTAAATTTTTATTGGTACATTTTAGGTATACAGTTCAGTTGCATTCATCATTGGGATCTTGTGCCTTTGCATGACAAGTCTTGGTTTTCATTTTTTCTCCTTGTTCCTGCCCTCCCTTCACCTCCTCCTCCCCTCCCATTTACAAACACTTTATTTCCATCTTTTTCATCTTTTTTTTCCCCTTATTACCTTTCCCGTACCCTTCCCACCCACTTTCCCCACAACTTTAGCCCTTTTCTTCCTATAAAAATTATATCTTGTTTTGTTGCGCTTGCGAAACAGGTGGCGGAACCACTGAGCTAAATCCCTGGCCCCACTCTGTTATTGTTAAATATACATTGTTTCCTTTAAAAATCGCAGTTTGGGGGGGGGATTTAGCTCAGTGGCGCCGCCACCTGCCTCACAAGCACGAGGTCCCGAGTTTGATCCCTGATTCCCCCCCCAAAAAAAGCAGTTTCACAAGTATTCGATTGAACGTGCATAATAAGCACTATGTCACTGCATGCAAATTTTAAAACACAACTTTACTTAGTGCCTACTGGTTTGATAAAACATTTTCATCATTTAGAAGCTATCTTATTGAATAAAACAGCTTTCTGCTGGGTATGACTCATGAAAGAAATATAAGATAGAAGAAACTTCACTTTTTAAATGTTTTCTGTTTGTGTGAGCTAGGCAATGCATCAATGCATTTTGTTTTCTGAAAGTACATATGTGCATGTGGTGGAAATGCTCCTCCATACGTGCGACTTGGTAGCTGTTGTACAGTGGAAATTGTGACAATTTCTTGTGTATATTTGTGATGATATTTTAGGCACTTTTAAGCAAATTCATTTTCCCTCCCTTCTTGTACAAATCAAAATATACCAATAACATATGTCTTCTCTTATGCCTAATTTTTTACCAAATGCCATCATTTGATTTGATACATAGTAGACTTATTTCTATGCATATCTCCTAGGCTTCGTTGGGAGTACATACCTCAATAATATCACCAGATCATTGTTAATAGAGGGTTTTCTTTTTAACAAATTTGTTCTTGCCTAGAATTGCTTTTGCTCTGTCAGTCTTTTCTTGTTCCAAATGATTTTTTGGATTGTTTTCTCAAAGTCTGTGAAGTATGCTGCTAGGATTTCAACTGGGATTGCATTGAAACTATATAGCAGTTTTGGAAGTATGGCCATTTTCACTATGTTGATTCTTCCACCCAGGAGCGAGGGATGTCTTTCCATTTTCTGATATCCTCTTCATTCTCTTTTTTTCAGAGTGCTATAGTTTTCAGAGTACAGGTCTTTGATTTCTTTTGTTGTGTTGATTCCTAGGTATTTCATTTTATTTGGATTCTATTATGAAAGGAATTGTTTGCCACATTTCTCTCAGTGAGTCTGTATTTTGTGTGTGTGTGTGTGTGCACAGGAAAGCTATTGATTTTTGCGTGTTGACCTTGTATCCCGTTACTCTACAGAATTTGCTTATAAAGTTTAGAAGACTTTTGGTGGAGTTCTGTTGACTTCTTTCATAAAATGCAGTGCTACTCAGCCATAAGAATGAGAAATTGGTCATTTATACCTAAATGGATGCTCATTGAGGCAGTACTTTTAAGTGAAATAAAAAGGACACACTTGTATAAATACCAAATAGTTTCTCTAGTGTGAGAAACTAAAAGTGTAAATAAGGACTAAAAGGTATAGTACAAAATGTAAAATAGGAAGAAGAGGGGTAAAGGGGAAGGGGAAATGAGAGGAGTAGGGGAAAGGAAAGAAGCGAATGGAATTAATGTGAGAAAGTGAAAAATTGGAAACAGTCTTTGTACATAGGAATGGAGGGGTTGAAGGGAGGGCAGGGGAATGGGGAAAAATAAGAACCAAGATGGATTAGGTACATATTATTTGATACCTTCAATGCACCAGTAAAGTTTTAAAAAACTTGCTATTAAAAAGTGCGAAATGAATAATATTGAGCAATTCAAATGAATGTGTTTGTATACGTGCAGCGGGCCTGACGGATAAATTTTTAAAATAGAGAATGGGTGGAGGGCAAGATCAATGTATACTTATTTTAAAAGAGGTTTTAAATCTGTTCTTTTCTTAGTAGTAAGACAGATATATAGAATGAAAATCACAGGGAAAAGAGCACTTCCTCCGCCTCCCCGTTCTTCTAATCAGTGACAGTCGTATCCGCGGCGTAAGCCACCTTCCTGAGATCGCTGATGCACAGGGAGGCATCACGCACTGTGGATTTCCTGTGGCTTCTGAAAGCTTCTGCTTTCCCCTGCTTACTTGTTCGTGGGCAGCAGAAGACCTTTGCCAAGATGTTGATTTAAGTGGGGAATAGCAGGTTCAAGGGTAAATGTTTATGTTAGACATAAAACATTTATTGCCTTACTACTTAGCTTCAACTAATTAGACTCATCGATAAAAGTGATTTTTTAACCTCCCTATAGGTATTTTTTATTTTAATAAAGAGAGAGCTGTGGATTATTCTGTATATTGCTTTGTTTGTAGCCAAGAATTTTCACACCTACTACTTTCTTCTACATTTGGCAAATAGAATGAACTCTAAAATTGCATTTGCCCATCTTCATAGAATGGCCGTTTGCTTCTCTCTTATACTTTTTATTTCCTGCTATCAGCATCTCCTTTCATACTTTCTTCTTCAGTGTATCCCATTTTGGGAGAGCTATTGGAGAGGTTTGGATCTTGTACAGTTAGAAAATCACCGCAGCAGTCTCGGACACCTGATTGCTCCCCATTCAGGAACTGTGCAATTCTGAAGCGCAGTTTCCCTTGTCCTGCCGCCTCCCGGCGTTTTCACACTTTAGATCAGGATTGTTCCCCAACGACTGCTTTGTCCTGAACACTTGGCCCTGATGTCCTGATGTTCTGTGATGTGATGCTTGGAAATGATTGTATGAGGAGGGCCCCAGCTTGATGAGTTCCCCATTGTTGTATTCCTAATTTGATGTTGTTTTGGGGAAGATGATGAAACCTTAGAACGTGGGACCTAGTTAAGGCCATAAGTAATGTTGGTGTGTCCTCGAACACTAGAACACTAGGTGTCATCCCCAACTTCCTCCTCTCTCTCTCCCTCCCTCCCTCCCTCTCTCCCTCTCTCTCTCTCCCCCTCTCTCTCCCTCCCTCTCT
>NW_022900930.1:36478302-36491997 GCF_012274545.1 Fukomys damarensis
CCTCTCTCCCTCCCCCTCTCTCTCCCTCCCTCCCTCTCTCCCTCTCTCTCTCTGTCTCTCTCTGTGCTTCCTGGCTGCCAGCCAGGAGATGAGTTACCTTCTTGGAATGTCTTCATTTTGTATTTGTATGAGTTCATATTTGCAGTGCACAGTGATTACGTTCACCATGGGAGATGTGTACATACACATGGCGCATTTTAATTCTCTTTCTCCCTTCCGCTCTCCTCCCTCCAGCCATTCTTCCTCCTCCCCACATTAACCAAAGCTCAATTTTCATATTTTTATTTCCCTTCCTTTTCTCTCCTATCCCCCATCTCTTCTTCCCTTTCCAATTTAAACAAGCTCTCCGCATTTCCTAGGACCTCTGCCCCATTCTTCTCCTTACTTATACTTTGAATTTCTTACACAAGTGAAGTAATGTAATATTTAAACTTGTGTGCCTCATTTATTTCACTTAAGATTTATAGTCTAGATTTACAGCCACCTAAAAATACCTAAAGTTCATTCTATTTTATGGCAGAGTAGTACTCTGTTGTGCATAAATACCATGTTTTCTTTCACTGTTCACCTGTTGGTGGACATGTAGGCTGGTTCCAAGATTCAGCTATTATGAACTGTACTACAGTAACCATGGCTGTGCACCTACCACTGTCCTAGGATGTCTTTATAGCTTTGGGGAGATATCTAGAAGGGAATAGCTGAGTCAAATGGAACCTCTAGTTTTAGTTTTTAAGGAAACTCCATGCTTTCCTGTACCACATACTTCTCATCTATGTTCAGTCACACCACAGGTCCAAAAGCCATGTTTCCATTTGATCGTTAAATAAACCTTTCCTCCTTTAAATTGGCTTTCTCGGGTATTTTATCACAGTGACACCAAACTGATTAAAACAGTTGGTACTGATAAATGTGAAAGGCAATCTGATTTCTGGTTTCTTTTTATAATTTATCTTTAACAAAATGATCAACATGAATATTACTATGGTGTGCTCGACAGTTGGAGAAACTGCATCTTGTCAACAGGGAGAGGCGAGAGATCTGCAGGAGCAGATTCAGGCAATTATGTGTTTGCTTTATATTTAATTCGAGTGCCACATTTTAGCAATAATCATACATGTGTACTATGTTCTGTTATTTACTGTGTAGACTATTTAAAATAATATCATTATCAATAAATAATAACATTACAAAAAAGACAAAAATTAACTTGGATTGAAATTGTTGAGTTTTCTAATATATCACTTTTTAAACCAAATCGTATTATTTTCTTATATATTTTTCAGTATTTGCTAATATCAAAGAATAAGTTCATCCTCTCCTCTGTGTGTGTGTGTGTGTGTGTGTGTGTGTGTGTGTGGTTAAACTAAATATAAACCTTATATGTTTTGTGCATTTCAACATATTTTGCAGACAATAATAGGGAATTCTAAGTCATGAGTATTTCATACAGTTAGCTGATAATAAATGTATGATATTTATTTTGCTTTTTCAAACCTTCATTTCCTCAGTTGACCCCCACTTTCTCAGATTATTTTTTTTTAAACTGGGGATCGAACTTGGGACCTTGCACTTGTGAGGCAGGCGGCAGCACACTGACCTGCATCCCCAGCCCGACCCTCCACTTTCACATGACATATTTACCAGGCAAATATCAACACTGTCTTTGTGTGATGTTAACAATAAGACTCTTAAACATTTTGTTTTTTGCAAGCAGTGGAAGTCAAATTCTACTAAAAATATACCTGTGTTAAATAACGTGCTACTGTTATATAGAATCTTATTCCGTTTAAAACATAAATTAATTTTTTTATTTAAAAGATAAATTAAATTAGCGGATTTTGTTTTTGTTTTTGTTTTGTGTTTTTTTCCTTGAACTACTACCTTTCAAGTTGATGGGATAATTCCAGAAACAGCATTGGCCTCTTGATATATGATAATTAAGGATTTATGTTGTTTCTCTTGTTTTTAGCGTGCAGTGACCTGGAATTCAGGGAAGTGGCAAACAGATTACGGGACTGGTTCAAGGCCCTTCATGAAAGTGGAAGCCAAAACAAGAAGATAAAACCATTACTGAGGCCTGAAAGAAGCAGTAAGAAGTCTAAATTGATTTTTTTTTTTTTTGAGATGAGGATTTCTATCTTAGGAATTGCTTAGAATGAAACACAGTTTCAATGTTTATCCTTTTATGTCGCTGTTGAACAAAAATCAGAACATTGCTCTCCCAAGCACTGCAGTGGTATTTTGTAAGGAGATGAAGTGTCAGGGAAAACTCTGATTGAGGGAAAAAGACTTGTTTCACCAGATAGCATTTATATTCTACTTAAAAACTCAGCCAATATTTTTCAGTATTTTATCAAACCAGTAGAGAATGCTTTGGATGGCAGTGCTCAGAGTGACATAGGAATAAGGGTAAAATTTTGGGGATACCCATAGTTTTGACGAATGCACTAGTCTTCCTTGAGTGTTAACACGTGTCAAGACTGAATTTTCAGACATCTTTAATTTAGCTCAGATTGTCACGGATCTGTGGACAATAAAAAAATATCTGCAAATGAAAGAAGTGAGGCCCTGAAGATAATCAAAGAGCCTTAAATTCTTACAGTATTCTTCTATAATTTATACAATTGTGTCATTTTTAAATTCTTTATAAATATAAATTGTAAATTAAAGTAAGTTACTTAATATGAGTAATTTCATTTTATATTCTTTTCATATGTATAAAATTTGTGTTGTATTTAATTGATAGAAAAACAATATTGAAATATGGATTTAATCTTTTAAAGATGAAATTTTTTCTCTAAAAAAGGCAAAAGAAAGTGAAATGGCAGCAGTTATAGAAAATGCCATGTCTCCTTGACAGAGAAGCACCAGGGTGTGGCCTCCATTGCTTGTAAGAGTGGCATGACCATCCATTCTCACTTGCCAC
Organism: Fukomys damarensis; assembly: GCF_012274545.1. Lineage (NCBI taxonomy): Eukaryota > Metazoa > Chordata > Mammalia > Rodentia > Bathyergidae > Fukomys > Fukomys damarensis. Next base: position 36,481,229 of record NW_022900930.1, read on the forward strand.
CCTCAAAATGCAATGTCTAACAAAATTAAAAACAAGACACAACCATCTACAACCTATACTCCTATAATTCTCTCATTTTTTCCAATTAAAGAATTTTCTCTAACCCTATTTGCAATTATGAATCTCACATATATTTCAATTTAATATAGCAGTGCAGTTAAACTATTACTTTTAGTTATAAGGCTGGTCTCTGATTGTGTGATGAGCACTCTGTGTGTCTGTGTATTTGAATGTGGGGTGACTATTATTCATGGGAAAATTCTCATGAATTTTGGAATGAAATTACAGTACATTTCTAATCTCTTAGAAGTATTTCTTGTATCTGTCTTTGAATATATGGATTCAATTTTTGGTAGCTGTTATTGTTTATGCCTTTCAGCTTTTACTCATTTCAGAGAAATAATAATAATTAAGTGTATTTTTCTCCTGGTTCTGAAGAAAATCTGGACATGATAAGGGATTTCTTCCAGAAGCTTGTATATTGATTTTTTTTTAATTAGAACTTTTATATCCACCCTTGGTTTTCCAATAATCATTCTTAAAAATAGCATGCTTTCAAATTTCTCCTTTCGTCTTGACTTCAAAGTAATTTCTCAAATAAATTTAGAAATGGATTAAACAAGAACTGGTTAAGCATTCAACAAGGTGCCTGATTGATTTTACACATTCATAGTATTATTTCCTTTTCTAGCCTTTTGTTTCAAGAAATGCCATGATACTGTCTTATAATAGTGGATCGACTCTAAGAAGCTCATTTGGAGTGGCTTATCTGCTTTGCATAGGAAAATGTGGGTTTTAGGGTTGTCAGTGGCTAACCAGGCGTAGATGTTTGGAGAAGGTTATCCTCTAGGATGAATGGAACAATTTCAGACAAGAAATGGTTGGCTCGCTCAGGCCAGGACGCTCTCAGGGTGAATCTTTTGCTAACTCCATTGTATTTACCTTGTTTATCCGCTCTGCAACATTGTACTACCCATCTACTTGTTGTTTTCATTTTCCCTTTATAGTATGTATCACTGTATAGCACAGTATTTATTTTATTCTTTTCCTGCTAGATCACTGTAACCTCAATGAAAATAGAACTTTTACTCATCAACGTATTGTTAGAGCCCAGTGTTGAGTTTAGCATATAGTATTCATATAACAGAAATGAATAGAATTAAGCAATGAGTGAAGCAAATAACCTATCCATGTACTATACGGTGTGGCTATCCTGTAATTAAATCAGTCAGTCCTTAGGAGTGAGATTATCTACTCTTCCCATTATTTTATCCATGAAAATGAATGCTACAATCTGTGTGCATTTGTTTCTGTGGAAAAGATTCCAAACAGTAGAAACAATGGGACAAAATACAAATGCATTTTAAATTTTAAATGATAATACCTGTTGCCAGACTGCTTTGTAAATAGGCTTAGGGTGTTTCAAATTTCTGCCACCAGTCTGTGGAGTTGAGTGCTTCCTCACTAGCCAAACTATTACTTTTTAACGCTTCCATTCTTCTATATTATTATATTTCACTTTACATTTAATATGTATTTCCTTTATGTGTGGTAAATACCAACCGAACATTAGGTGAAAACCTTTGTTATTATGAAAAAAAGCACTTTGTAAACTGTATCTACTAATCTCTTAATTATGAAAAATACATTTTGATGGCTTCTATTTTAATTGGATTCATTCAGATCCTTCTAGCATTTTTGGCAGTTTTTGCTTTATGTGTTAATTATTCTTTTTATACAACATATGTATTTATTTCTGTGCTGCTAGTAAGTATACTTCATGTCATTTTCTTTCATTTATTTTTATGCTCCATGCTACTGAAAGCTTTCTAGTTTACTCTATTTGATAGTAGTATTGCACTTCTACATTCCACTTTATCACACTTTCCTGGTATCCTTGCTACTATTTATTGTTCATTTTTCCTTATTATATTTAATTATCTCATATCAACACTCAGAGTTGAATTTTGATTGATATTTTTATATGACATTGAACAGAATCTGGGCATTATTTTTGAATTATTAAAGATATGACGAATTCAACATAAAGTACAAGAAAATACTCTATTTTAAAATGTTTACCTTTTAGGCATACTACCCAAAAGTCTTTGAAACTTGCTGTCATAATTTCTTCTCTCATTGCTGACACAAAATACTTGATGGCCAAAGTTAAGAATGGAAAAATTAATAAAGCAGGGTGGCATGGCCGAGAGGCCTATCAGAGGAGCGACGTTTTGTGATGGGCAGAAGCAAAGCAAGCAAGGAACTTTAGTAGCCTCTTTCTGCCCCTTTTATATTCTATCTAGGCTACCAGAGTTAGGGCTGTGACCAAACCAGCTAGTGGACTGATTTGATAATTACACATCCTTGATCCCAACAACTGTAATCCTAGCATGAATCAATCACACACTCTAGATCCAGCCCCACCCATGACCACTTGAGGTTTTAAGGGGACATCTAGACACAAGCCATAATGCTTGATTTCCAATAGCTTAAGAGCAGATAGAAAATGAAATTAAATTGTATTTCATCAAAGATAAAAATCAAATTTTAATTGTATACCAGGACAATACTTGATACTATTTTTTAAAAATCATGTATAAACCTTCTCAATATTAGCCAGTGTTAATGAAGACAAAATGTTTTTGGTGAATCATTTATAACTTCTAAAATTTATTTAGGATTCATCTTGTGTGATTTGCAACAATGAAGCACATTAAGACAAAATCATTTTAACAAAGAAATATCTTAATATATTTTGCATTTCGTATACAAACCTGGTTTTCTTGGAAGAGTTATATTTATAATTTTTAATTGCAGTAATTTTTATTTTATAGAGAAAACTGTGAGGTGGGTAATTATAAAGTGTTGTGCTTCAGCATTTTGCAGTAGATTTCCAGAGTTTATGAATATACATTTTATGCTTTTTATAGCCATATGCTTCTTTACAGTATATCTTTTTAATGTTGCATAAATGAACACCTTTAAAAGATTCAAATATGTAAGCTTCTCTAAAGCCATAAAAATGAGAGGCAAAAGTACATAAATTTTAGTGTCTTTTACTTTTTGAATGTTATATGTACTAAATTAAATATGAATTAAGGAATACCTACTAATTAAGTTAATCAAGCAAAAGTATAAGATTTGACGTTACCCTAAAGTCTTTGAAAAATTTTATGTCAGTTGATCTAAAAACATAATTACTGCTAAAATAAAGTTCATCACCTGAATAATTTACTCTAGGTTCAAACAAATTTGTTTTTTAATTGTAAATATCTTGTACATGTAATACTGCTAATAGTAGTACACGTAATACAACTAATTTGATCAAGAAAATAATGTGTGCTGTTATAAACTGAATACCGAAAACTATAATGCCATAGCTGTTCATGAAACACAATAAATTACTCTTTCATCAAACTTCTTTTCTTTTACTAGATTAAAACCAGAACCTTCACACTGAGCTATATCTCCATGTGCACTTTATTTTATTTCATTTCATTTCATTTTAAAAGTGTCTAAGCTGGATTCCAGTTTGTAGTCATCCTGCTTCAACTTCCCAGAGTGCCAGAATTACGGGCATATGCCACTATGCTGGGCTCCAAATATTATTTAAATTATGCAAATTGAACTTTTCAATTAATTTTATTGGTACATTTAGGATATACAATATAGTGACATTCATTGTTGGAAATTTGCACCTTTACATAATCCATCTTGATTCTTATTTTTTCCCTATTTTCCTGCCCTACCTTCAACCCCTCCAACCCTCCCTATCTACAAAGACTTTGTTTCAATTTTTTTTTCATTTTCTTATATTCATTCCTTTCCCTTCCCCTTCTCTTTCCATTTCCCCTTCCCCTTTGCACTTTTTCTTCCCATTTTGCCTTATCTATTATACCTTTAGTCCTTATTTACACTTTCAGTTTCGCACACTAGAGATGTGTGTATTTACAGAGTGTGTGTCCTATTTATTTCCCTTAAGAGTATTGCCTAATTCATAGAAAAAATATTAGTATTTCTAATTTCTGGAAAGTTTAGAAAGTTTCAGTTCACATAAGCAGTTGTTTATCTCTGAGCTGAACACAGGAGCGGTTTTCTGAAGCAATTTTGTAATCTCCCTTGCAGTACTCTCTGGAGTTAGGAATGTAACAAAGTTAAATTATGCAGGTTCAAAACACACCCCGTTTCTGTTGGGAGAAGAAACTCCATTTCTAACACTGTGCTCCTGTGTTTGTAGACTCCAAGTTCCATTTAATGAAAGTAATCAGAGATGGGTGTTGATGTTGACAAGGGAGCTTTCTGAGTTTGAGGGAGTTGAGTATCTTCTTTACATTGAATTGACAAACTTTACATTTGACATAGAAAAGTGCCAGTGCAGTAAGAAGAAAAAAAAATGTATGTCTGGTTTCTTTATTAGGTGCTATTGGCTCTTTTCTTTTCTTTCTTTTTATTTTCCTAAAAATATTTTCATTATTCATCTTCACTGAATAGAGTTATTTATTCTTGAATTATGACTGAAAATATTAATAATAAATGTAATAATAATTACAATAATGAAAGAAGAAAGTCATCTGCCCCTTTAATACAAATCTGTGTTTTTATTAGATACAACTTACAAAAAAAATATCTGTGCGTGTTTGTACTTAAAGCATCAAGATTGTAATAGAATATGCAGGACAGAGGTAAAATACATATTCATTTTCGGTTATGCAAAGAATGTTTACAAACCAATATAAATTGTTTAGTATGTAAATATTTCCTTTGAGATAGAGCTTTTGTATTTGAACAAATCTTTACCAATGATTCCTTTAAATGATTAATGTAATTTTTATTAAAATGATTTATTTTGGCTTTACTACATAGCTTATTTTCTGCGTATTAGAATAGATATGAAAAGAATATGCCGTTTCTTTTTCTGTCCTGAAGATCGAATTCAGCATGCTAGACAGTCTCACTGAGCTATATCCCCAGTTCTATATGTAGTTTCTTTGAAAATATTTGTCAGTACTTATACCTGTATGATAGGTTTTTGTGAACAAAGCGTAAAAGTAACGCTTGACTTCAGGAGGTGCAACTGAGCTGGCACCAAAACACTTTGACATGAAGAAGGGAAGTAAAAAGTGGTTATCACACGTATCTTCTTTATCAAAGCATATCTTTAAATAATCCAAAGAATTCAGCCCCTCTACTCGACTTCAAACAAATCCTTCACTATGGAATATTTTGCAGTCCAACACAGGAAGCAATAAAGGTCCACGGATGTGATCCAGAAAAGCTGCTTTGAAATATCAGCCCAAACCAGCATAAATATATACATATACATATATATCTATATCTATATATCTATATCTATATCTGTCTTCTATCTATCTGTGTATATATGTTGGGCTGATCCTTTAGAAATTACCAATTTGGAAATTAAGAAAAAATACCTTATAAATTCTAAGGTGCAACCTAATAAAAATCACCTGAAATTTCATTATTTCTTTGGAAGTTTATCTGTGATACTTTAACATTCTACATTTTTCTTTTGCTTTCCAGGAGTAACTCATACCTTTGATCATTTTGTTTCAGTTTAATGCCAAATTACACTGCATAAAAATTCACCATAAGCCCTGACATCTTTTGCTTTGCTTCACCCGTATCTTACAACCCAGCATCATAACACCGCCATTTTTTAGACATTGACCATGTAGCTACAATGGCAACTAAGCTGAATGTAGAATGGGCAATATACTCTTATTTTTATCTGAAACCAGACTGCTAACTGTGACTTTTGTAGCTAACTACTGCCACCTGACCTCTCCGTGGGTGGGAGGAGGCATTGCAGGGCTTCTGCTTTCGGTTTGTGTACCCTCTTCACCCCGGTGTCTGTGTGACACACTCCCTGCTTCACCCAGTTGGTGCCCAAATAGCCATCATCACTGTCAGCTGCCTACCCTTCCCGCCCTATGATATAAAGCCACCATCACAGGGTCGACCTCCTTTAGGCTGCTTTGTTTTTCTTCTGGTATATATTGCTACATGTTATAAACACGTTTACCACATTATTTTCTCTGTCTTCCAAATAACATGCAACATATAGAGGCGGGAAATTCTCCACTGCCCAAGTAATAGAAAAGTTGGGGGACGTAATAGGGACTCAGGAACCATTTGTTTCATGAATAAATTAATGAATCAAAAACTGATGATCTAGGTATTGTCCTAATTTTTAAAAAGCAATAAAGAACCCGATAAATGCGTTTTCATAGTCTCTGAGTGAGATGCAGTCTCAGGGAAGGCAAGATTCTTTCTGCCAACAGCAGGATAGGAGAAATAATAGAGTCAAGACTTGAAATTTATATGGAAATATACTTCTTTCCTATGTAAAAGCCAATATACCTTGACCCTGGGTTATGGTTTTACACAGAAAGGGGCGCTTCCTAGCCTTATCTTTGGTGCTATGGTTCAGATCTAATATGCCCCTCAGGAAGCTCGTGTGTTAGGAGATGCGCTTTTGGAAGGTAATTATTGTCTTCTTTCTTTTGAAATGAATTTCACTGATACATTTTATATATACAGAATGCTGGATGTGGTAGTGCACACCTGTAACCTTAGAACTTGGGAGGCTGAGGCAGCAGGAGTGCCTAAGTTCAAGGCCACCCTGGGTTTCATAGAGATTTCAAGGCGAGCCTGAACTGCATAGTGGGACCCTGTCTAAAAAAAAAAAAAAAATGAAAGAAAGAAAGAGAAAGGAAGGAGGGGGGGGGAGGAAGGAAGGAGGGGACTAAAAGGAAAAGGAAAATATACATTCATCATAGGGAATTTGTACCTACAGGTAACATATCTTGATTCTTCCCTTTTCCCCTTCCTCTCCCCTCCCTTCAACCTTCTTCCCCTCCTTATTTACAAAGGCTTTTTCTCCATTTCTCCTTCTATTCTCTTGTCCTTTTCCCTTCCTTTCTTTCCCCCTACTCCTTCCTTAGTTCTCCTTCCCATCCAAATATTTTCTTCCTATTTCACAATATCTATTATATATTTTACTGTTTACCCTTTCCATTTCTCACAGCAGAGAAATCATGCAATATTTGAACATGTGTTTCTGATTTATTTCACTTAAGATTATAGTCTCAAGGTACATCATTTTATCTAGAAATGTCTCAAGTTTACTGTTCTTTTTGGCAGAGTGAAGAGACAACCCACAGAGTGGGAAAAAACTTTTGTCCAGCTGTCCCTCAAACAAAGGACTAATATCGACAATACAGAAAGAAATTTTAAAAGCAGACCTCCAAGTTTAAAGACCCAGTCCGAAAATGGGCATGTGAAATAAACAAACACTTGTCAGATGAAGTAGAAATGGCAAATAAGTGTATTTTTAAAATATCACCATCACTGGTCATTTGAGAGATCCAAATTAAAATAACACTGAAATTCCATCTAACTCTAGAAAGAATGACTGTTATTAACAAATAAACTAGTAACAAATGCTGGTGGGGCTGTGGGGAAAAAGGACCCCTTCTCCACTGTTGGTGGGAGCATAGACTGCTGAAAACACTGTGAAAATTAGTGTGGAGATTCTTCAAAAACTAAACTACAGGTTCCATTCGACCCACCTATTCCCCTTCTTGGTATCTTCCTGAAAGAATTGAAAACATCATACCACAGTGATATATGCACACCTTTGTTTATAGCAGCAGAGTTTGTAATAGCAAAGTATTGAAAGCAGCCCAGATGTCCATTAATTGATAAATGGATAGAGAAGATGTGTTTTTTTCTTCTTTTTATACAGTGGAAGGTGATTAATTTAGAGCTGAATATGGTGACTGTGCTGCAGGAAGGTGAGGTCTGGTTATAAGCAGGCTTGAGGTGGGACCCTGAAGATGTTTGCCCCTCTCAGACTCCTCACATTGGTCACTGCTTCCTGACTTCCCCTTTTCCTCTACCAGGCCCCTCTACCATCCTTATGCCTTGGAGCCAGCTGATCTTGACCCAAAACTGTGAGACAAAATAAACTTCTCCTCCTTTAGGTCATAGCTCTTAGATATTTTGTTCCAGTGAGCTGAAACCGACTGGTCATCAAATTAGCATTGTTATATTTTTTACATTAGTTAGCTATCTCACTACTCTGCTGAAAAGATTAAAATATAGTGAAAATAGTTTTGTTATAGTAATTATTTCAATAACTATTCATAGATTTCCAATGCAATTTGATCCTATTCTGAGCCTTTCATTGAATAAATTTTATCACAGCTTTTACACAAAGAATTGTACAACCATTACCCAAGAGTAGGTTTTCATTCAAATCTTGGATTGGATAGGTATTTCATAAATAAATGGTTTGAGTTGGCACAACATGTCAGCAATGTCACAGCTTTGTAATAAATTGTACCCTTAGTTTTTTACAACTAAAATCTACTTTTAAAAAAATCAGGCTTCTTGAATGTATTTTGTTTGACTATATTGTCAAGCAATCACTAAAAAATGATCATAGAAGAGTAACAAAAAGATAAAAATCTTACAACGCATTTTGTGATCAAAATATCAAGAACATGGGGAGAATTACCTCTGATTCTACTATCATTGTCATGAAAGTACTTGCTTGGGTCTTTGTGCAATGATTATATGATTTATGTATTGTAACGCATATGCCTTGAATTTGTTTTATTTTAAAAGTCTCCAAAAATATATAGCACAACATCCATTCCCAGGTTTTAAAAATTTGGCTGCAATTGAAAATATCTTACTCTTTGAAAGTGAAGCTATATTAATTTTCCTTTTATCGATTTTGAAAATATCAGGACATCAGTATCACATGCAAAATCCTCAGATTAACCCTTATTCAGATTAAGATAATGTCTCATTGCCGCTTTCCTGCATACGAAATGTTCTCCTTTGTCAGAGGAAATGATGGTATTGCTTAAACCTACAGGGTAAATGAATTCATTCCAATTTCTTACCAAGATAGTGCTCACTTTATGTCATGCTTTCTTCACATTGAGAGAAAGATTGAACATCAAATCAGATAGTTTAAAAATAATGCCCCATTTTAACATATTTAGGAATCTTGTAGATATAGCAGGGAACTTCATCTTTTGAAAAACAAGGATTTGTAAAGATGGTAGATAAATTTTCGTATTTCCAGAAATAAAATTAAACATCCAAATCTTTGCTCATTTTGGTGGTTCTAATTATTGAGACATCTGGCATTTTCTTTTATTAGGTAGACACTCTAATCCTATATAATAAAATATTATCATGTACTCACATATTATTAAGGTGCTAACTGAATATATAGATATTTAACTTTGTAGAAATATTCTTAGTCATTTAGGTAAAATGTGGAATTTGTATAGATTAAATTGCAATTAAAATTTAAAAGGTTATGTAGTGAATGATATATTGTAATTAAATCATTATTATATTATTCTGTCCTGGAAAATTAAGAAAATTGGATTTCCCAGGAACCAAACATCTGTTTGGCCTCTCGTCTTTAAGTATTATATTTTTTTCATAGTAAAAACTACAATTAGCATTGGCAATTTTGGACTCATTAAGTAGTACATTAAAGACACTCCTAGTTTAATGACTGAACTCTGTTCCCACTATTAGGTCATCAAATGAATTGGCGGCTAAATGAGTAATTGTATATAGTCTGGGCATTACAGATTCAGAGAAAAGAAATGGTCAGAGGAGTTTCCAACTTAATGACCATGCTTTTATTTGCATAATTCTTACATACAGTACTGTGACATATAACAGATCGTAAAATTACAGTACTGTGTTGTATAATACAATCAGCAAAAACTTTAGCACTGTGTTAACAAGGTATACTGTACTAAAAAAGACACTGAGGTTCTTTAAACAAGATGTATATAACTGTACAAAAAATAAATGATCTTAACTCTGAGTGACAAGTCCTAAATCTGAACAGCATGCCTCTTTCATAAGTCTGTATTGTCGTTAAATAGGTAAGTCAACGGGTAGATCTTTAAAAAAGGACTAACTGTATTATATGCTATATTATCAAAACAGTTCAAAGAAAGTGGTTTGTTTTAATAAGACTTGCTGTCCAGTAGCCTTTAAGATAAAATGCAGTGGCCACCAATGAATCATCCCATCAGCTGGGTTCAGGCAATGTTGATCGCTCACATGTCACAAAAGGCAGGGGTGAAAATGATTCAGAAAATCCTGGATGTCTTATGATACAGCAGTGATGTAGAAAGTGCTCATCAACAGCCATGACTGCAAAACGGATGCAGTCCAGATGCGGTCTCCAGCAGGTCAATAAAGCATCTATCCCTGTCCTTCCTCACTTGCCCTCACTGACGTCTCAGCCGCTTCCCCGCATTCGTCAAGGTCACACTGATCACACAGTTGGTACTGTTGGAAGCTGTGTTTTCAATGTGTGGTTTTGGCTCATGCCTGAAGCAGCTTCTGCAGGTCACTGCTAGAGACCAGCGAAACTGAAATACGGCTAATAAGGTAGCACAGAACCGTGAACCTGCGTGCCTGTGTAAAAATCATTGGAAATGCCGGATATTCTTGACAGTGAAACGGCACAAATAGAGCCACTGCTCTGTCTGCCTCTGCAGTAAATACCTTGCAGGGTAGAAAGACATATACAGTGTGTAGTAAAGGAGGACATTAGCTATTATTAGGAGAGCAAAACAAAAAAGAAACACATAAAACAATCAGAGCAAAGAATAATGGTGCTAATTAGTAGTTCAGTTTTTTCGTATGGTTCAAAAGTGTGTGTGCATGTGTTTTATATATATATATATATATAT
>NW_022900930.1:36492723-36557023 GCF_012274545.1 Fukomys damarensis
TGAAAATGATTCAGAAAATCCTGGATGTCTTATGATACAGCAGTGATGTAGAAAGTGCTCATCAACAGCCATGACTGCAAAACGGATGCAGTCCAGATGCGGTCTCCAGCAGGTCAATAAAGCATCTATCCCTGTCCTTCCTCACTTGCCCTCACTGACGTCTCAGCCGCTTCCCCGCATTCGTCAAGGTCACACTGATCACACAGTTGGTACTGTTGGAAGCTGTGTTTTCAATGTGTGGTTTTGGCTCATGCCTGAAGCAGCTTCTGCAGGTCACTGCTAGAGACCAGCGAAACTGAAATACGGCTAATAAGGTAGCACAGAACCGTGAACCTGCGTGCCTGTGTAAAAATCATTGGAAATGCCGGATATTCTTGACAGTGAAACGGCACAAATAGAGCCACTGCTCTGTCTGCCTCTGCAGTAAATACCTTGCAGGGTAGAAAGACATATACAGTGTGTAGTAAAGGAGGACATTAGCTATTATTAGGAGAGCAAAACAAAAAAGAAACACATAAAACAATCAGAGCAAAGAATAATGGTGCTAATTAGTAGTTCAGTTTTTTCGTATGGTTCAAAAGTGTGTGTGCATGTGTTTTATATATATATATATATATATATGTAACACTTGAGAAAATGTGTACGCCCCGAAGACTTTAGACATTTCTACATATCCAAAAGTTTCAAAGGTAGCATCACTTCTAAAGAGTTTCTTTGTATTTGAGAATTTACCTAACTCCAGATGAATCAGTTTTATTATCACCTGAGGAACCATTGGAAGCAAATAGAGCTTAGATAGGAGCTCAATAAAGAGTGCACTGGTAAATTTTTCTGGCCCTTTGGCACAGCTGTTCTGCCCTTGTCATGTGATCAACAGGTCTCCTAAGACTGCTCTCCAAATCACTCTGTCTGCATCAAAATAGGCAAATCATGCATGCCTCAGATATTGAGGCAAACAAACAACCTCATACGAAGACATTTGTCTTTTCATAACGCTGTGTTTATCTGCATAACATGTTTTATGAACTTGCTTAAAATACTATGGGATACAGGTGCTCTTCATTTAATGACTGAGTTCCAGTCCAGCAACCAGGTTGTTAAATGAATTGGTTGCTAAATGAGTAATTGTATATAGCGTGCACATTACAAGATTCAGAACAAATAAATTGTCAAAGGACTTTGCTTTTATTTGCATAACTCTTACGGTTGTAAGTCCAAGTAGTGGATTGTAATCCAAGCAGCAGGACTTGGTCATGAGTCTAAACAGAGGTTAAAACATTAAATGAGGAATATCTGTGTTTCTCACTGGTGAGAAAGATTGTAAACTTTATTTGCAATTTGTGTTCAACAAAATGAATATTTTACTTTCCAAATTTAAAGAGGTGGGATGTTCAGAGCACTTTCAATTAGCCAGCTAAACCTGGTAAACAAATGTGAAACAACTTGCTTCTCCAAAAAAACTCTAACAGGCAGGCCAAGAAAAACTTCACATTGCAATCATGTACTTCATACATTGTCAGTTATAATACATGCATAATTATTGAATTTTTCTCCAATGCCAATGAGTCATATATAAAATCCTTGCATGTTTGCATAATAGGAGTCTTGAAACTATCAAGAGCTAGTAGCTAAAACCAAGGGGAAGGTATAAATAAAAAATAAACAAACTAAGTCAAAAGCACAATTATCATTAGTTGCTTAATATGCAGATAAAAGTCTGGGCCACAGCTCTCCCTGAACTACATGCTGGCCAATAAAAAAGCAATTAATTTTATGATGAATCCTTTGAGACACTAATGAGTGTTAAATTATTTTCAAAGTATCGTGGGAAGAAAATATATTTAACTTTGTATATTTCAATTTTAATTTTTTCATGATCCATATATTAATTGCATAATAAATATATGGTTATTGTCAAAAATAATATGTGAAAATGTAAGAAAACAGTATCCGGTCGCCAGCTCCATCCATTCCTTCCCCTCCATCCTGAGGTAAACATTGTTAGCAGCCTACATATACTTTTCCAGTTGTACCTCATTTCTATAAAATGTATATACTCATGTAACTCTAGTTTGGGGTATGGGGGCATTGTCTCCAGGGATTTTAAACTGAGTCTCAAACCCAATGATACTTTATTTTTATTTTTATTTTGAGAAACTAAGTTGCTAAGGTTTTCAGGCTGGGCTCAAATTTACAATCCTCCTATTTCAGCCTCCCACAGTGGTGGAATTACAAGCATGTGCCGTCATGGAAGACAGTGACATCTTTTAACGTGAATGAAAGCATAGTATACACAGTATGTGGTAGCGTGCTTATTTATTAATGTCTAATTCATCTCATCTTAGAAAGCTTCATTGTTTTTCAAGTATTTGCTTACTATATTTTTATTTGGATTTTATTTATTTTCTATATAGACTTTAGAGTGTGTATCATCTTATTGTACATTCCGTAGGAATTTTCTCCCAAAAACCTGACCTCTATATTCTTTCAATATATATATATATCTATCTATATATATATATATAGATAGATATATATATATATCTATATATATATTTAAATTTGAAAAGCTGGCCACAATGCATTTATATGACAGAAGATAATAACTGGTTAATCTTGAAAGTGACTCTTGTACAGTGATTATGCACTTGCTTCAAGATCCAGGTCCAAAGGGGAAGGGAGGTGGAGAGGGTAGGGGAAAGGTAAGAAGAGAAACAAATAAACATGAGAAAAGGAAACAATGGAAAGTCTTCATACATAGAGGTATGGAGGGGTTGAAAGGAAGGCGGGAGGATGGGGGGAAATATAAGACCCAAGATACACCATATAAAGGTACAAGGTCCCAATAATGAATGTCACATCGTATGCCTAAGATGTACCAATAAAGTCAATGAATAAAAAAAATCCTACCACATCATAGGGGTGAATAGTATACCTTGGCCTTTGTGCTCTGAACCATACATGTGCACTTTTCCAAAGCATTAAAGCAATTGCCATGAGTAGGCGAAAACACGGACTTCCATTGGATTTTTTATGTCCCTCATTTTGAATTGTGTGCACGACCATTGCTATATTAAATTTTGCAGTGTTGAAAAATTACCAGGTATATTTTTCTATTTATAATATATTTGTAGATAAGGATTAAAGTGGATTTAATACATTTTTAAGGCTGTGTGAATTTTTCTAAACAGGGACAGCCTTTACAATATGAATTATCAGTGATTAAACAAATTACAACTTTTGTCATCAGTTGAGAGCACATGTTCATATAGCTACGTAAAAATATACCAATGAGTATTTGATGAATTCCATTAGTTTTTACTATTAGCATAATTCTGTGTTGTACAATTAAGTTAAAGTTACATCTCTAATTTTGGATATTATTCACTGGTTAACAATAAACAAAAACTGATACAATTCATTAATAAGAAATAAGTTTCCAAGGTTTTATTAAAAATTATATTCCCTCTTGAATTAAAATTGTGTCCTTGCAATCATTCAACCCAGGTTATTGTTGCAAGGCAGGATTTTATTTTTCAAGGTATATATGTGTTTATTGTATATGTGTTATATATTTTTTCATGAGATATATATATTTATATATATATATATTTAACTTTGTACTGCTAATGATATCTAATGCAGTAATTTTTCTTTCTTGTACGATACTTTGTATGGTTTCTTTGTATGGTTCTTTTAAATTGCTAAGGTTTATTTTATGACCTAGTGTCTGTTGGACTTTTCTATCGATATAAATTATGTCAATCTAATAATAAATGATAATGTTGTACAGATCTTCTATAGCATTATGTTCACCTGTCTACTTCTTGTGCTGCTTGTTTATGGAAGGGTATGGAAATCTGCAAATGAAATTAAGGGCTTGACTATTCCTCACTTAGGTTTAGATTTTTTACCTTAGGTATTTTGAGACATTTTATGTGCATTACATATTCAGAGACATTGTGTCTGCTTATGAAAGTTTTTATCATTATATAATGTTCTATTTCAACATGGTCATATTTATTATTCTGAAGTCAGATTTATTATTTATATGTTCAGACTGGCTTTCTTTTCATTAGCACATTCATGACACCTTGTTCTAGCCTAGCCACTATTCACTTTTTTTTTCTTCCTTGAGGAAAACTTTCTTTGTTTTCTTTAATCCGGATTAATCTAACATTTTTTGAAACTTTACCTGATATGTTCAGATCATTTATATTCAGTTTAATTTTTGAAGTGGTTTAATGCAGTCTACATTCTAGTTGATTTATATATTTTTCACTCCTGCCATTTTTCTCTCTTATGATGCCTTGTTTTGGAACAATTATATTTTATGATTTAACCTTGTATGTGTAGGGGTTTATCTGTATTTTAAGTATTTTAATGGTTGCCTGAGGATTTTTTTAAGCACAAAATTAATTTGTCCACTGGAACTTTAAATATTTTTACCATTATATAAATATAAAGACACACAACTCCCTATTTCTCTGAGGTTCTGTGCCTTTTTTGACAATGTTTGCTTTGGTATATTCATAAACAGTACGTTAAAATTTTGAACTAAACATTAAGTTATGCTAAAACCATTTGAAATAAAAATTTGAATTTGTATATTTACTGATGCTATTTCTAGGCTTTAATATTTTCAGTAGAGCAAAATTTCTGCCTAGATTATGTATTCTGTGCAGAAGCCCATTTTAAAAATATTTTTATAACTCATGCTTACTTTTCTCTAAAAATGGCGTCTCTTATTTCTTTTAAAAAATAATTCTGGATAGAGAGCTTTATTTTCCTTCCAGCATGGAATCCTTGTCAGTCTTCTGTTCCTACTTACATGGTTTTATCTTTGCTATGTTCTCCCTTGAACCTCTAGAAGGACATGTATTTTGCTTTAGAAGCTTTAATTTTTTTCTTCCTATTACTGGTTTTGATTAATTTGACTATAATATGTCCAGGTTCTGTTTAATTATTTGCTTTGTTGGTTGATTCATTATCCTGTTTGGTGTCCTCTAAGATTTTTATCTATGGTTTGATTCATTCATTACTTTGGGATATTTCTCATTAATCTATGAAATATTTTCCGTGTTCCACTTTCATTTCATCTTCTCCTTATGTCACTTAATTACTTCTCTGTTAAACTATTTGATAATTTCCCATAGCTCTTAAACGTGCTTTTTTTCTTCCTCTTCTTTCTCTTCCTCTTTCTCCACAATCCTCTATCACTGTCAGTAGTAGGAATTCTCGAATGGTCTACCGTTAGGATATTCTCTTTGATCTTTCCCAGGCACAGTGCTTTTAAAAATTATTTTCTTTTTCCCTGGAACGAGCAGATTCTTACCTTTTTCTGCTCAATGACATAATATCTGGCTCTTCCCTAGGACTTTGCTACTCTGTTCCATACAGAGAAAATAGATGTACCCTTTTCACGTCTACTTTTGCTATTCTGGTGGGACTCCTTGATTCTCTTTTTCTTCCTTGTCTTTTTAGAGAGTACTCACTGAAGACTGGGGGAAATGGCAGTTAATAGGGATGGTTTCTCCTTTTTGTGGTTTCCTTTTGTTTACTGTGGTGGTGACCTACACTCAGTTTTTAGCAGTGTGTTAAAAAATTTAACTGAGTTAATATCAACTTATATGGAGTGGGTGTTTGCCATGGGTAAGAATGACTGATCTCCCTTGGCTTCTTGGAGGTACGTGTCTTTTTTTTTAGATTCTGGATTACTTTATAATTGCTCAAAACAGCCATACTCCATCTGATGCTATTGTACACTGAGCTCAGTGTTGTCTGTGACTTACCCATATTGGGTTGTGGTACTTTAGTACAAATCCAGCTTGTCATTTCCCTGTAACTACTCCCACTTAGTGCACTTGACTGCCTCCCATTGTAACACATTTGTGATTGTGAAAATTGCCTTTAGGGTATCATAACACAGAGTTATTTGTAATACATGAAGCTTATTCTTTCTCTGCTCAAAAAGTTTATGTGAAATATTACAGTCATCCTAGTTCTACAAAGACAAAGATATACTATACAAATATATTTTTGTATTGGTTATTCGATGTTACTTATGCTTTTGTGAAAGTGGCATCTTTATTTGAATTAAAATTAATTTTAATTCTTTGCAATATGACATTACTATTGAGTGATAGCATGTAAGAATATTATATAATAATCTGATAAAGGATTTATCATGAAATATTAGTAAAATCTTGAACAATAAAATGTAAATAATACATAATTATAATAGAGGCAGCTATTGGATGAATTACTAAGTAGTACCTGATGCTTTATAGCCAATTTGTCCTCATAATATTCTAAAAGGTAAATATTACTATATGCACTTTACTTTGAAACAAATTACTCAAGATGTATTTAAGCCCTACTCTCTGACCCAGGAGGACTGTATCTATATTGTAGACCTATACTGACTACATTTGTATTGCTTCGCTTTCGGATGACACCATTTTTCATATTTAGCTAATCGTTTTTTGTCTTTGCCTTTAGGGTTCGATACAAGCATTTTGCCAATATGCAAGGACTCACTTGGCTGGATGTTTAACAGACTCGATACAAACTACGACCTGCTGTTGGACCAGTCAGAGCTAGGCAGCATTTACCTTGATAAGAATGAACAGTGCACTAAGGCGTTCTTCAATTCTTGTGACACATACAAGGACAGTTTGATATCAAACAATGAATGGTGCTACTGCTTCCAGAGACAGCAAGGTAAAAGATGAGGTACCTATGGGGGCAAATAGTTGAGCTGCTTTTCAGATCTTATCTACTGCATTATGATGAAAGGACGCTACGTCCCATTCGTGTTGAGAATTTTCTCTAACTTGACTGTTTAATAAAAGAGCAAATAAGTAGCATGTTGAAAAAATAACTCCGATAAAGATGCAAATTTGCTAAAGAAAATGAAAATAGTAATTAATATTTTATATTAATGTACTTCATTATAGTTTCCATTATGAACCACCAAGAAGCACACAGAGATATGAGAACATAGATATTAAAAGTAATCATTAAAATTAATTTGCTATCTACTTTGCCTGTGGTGTAAAATAAATGGGTTTTTTATCACTATACTGTGGAATTTTAATGTTCTATTTTGTGATTTTATTAAATGAGCTGAATGAACCACAGCATTCACCATAAAGTTATTTTTACTCATTTTATTTTAAATTGACTGGTCTTGCAACTTTCTCAAATAGCTGAGCTTTTCAAAGATGCATTGGCAAAGCAAGTGTGTATTACAATAAAATTTGCATGAGAAATATTGAGCGTCTTTAGAATATACATGATTTAAGTGTACATATTAAAATATAATTATCTATATGACCAGATTTTTATCTTTGTTTAATTTTTGTTATGTATTGTTATATGTCTGCAAGATACTTTTCAATACTCCGGAACAAGTGAGGGGAGAAGATTTAAAATGATGCTGGACTTTACAAACTTCTTAATTAGGAAAACTAAATGTGTATACACTTGGAAATAATCGAATTATAATTTATATTTAAAATACATGGGGGAAATACCTAAAAGACTCATGGAGAAATTTGGAGGACCGAAGGAAACAATGTTGTGTGTAATTTTAATATTAATTTGAAAAACACTGGAAATCAGTTTAATGTGATACACTCATTACTGTCATCACTGCTTTTTTTAAAAATATTTTTTATTAGTACGTGTGTGCGATACATAAAGATTCCATTTATCGTGTGGAGTTGCTGCGCATACATAACACATCTCAGTGCTTTTCCATCTGCTCCGCTTACGCCCTCCCTACTCCTTCACATGCCTGCTTGCCTTCCGAAGAAGGGAGAAACGGAGCCGAAGCTCTGCGTCCACTTTTTCCCTTCAGTTTCCTCCTCTCCCTCCATCTCTTCTTCCACTTCCCATTCAAGAAAGCTTTCCATAATCCCGAGTATAATCTATTTTTCATTTTGCCATCGCCTTTTAAAAGTAATTTTATTGGCGCTGGGGATTAAGCTCAGTGGTGCCAGCGTCTGCCTCATAAGCTCAAGGACCTGGGTTCGATCCCCGGGACCCAAAAACAAAAAGTATTGGTACATTTTAGGCATACATTTTGCCATTGCTTTAAAAAAATTTTAGACAGAGTGCCAGGGATTTAGCTCAGTGGCACCACCCCTGCCACACAAGTGCAAGGTCTCAAATTCGATACCCAGTAGCAAAACAGACAAACAAACAAAAAAAACTTAGCTAAATGAATTAACAAGTTACTTTAACCTGCATTGATTAATCTCATTTCCTATGGAAACATGAATACATTGTATAGGATATTTTATTACACCAGTTACATTTACATATTTAGCAATTAAAGATGAAATGATTATCCATAAATTGATAACTGATATGTCAACAGGATTAGTTGAGTAGCCTACAAATAAATCTCTTTAAGCAAAGTTTAAAAAGGATATTTCCTTTAACTATTTTATGTTTTACTCACATAAACACATATGTTTGCTATGTTATATTTATGCTTTCTAGGTTTTTAAACAATCCTAGTAAACTATAATTATGTTGTAGTATTAATGAATGGTATACATGTACATAATTCAAATAATGAGCAGGTACTGAATCCAGGTAAATTTCAGTAAAACGACATATAGTATTTTGTTATGCTGACACTTGCACTTTAGTATTTATGTGTGTGTCATCATAGCATGTTTTTGTTTTTCATGCATGAACACTTAAAATTATACGTAAATACTCAAAAAAGTTGATCTCAAGAAAGTTGAGAAAGGAATGGTAGGTAAATAGTCTGGGTACAGTACGTATTGGAAAGTAGAAAAAGAAACTAAAGAAGTATATGAAAATTGACATTAATAAAAATAGAATGTTTATAAAGAGAAAAATAATTTTAAAAGACTAGAGTTATAGAAGTAGCTCATAAATAGTAACAGGAATATAATTTCAGTCATATTTTATGTAGTCAACCGACTAGCTGGTTAAAATTTCTTTTTAAATACTAAAATGTACCCTTATGCGGAACTTGTAGGACCAATAGGTTTATTCTGTAAGGTCACCATTCAGAAATCAGAGTCACATGTACCTTGAATTTTATATAGTGAGTATATAACATATGTCTCTTCTGCCTTATAATAACTTGCCTATAGAAAAAGACAAATGATTTTAATACTGAAACTTCAGCTAGAATATTTCCTTTCATTTCTAAGATATCATATCCTGAAAAGCTATGCATCTATTTTATAAGCTCATGCAATCCATCCTGAGTCCTACACCTTTAGTACTTGGTATAAGAGATTCGTAAAATTAGAGAAGTAACAAAGGGCAATTTAAGGTGGAGCAAATCAACTCATTAACTATTCGTGATTCTTAAACAAATTTCTTCTTTGCATTTTAGACTCTGCAAGGTGAGATGGTTTTGATCTCAGATGTTAAGTTATGAGACATGGGCTCCGATCCCTCTGTGCTCATTACTCGTGCCATTTCATAATTCAATATTTTGAAGCTTGTATATTAAAGAATTTCAAAAAACTTTGAACGAACTTTATCTTACATTTTCCCTAACAGGATCCAGTCATGGACAATAGAAACTTCTTTATGATTTTGCTATTTTAGTAGTTATAATGCAGTTTCTCTGTATCAGTAAGAGCAAGTTTTTGTACTGTGAATAAAAATGCAATGAACCCTTTTCAAGTAAGTATATATATACATCGTTATATATATGAATTGAGATTAAATAATACAGGGAATTTTGAGGTTTTGACAATATACAAAGCACACATTCTTTATTTAACTGGAATCCTTGAAGTAACATTTTTAATGTTATTGCAGACCCACCTTGCCAGACGGAGCTCAGCAATATTCAAAAGCGACAAGGGGTAAAGAAGCTCCTGGGTGAGTAATAGCTCATTCTTCTGAAGGCTTTATTGCTTACATAAATAACCCCAGGGAAACAGCAACATAAAATCAATATTAATCCAACAAAGATAGACTGCACTAAATTTCAGTCACAAAATTTATGAACTTTTTGAAAGCTATTAAACTTACTTTCATTACCTCTCCTATTGAAAGATATTATGTCTTTTTTATTACCCTAATATAATGTTCATCTTGCAAGTTATTAAGTTAAAAGTAGAGATTTAAACAATACTAAAGTTAAAACATCAGCAGAAACTTCTAATTCTGTAGCTACAAATTTATGAATTAATGATATTATGTACCTATGATAATATGTTATTTAAAGTAAAATGTGTAAAGATGGAGTGAAAAGTAGTTCTGGGTACTTCAGAGAATATGAGCCCATTTTTTTTAATGTTCTTCATTAGTATTTTTACTATCATGTTTAGGATATGATTTGTATGGACAGATGGAAAGTTAAATAATTGCGAATTTCACCCAAAGCTTTGAAATATGTGAATATTTGACTATTAAGGGATCACTTCCCTATATTTCAGTATTGCTTAGTCTTGTTAATATAATTTTAAATAAATTATTTAGAATAATTTTAAATTCTTAAATATAATGATAGTACAAGCTTTTCATAAAGTTTTCACCAAACATTCGAAAGATAACATTTTACTTGCACCAAGTAATCATAGCAAATTTGTAAATTGTGAGAAATCAGTTTCGTTATGATTCTACTCTTTTATTTTACATTAAACCACTGGAATTCCCATTAGTGTCCAAAGTAAGATACCACAAATGCAGCTTTTCTTTTCATGTATATTAATGCATTATATTTAATGGCACAGAACTTGATCTCTGGATCTCATTACTCAATATAATATTTTGATATCCTATCTGTGTAATTATACAATCTTTTGCTGAAAATATTTTTTCATATAGCTTGATATTGTCAATTCAGTGTCTACTCTGTAAAATAAAAAACTTTTATGGTGTTACAGTAAATATTTTTATTTGTTCAGAATAACTAAGGATAAAGATTGTAATATGTCTTGTTTCTCATAATTCATTACAACATAGTTGCTATATTAGATCTCACAAGTGCAAAATATACTTTTAAATAAGTGTATCTGTGCTCATCAAAATTTTGTCCTATGCAATGGGAAAAGTCATTCAAATTCAACTGAAAAAAATTTTAGAGTCATCTCAGTTCTATTACTACTCTAAAAACCTATATAAATGTAGGCTTTAAGTTACTAAAACACGAAATGCATATCTTGCCTATTGGGAGGCAAGACTCTCCTTTCATAATATAATTAAAAATAATTACTGGATGGGGGATGTAGCTCAGCAGAGCCACACCTGCCTGGCAACACAAGGTCCTGAGTCCAATGCCCAGTATCAGCGAGAAAAGGGAAGGGAAAGGAGGGGAGGGGAAGGGAGCTCAGGTGAGGAATTATTAGAAGTACCAAGTGCCTCGAATATTATAATTTGGGTGGATAATGGTGCATATTTGAGAAATGAGGAGCTGATACTGTAGGATTCACATGTTGCCATGGATTCTGAAGTACAACTGTAATTCTTATAGTGTCCTTTTCCACTTTCTACATGTACTGGCCTAAAAAGATAAGTGAAAATTTCATGTCAAATCATGTTATTTTTAAAGATGTAGAAATTAGAAAGTTGACTTCTTTCTCAGTTTTTGATGCTGTAAATCCCTAGAAGACATTCACAGTTTTTCCCTATTAATGGTACTTAATCAACCTCATTAAAAGATAAGTAGCTCAAATCTCACAAAGGAATTATAATTTTTTTTGAAGCTAATCACAGGTTTATTGGTACAATCTAGGTATATGATACAATTACATTCATCATTGGGATTCTGTACCTTTACATAATAGGTCTTGATTCTCATTTTTTCCCCTTGTCCCTGCCCTCCCTTCACCCCCTCCTCCCCTCCCCATTTACAAACACTTTATTTCCATTTTTTCAGTTTCTCATATTTTTTTCCTCTCCCTTATTACCTTTTCCCCACCCTTCCCACTTTCCCTACACCTTTAGCCCTTTACTTCCTATTTCACATTATTAATTATCTCATTAGGATCCTGTGTACTATTATAGTTTTTCACACCAAAGAAACTATTCGGTATTTCAGTTAAGGAAATCTCTGTACGAACATTAAAAATAGGGAATCCTAAAATAAAACTAAAAAGGAAAGTAAACGAGAAAAGGCAATGATGTAACATTAAAATAATCCTTAATTCTGGAGATGAAAATGGTCCCTGAACATATTTAAATTGCTTCGCTCTTATAATCTCATCTTATTCTTTTTTTCATTATTTAGAGAATACTTTATTAGTTTCTGTAATCAAACCCACATAGATATGACCTTACATATTTAGTACGATGTGTTATCCATGTACACATGAAAAAAAAAATAAACGAAATTTTCTAGACCAATATGGCTGTCCATTTCTGTACAATGCCAACTCAACACAGTAAATTGGGATGACTTTTTCCAAAGTTGGCAGCACCGTTAAAGTTTTCCAAAATTCAATTTATATATATATGTATATATATATATATATATATTTATATAAAAAGACTAATAATAGTATGTTAGGCATCGATAGCAGCAACAGCTTTTCCAGGTTCTGCAGTCATCTGAACAAAATTATAGACATTCAGCACATTCCATTAAAAAAAACAAAACAAAGAAAAGAATAATATCCAGACAACAGCAAAGTTCTGATGCTGTTGTGGTACCTGGCACCATTTTTTCTATTAGCCTCTTAATCATCATCTGGAAAGAGAACATTCTAGAGTAATATCATTAAATGTAGCTCTGATAAAGCACAGTCCCTTCTCTGTATCATAAAGCAGGTACTAGATATTTTACATTCATAGAGGTATGATACAGTACCATCCTACATCAATAATACTAGATTCAGTTTTGGTTTGAAATTTACTTTGTCTGCAAATAAGATTGCTACCCCTGTTTTTTACTGGGCTCCTGTCACATGGAGAATTGTTTTCTATCTTTTCACTTTCAGTCTATGGGCTTCTTTTTGTACTAGGTGTTTCTTGTATATAACATAATGTTGGATTTTGCTTCTTATTCCATTTTTCCAGTCTATTTCTTTTGATTGGTGAGTTGAGGCCACTGACATTGCTCGTTATAACTGATATGTACTGACTTATTATTGACATGTTATTGGCCTTTTGTTGACTGTTTTTACTTTATCACCTTCTCCTTTTAATTTCTTGCCTTGCCTATTTGATTTGCTCTCTTGGGCCTCATGGTGCTGATTTTTTAAATGGAATTGATCATCTGTCAGAACTTTGAAACATTTTGAGAGTAAAATCATGATTCCATGTGATTGAATATTTTACTCCCTCTTTTGGATATTTGTTTTTCTTTTACCAAATAACTGTAACTTTACTCATCATACAAAAAAATAAGATCAGAAAGACAAGAAAAAATTATAGTCTCCTAGAACTTTTATGCTAGTGTTGGAGGGTTTTGTTTTGTTTTGTTTGTTTGTTTGTTTGTTTGTTGGTACCAGGGATTGAACTCAGGACCTTGGCTTGTGAAGCAGGCATGGAACCATATTGTAATATATGCAGGGTGAGGTGTTAGAGATAGAAAAATGATTGTCTTTCCCACTCATTCCACTTGACTGTGTTCTCACTAGTATGTGGGTTTATATAGCAGTGACAGCCCAAAGAACCTAAAGCATTCCAGATGTAGAGGTCATCACAGTGCGGAAAGTTTTCAGTGACAGTCTCCGCAAACACACACTTAAGCTTGGGTAAGCACACTCACACTCATGAACACACTCACCACTTACAGTGCAAGAGATATGTATGTATCTCCTCCAGTTGATAAAGCCTTCATATTAGGGTCACACTTAAATTGAGCTTTAAACTAAAAGAAGGAGGAAGAAAGGATTCCAGTTAAGAGAAGCAGCGTGGAAAGAGATGAAGCAGCACTGAATTTGGAGGAAATTGGTAGCTTAATACAGAAATATCTTGAAATATAAATGAAAAACACTGGAATTAAAACAAAAAGTTGGCAATGATGAGAAAATGAAGGCTCTTGTATACCATAGTAAGTAGTCCAGATGGTTTGCTATGAGCATAGCATTAATCATATTTTAATTCTGCATTAAACCTCTGGGAAAACTGCTCTTTGCAGAGTGACAAATGTTGAAACGCTAATTTACTTAATTCCACATACGAACCCATAAAATGGAAACAGTTCCTTGTGAGGGTGCCAGTTTCATGGCAGCAGAGACTTCTTGTTTCCTTCCCCAGGTATCGGTAGGACATAGTGTGGAAAATGGTGGGGCATCCACACGCATGTCTTACGTCCCTCTCCGCATAGTGCACACCTACAGAAAGGTGCTCAACTCATTCGTGATATATGCGTGTGTTTCTGACGGTGCGTTTGTCTCACAGGACAATACATCCCCCTGTGTGACGAAGATGGTTACTACAAGCCAACACAATGCCATGGCAGTGTCGGGCAGTGCTGGTGTGTTGACAGATATGGAAACGAAGTAATAGGAACCAGAATCAATGGTGTTGCCGACTGTGGTAAGGAGAAAGTTTGCTTTAAACATTTTCCAAGCACCGGATGAAGTACTACAGTGCCTAATTCGTAAAAGCACTTAATAAAGACCCACCTTGCGCAGACTAGGCCATGTGAAGGGGTGGAGGGAATGGAAGGAAGACTTGTCCTAGCACATGAAAAATCTGTATTGTAGTACATTCGTGTGCCTAGTTTAGATATTTGGGGGAGAATAATTGAAGCCTGTGTTCATTTTATTACTTAAGATTTCCTACTTAAACAGCTGTTTGATTCTTCCTCTTGGCCTCAGATAAGGCAAGCTTTTGTCACTGATTTTATTGGAAGTCACTGAAAGCTAGTGGATACCATGCTCTCACAGCTTGCCCTTTTCTGTACGTATCTCAAGACAGAGTGACTGAGTGGGCATGGAAGCTCACCACTCACCAACCAAAGCTAACAAAACCTTCTATAAATTGCAGCTATATCAACATATTGCTTATTTCTTTATATTTAGGTGAAAAAAATGCAGTTTAATTTTTAAAGTTACTTATAATTAATATTCTCATTTATGAACATAAATGTCCAAGTATATACCAAAAAAGTAAAATCTACATTGAACACCAGTGTATCTTTTATTTTTCAGGAAATAATTTTCCAGAATGCAATATTAAAATCAGGATGTTTATTCATCCTGTGGAGCACTTTAATTACAAAATTGCACATAAAGCAGAAATTAATGGATTGTGATTTGATTAGGAAAAATGGTCAAAAGTGAAAATAAAGTGCTTACTTTTGCATTTTAGAAAAGGTTTAAATGCATCCTTATGTGATTTTTTAGACTGACAAAGATTATTTAGGAAAAGATAAACAGTAAGTCATCAAAGGTAATCTCATTTAATCCTTATATTCAAAGTACATATTTATTTATTTCATAAAACTTTTAATTAACTTGGTCTCATTTGCTGACATAGCTAATACGGTTAGATTTAAATAGGAAAAAAGCTAATTTGTATAATTTAACATGTAAATAACATGTCTTTGTAAGTGTAATTATAATAGCTGCATTATTAATTACTTTAATTATCTGATGTCAGTGATGGATAAAGAATTTTAATTTTTCATGTTACAAATAAAAATTATGTGGAAATGATGTCAAAAGGAAACCGAAATTATTTCTGAGGGTTTTTTTGGCATGTTATTACTGAGAAATACAGAAAGTTGTTATGTAGCAATATTCCCTTTGCATAAAATGGATATTTTAGTGAGTCCTATTGTGATATCAACCATTTATAAACACTGAATTACATTATTAGGTTTCTTATAATTACCAAAAGATTACAAAAATATGTGTCAGAAAACATACAAAATGAAGACATTACATTTGAAAAGTAAGCACATGCCGAGATATGCTTATTAATATCTCTAGAATATAGTTACTTTAAAATATTTTTTGAAATACTGACTAGCAGGGTTAGTGCTGTTTCCATAGTAATGAATTTCCCATAATTCAGTGGCTTAATTCAGTCTTGCAATTCTGTGTGTCGCAAACCGGTCACAAGTCTCACCAACCTCAACCTCCGCCCATCAGCAGAGCAGTGCTGCCTTCTGAAGCACTTGGGGACACTGTTTCCTCGCCTTTTCCACTTCCTAGAGGCCACCCACGGTCCTGGGCTTCTGGACACTTTTCTGCAACTAAGACCACCAATTCTACATCTCTGACCACTCTTGTGTGATCATATTTCCTTGAAATCTACATGGGGAAGGTTCTTAGATTTTAATGACCAAGTGATAATGTGGGCCCGAATGAGTAAAGCAGGACGTTCCCTACATCTCATTCAGGTCCTTAATGTAATCACATGTTCAGAGTCCCTTCCTATCTAAGGAAACACAACAGTGGGTTCCAGGAATTAGGAATATCTAAGGAACAATTACCCACTTGAAAGTCTTGTAGAAAAAAATTATAGATTTGTAAGAGTCAAAGTATGACAGAAACTTTTACAAAACTAAGCAGAGATCAGTATTATTGAACTAGAAATCTTACAGAGCACAGTTCTGCAATGAGCACAGACATTTTAACGAATAATAGAGTTTTATCACGTAACTTTTTCTAGAGAATGAGGTTTTTCCTATTTTCGTTACATAAAGGAGCTGGAGAACAAATAGAAAATGCTATTGATTTCGTGTTTCGGGGAGAATTTAATACCTATTCATAAACTATCCCACTCACCACTCAAAATAAGTATTTATTTTCATTAGCTATAGATTTTGAAATCTCTGGAGATTTTGCAAGTGGAGACTTGCACGAATGGGCTGATGATGAAGGTGAGGAGGAAGACGTGATGAATGACAAAGAGGAGATTGAAGATGATGATGAGGATGAAGGGGATGACGATGATGATGATGACGATCATGATGGATACATTTGATCAGTGAGGCCTGAGGTCAATCAGTTCTACATTTCTAATATTTACGAAGTGATAGCCTATTGAGAATTACCATTTCCCCCCAAACGAAATGATTCTAAACCTCACATCTATTTTGTATGATTATCTCAGCTATTGCAGCTAAATGTCATAGAAATTTATGTTTAAATAAGAATAATTTATTCTGTTTTGATATGCCTTAGAGAAAAAGAAAATGCACCAGAGGATAGCCAGACAAAAGAACGTTGCGAAGAGATACTCCGATAAAGTTTTCATTAAAAAAAAATCTTTGTGAATGTTCCACAAAGTATCAACCGATATTTCTTTGGAACCTATATGCTGTTTTTATGAGACACTCTAATTTAAATTTATGATAACTTACATTTGACCTGGAACCCAAAGATTTTATATAATAATGCGTGACCTTAAACACAACTCCAAGTAGCATCTTCCTAAATATTAGGGTCCGTTAGAGACACGGCATAGTTGGATAAACAAAATGACCATTTTACAATCCTTATTAATAGTGACTTTTCAATTATGATGTTTTGTGGATAAGATAGGATATTTTATAAAGCAGCAAGTATGGAAAATAATGGATTCTCAAAGTTCAAAACTTAATTTTCCTTTCTAATTTTTATTTTAAATTGAATTTCAGTATCATGTACATTTTTTAATATATTCATGCAGCATGATTTCTATATTTATCTTTCTGACCAGCAATTTAAGGATATACTTTAAGTTAGAAGACAGAGAAAGTTTCATTTTTGCCATAATTTCAGTAAAAGTTTTTGATTTGCCCCACAGTCAAATTTTTAAAATATTAAAACTGATTTTATTTAGTATTTCAGATAAAAACTTGCATTTAACCCTAGAATTATGTCATCTTTGTTAGTAGTATCAAAACTTAGAGAATGTATTGTACGGTGCCTTGCAAAAGATAGAAATAGAAAGGTGTAGCATGCATACCAATATAGGATATTAGGCAATATTTAAGTACACCTAATTAACAAATTAACACAGTAAGGGTACTGCTGCTGGAATGAAGAAAACGGAATATGTTTCTTTTCTTTTTCTGTTGTTACATAATTGCCATGTGGACTTGTTTATAATTAATATGTAGAGTGGCATTTAAGATTTAAATATAGCAAAAATTACTTTAATTGCTATATTTTAGTTAGCATGTTAATTGTGTAGACATTTTGGCACACCATCACTTTTAAGTATATCAGACTAATGATTTAGTGCCCATATAAAAATGGAGAAAATTGTTAAATATTACACAATGGTATCTTTAATTTCAACAGTAGATTAACTGGTTTAATGTTATAATATTCATTGAAAGCAAAACTGTTGGGTTCTTTCCATTTAATTTATACACTCTAAATAAAATCTTTAATGTTGTCCTTACATAATATTTAAAGTACAATGCATTTTCTTTTTTACTGTTTATGTATAATTTACAAAATAAAAGAATCTTGTAACCAAAGTAAACTGTTCATAATGATTTTCCTTGGATATATATGGTAACACAGAAGTTTTTAATTATACTTCTCGCCTTTTAAGATGATATATTACTAACTGGGAAAGGCTTCTGAGTTTTATTTTTCTTATTTAATATTGTATTTTCAGTTATGATAAAGTGAATTTTGTTGGTTTGTCTTAGTTTCATGTTTCAATTAATATTGCAAAAGTAAATAGTTTTTATTCTTCAAGGGGTAGTATCTTAAATCCATTTTGTCATAAATAACTTATTTAGCTAAAATTCTGTAAAAAAGCATTTATAAAAAGTATTCAAATAGCCGTATTTAACAAATTATACATTTTTATTATATTGAAGTTTAATTACTGAATTGATTGGGAAAAGACTAAAGATAAATTCTATACAGAAATTTAGCAAATGAATTTAAATTAATAATTACAGTATAATTGAAGTTAAGCTGTTTTTAAAATTTTCACTTTCAATACTCCCAGGAAAGTAACCAAGTCAAGACCAAATATTAAACTGAAAACATCAAAAATAATAAACTTTATATAAATTATTTGTGTACAGTATACTTGTATGTCTATAAATTATGTTTGTGATGTTTTCAGTCTCTTGATCATATTTTTATTTATTTTTTTAATATTTCTGACTCATGGCAATTTTCTTTTGACATTATTTAACAGTATACATATATAAAGATCAGGCATCTCTAGTAAACTAGTCATTATTGAAGAAACAAGAGATTCATTAGTGAACAAAATAATCATAGTTAATATTCTAGTACGAAAGAGACGATAAATTTATTGCCAATCTATAACACAATATAGTTTCCATTGAAATAAATCAAGCAAAGATATTTCTTGTATTTAATTTAATAAAGAATGAGGTATTTTGAACTCAAATCTTAAGGGGTTGTTTTTCATTAAAAATAATTCAATTACCCTAATATTTTTCCTGCATATTTTTAATTCTGATTCATAGGCATGAAATCACACTAAAATTTCTATTTTAAGCTTCGTTTCTAATTTTAGTTTGAAAAGATACATGCAAATGACAAATTACAAGACATTATGAATAACAGCAAATTAAAAATGAAGCACTAGGGGAAAAGAACAAAACTGTACATATAAAACATCAAAAGCTTCTAATGTGTTACAATATATTACATACATTTATGAATGCTTTCTTTTGTGTATATCCAGCATAGGCATTGGGGTGTGCTGAATAACATGATGAAGGAAATAAGCTACATTTAAAATAAACACAAAACATTATAAAATTGATCAAAATGATATGTGGCCTGAAGTAAACTCTTTATTACTGCCAGTCGTATGATAGAATAAAATTCATCCATCCATTATGAAGATTATCCTGAATGATTAATAATACATCTGCTAAAGTAGTTTATTCTCATATACATTTTATACTATTTTCATTTAAAGCGGAAAAATTGTGTGAAAATAGCTCTAAAGTATTGATCCTGCTGATAGTTTATTTAGAATGGGTTTAGAGAATTACATAAAGAAATATTTGCTTAGTAACAAACACTTTGATGACTTCTTTCATATAAGTGAAATGATGCCTCTGCTTATGAAATAGTCAAGTGATTTCTACGTAGATCAGTTTCCAAAATGCACCGAGGGACAAATGAAATCAAACAGAGCACCCATTAGTAATATGTTTGTTCCTCCTGATACGTGTACTTGCTGCATGTACACACAGACCAGTCTAATTTTGAGCTTGTAGTTTAAAAACTGAGTTAGTCACATTAATTTATCTTATCATTTGTTTGTAATGAATGAAGGTGCTGCACCATAGCATAGATTACCTAGATGAAGTGAGAAGAAACACAAATCCAGACTATTTAAACTGCTGTAGAGATAAACTATAAATAAATGATGATGCATCTGCAGCCTATTCTTTTCCACAATGTTTTAAATTTAGTAACCAGCATCAAGGGGGAAATACTGAGAGAAAACATTTTAATTCATTCTAGTATAAATTTTTATATGAAATAACATCACCTTTTCTCTCCTGGCTTAAAAACATTTTACAACTTATAAGAATCATAACTTGGCCTCATAAAACTTTTTCAATGATTGCGTCAATGAACACTTCACAGAACCTAAGCATTAGTTATGGAAGTCTACATGTCAGATATTCTGGGGCAATTCAATCTGAAAAAAATGTTTATGCATAATATATTTTCTTTTCAGTTATACATTATTTCCTCCATCTTTGTGTTAACTGATGTCTCTTTTACTTAATAATTTTATATTTCTCAATAAAAATCTGAGCAAGCAAAATTAAGAAAAATCAGTGCATAGTGAAACATGATTTCAGGTAACACATTGAAAGACCATAGGTGAAAATTAGGTAAATAGATGAGAAAATTTGCTTTAACCTATAAATCCTATTACACACACATTCAAGTAGTTGAAAAATATCCCTATGGAATTTATTTTAATATATTGTAATTATTAATTATCTTATTGGGTTTTAGAAGCATGAGCACATACTTAGATTTAGAGTCTATAATCTTATCATTTCATATATGAAATGTAGCTTAATGTATATATCTTAGAGGATTTGTGTGAAGCCAACATGGAAGGCAGCTATGTTTACCACTATACCACTGATGCATGAAGGCAACATGGAACAGAAATTTAAAGCCAGATCATTCATTATTATTATTATGTTTCTCACTTAGTGCTCACTATTTTTGGGGGGTTTTTTGGGGGGTGTTCACAAATGCTTTTATTTGTGGACAATTTGGTTGCAACCAAAAGAGTTTGGCAAAATTTTGTTTGTTGACAAACTCCACATCAGGTAACAAACCTGACTGTGGCCATCTTTCCCACACAAACAAGAACGTAGGCATCTTTTCCAAAATCATGGAACAAATTAAGTTGATGAACTGAGGCACCACTTTAATATTTTATAACATCTCCTTTAAATTAATATGTTAATAAAATGTTTCTTTTATGTGTCTTGTCTTTTAAATTTACTCAATAAAGAAAATTTTAGACCAAGTATGTATATACATTTTGCAAAGGAACTGATGAAAGGAAATATATCTCACAAAACAAAGATAAAGCCAAAGCTATATTTTATGTAGGATAAAATAAACACCTGTGGCTGATGTCAAATGTGATTCAACAACAAACCAAACAAGAATTAACTATACAAATGTTTTCTTTTAATAAGATTTAACTATAACATGAACTCAATGTGTCGAAATAGTCTAGGCAATGTAAAATGAGTCATCCTTTCCCCTGTAAAATAAGCAATTATCTTTCTAGTGATGAGTGGGCCATTAACTTTTTCTGTTAACCAAGCACAAACTTTCTAAATATACACAAATTTCACATGATGACATTTCCAAAACATAAATATTCCCAGCTCCACACTGCAGTGTTCCTCTCTTTTATTTTTATTAGTACATTTTAGGTATGCAATATAATGACATTCATCTTTGGGAATTTGTACCTTTGCATAGTCCATCTTGGTTCTTATTTTTCCCCACTCCTCTGCCCTCCCTCCAACCCCTCCACCTCTCCCTATTTACAAAGACTTTGTTTCATTTTTTCATTTTCTCATATTAATTCCATTGGGTGCTCACTAAATCTTAACTTTATTCAATTCCCTAAAATAGATTAGCAATAGTTGTTTTATTAAATTCTTGTTGGTATGGTGCCAAAATGATCTTCCCTTTTTAAAGCTCTGCTGACATTTGTCCAAAGAAACAATATCCACATGTAATAATAATAATAACCGTCATATACTACATAAGTATAATGAATAGTACACTGTAGGGTCAATGTGAAGATAAGTTAACACCTGGTGTCTGGAACACAGTAAATAGGAAATAAGTGCAATTTTGACTTGTAGGAGCACAGTGTAGCAAAAATTACATAAAGAGATTAAAGTATCTTAGCTTTCCCAAGTATTTCCTCATGTTGGAATAGGTCTATTTCAAGAGCGCTATTGAGCAGTGTTTGTATACATTTACTATGAGTACCGCACATTAAATCCATAGTGGTGCTATTTTTCCTATGTTAGAAATGAGGAGTCATATAAATCACTAGTAATCACCATTCCCAATTCCTTCATGGTGCATGAAACATCTTCCTTTAGTCTTCACAGCCAAGTTGCGGCCATGTAACTATTTCTGTCCCGCTGACTGTGAGCTCTAGTAGCCAGGGTATAGCTTGACAGGGAAACCTTCATAACCATATCCTCAGAGGTAGTCCCAATGACTCAGGGACACAGCAAGACTTTAACCCATGCCTCCCAGTTACTCCCTCATCCAAGGTTTACACATTTAAATTTGTAACAATTGCACAAGCTTATGTATGATTCTTATATAACATATTTTCAAAGCAATCTGAAGTCCCCTACAGCGAAGGTGAGCATTAATTAAATTTGTTGTTTAATAAAAATAATCCAATCAACAGGAACAGCAGATTCTGGAGTCAAATTCTTGAGCTCAGTCTAGTACTAGTTGATATTGGGAAAAAAATAATAACTTCACTTTAACTCAGTTTATTCACTTGAAAAAGAATAAAGTTTACTTTATTAAAAGCATGGTGGCCAGACACACTGGTGAAAGCCTGTAATCCCAGCACTCTAGAGGCTGAGAGGAGAGGACTGCCATAGATTCAAGGACAACCTGGGCTACATAGTGAGTTCAAAGCTAGACACTGTCTCAGACAGAAAATAAGGCCATGCTGGAACTTCACCGAAAATCACAGTAAAACACCTAGCTAAAAAATCTTAGCAACATTAAAAGGAAGTGTGTGCATAGGGTTTAGCAACTTGAAAATTGCACATTAGGTTTAGGCAAGATGCTTGACACCTTTGTAGCTCAGCTTTCTCAGCTAAAAAATGGATGTGATATTAATTCTTAAAGTTTTGTATAGGGAAACTTCTAGTTCAGAGAAACTGTGTGACCTCTGTAGGTTACAAGGGTCATCAGTAGCACCAGTTAAATACAGCACAGTATTAACTTTCTTCTCATCTCTCATAAATATCCTCTTTTAAAATCTACTTTCTATTTAAGGTTTAATCTTTCAAAACATTGATTATCCATAGTTTAAGACATCCTATCAGAAAGAGTAGTTATTTACAGAAATTTCTTAATACAGCTTTCCCTTAGTTGTAATTTTATGTGCATTTTAATTGGGTTGTTCAATACTGCTATCATGTACAATGCTTTTTAGCCCCTTTATGTATAAGATGTATGAGTGCCAGCATTGAGATTAAAAACTCAGTACATTGCATACACCTGTCTCAACCTTAGCAGAGATTGCGTTACAGACTCATTTTGACTTGATTCAATTGCAAAACATAAAATTTGTGGAAAGCTTTAACAGTAACAGTGTTTGGGGGAGGAGACAGATTAGAAGTGGAGCTGGGAGATGTTTGGAAAATGCACATTGATTTTTCTCAGCCCCAAAAACTGTGGCTATGTGACATGAGTCATTTACATTTCTTAAAAATTTGAAAAATTAAAAATAAATATCCACAAATTTATAACTTTATGGTAAACTACTCAGTATAGTGTAGCCTGAGACAGTTTTTCCTGGAATGATATGAATCTAAATTTTTCACATTTTTCTATTTTAGAGTAATTTGTTCCAGGTGAGCATCATTTTCTCTCCAAACAACAAACACTTTTCCAGACCTAATTTGTCCATCTGAAGAAAGACAGATAAAAGACGAGCAGTAAATATCCATTACTGTTGGATGGCTTTGTGAAAATGTTAACAGAAACCTTGAATTTGGACTTCGGTTTCTTTTTATAAAATAACATTACAACAGAATGAGTGAAATACATATTGTATTTGGCCTGAAACTAATTTATTTTCTGTAGAGTTGGTCTTGTTGGCCACATAAAACATGGACGGTGGAAGCTATTGGCTTGTTAATTAAAATATGTATTTAACATCAGTATCATAATTACAGAAGCAATGCATGTCTGTTAATCTTCATGTAGTGTCTAAAATTTTGTTTATTTAAGTTATTGCTGTTTCTTTGCCAGGGTACATGAGTCTTTGGGTCTTATTTTCTCAATGGGGCTTCCTTTCATGAGAGAGTAGTACTTGAAATACAGCTGTAATCTTTACTGTAAAGAGGAACATGAAAGGGTTAAGAAGGTCAAGTAAGTTTTACACTAATTACCAGGTGCACTTGGCATTTAATGCATTTAAAATGTCCCAGGCCTACATAAACATGGCCATAATGCAGGCAGGTGAGAAGAAGCTGACCCTTGATCACCTGGTTAGGAGGAGAATCTAACCCTCACACACCATCCCACTTGCATTACAAGAGTGCGCGCTTTTTCTTTTTCCTTTTTGATAAAATTAAATTCTCTTTTGTGCTTTAATTCTATTTTGTGGAAAAAAACTGCAAATCCTTCTGAAGAAAGCCTTGCAGATATCTCTGAAGAATGTGCAGGAACCAAACTGCTGCTGATAGTCACTAGCTGTGTCTATAATTACTCTCGATAAGAGGTAACTTCATGATGACTTTAGCTGGTAATAACACATTCTCTCATTTGGTAATGGGAATATATGAGGGCTGGAAACTTAAACATAAACACAGAATTGGACAGAGCAGCATAGTTTTATTCTTTCCATAGCTGATACAGTCAGAGTCCCTTCAATGTTAGGAATGACATTGTAATGTTTTATCAGCAAAAGCAATCTCCCTTTGTCCACAGAACGCATCTGGTAATTAATTTTTGCCATGGATTTGATGTTTCATTCAGACAGCTGTTCTTTTAAAACATGGTCTAGGATATGCTGTAAAGGAGATCTGTGAAACATTTATAAATATCACAGTTTCTATATCAATTATTCACACAGAAGGAAAAAAATGAAGCCAAAAAGGAAATCACATTTATATCATTGGTGTCACACACTATTACTGCAGTAGCAAGTTAAAAATGCAACAGTGCTAGGAATCCATTCCAAAGTGTGTGGCTGTCATTATCCATGCCTGGATCACATGGATGGAGCCCTTTCTGGGAGTGTAGTGTCCCAGACCATCAGTTTGTTTCCTGTTTATCACTCTCTTATTTCTGATTTTTGGAAGTAAAATAACATTTATAGGAGACAAAACAAGTTATTCCATTTACACCTACCAGTATCCAAACATAAAGAAGTTAATGAGACAATTAATCAGATAAAATTATACTGAATTTTCATTTTTGTTTCTTTGTTGGTTTTGGTTTTGGTAGTGAGGATTGCACTCAGGACCTTGTGCTTGCGAGGCAGGCGCAGCACCACTGAGCTAAATTCCTGGCCTAAATTTTCACAATACTATGTGTCTTTAAGCTGTGTGTCATTAGAAATGGAACTATCCTTGAAAAAAGTGTTCCTTTCAATTGTGTGTTTTAATGAGAAGGGGAGCTTCTAGGAATTGACTGAAGAGCAGCATCCCTTAGAAAAGGAAGGGAAATCAGCTGATTCCTAGTGAACAACTAACAAAGGTCAGACTCTGTAGACTTAGCACAAATGCCCTGCAGCTACCAAAATAAAAGTCAAAGTCTTGTGATAAACTCTTACTCTCCTGGGCTTTTTATTTATTTTTCTTACTTTATGCTAAGACCATCACCCTAACCGTCCTCTAAAGGAATGCAAAAGTTACCTCTGCCCGTCATGTTCCGTGTCAGTTTCTCTGCTGGTGGTTATTCTGTAATGGTAGACGGAATGTAGAAGGAATAAGATTGTGAAATTTTATTTGTTTTATCCATAGCTACCTTTATTTTCTTAATACCGTATATGACGGTTGCTGTGCTATTCTTTGGGATTATTGGCCAGCTAAGGTCAAAGCCTCACCAATTCCAATAATTTCTTGGTATTTTCCTCATCAAAAGATTAAACAATGGTAAGATATCATCTCGTTTCATACTAGAGCATGATGTTATGCTTCCACATGGATTATTTATTTCTTGCTCTGTCACACTCACTCACACTCCCATTAAACATTCTCCACTCTATTCCAGTTATATTTATTTTACTGTCTCCATCATTCACATATGTTCTCTTGCTTTTCTACTTTTTGTCACAAAGTGCTAGACAATAGGAGTTTAAAGTCCTTGCACATTTGTGCATGCACCCAGAAACACACACAAGAGAAAGAAAATACTCAAATGTTTCTATTACCAGAGAACTTTCAAATATTGTTAAATTTTCACTCTTCCTTCGATGGCATGCTAATGAGCAAATGTGTAGAATATAATTGCACTTGGAAAGTTGTTTATCGATTTCGACATGTTCGAAACTATACTGAAATTTCTGTCAAAGTCGTGCTGGTGTTGATGGGGCCTGTAATGATGTCTTCCTCACATGAAGAAGGCCATAAACATATTGCTGCCATCTTACAAAGGAGGAAGTTGTTTGTGTTTTTGTTTTTGTTTTGTTTTTTGTTACCGGGGATCAAACTCGGAACCTTGTGCTTAGAAGGCAGGCGACTACACCACTGAGCTAAATCCTGGCCCATGCAAGATTCTTGTTTGACAGACTGAGTTTACAGGCTAAGCATCAATATCTGCTTACTGATAAAAACATATTCTTTAATATAATTCAGTTTTGTGTGAACTGCCTTATAAAATTAATGAATATGTGACTGGATATTAAAGTAAAATATTGAGTGATAATTTTATAGTTCTATGTTCACATACATGCCTATGAATTAAAACAATTGGTAAATAATCTAACTTTTGGTAAAAGACGTGCAACTTGTTCTAGTATAATAATGTGAATTATTTTACTTTTATAACAACTTTAAAAAGACAGGTATTTCGCATGAATCCTCGGTGTACTCATCTATAAATTGATAATGGTTCTGAAATGTATATCCATGGAGAATGCTATACAAAACAGATATTTAAATTATTTGATTGAAACCCTGAATACAGCAGTAAAAACATCTCAAGGAAATGATAGATCAAACTTTAGCCAAAGTTTTATATTGGTTGTGAGATCTTTCTCCTGCCCTACCACATCTTGTTATTTATTGTATTAGTACATGCCTGTGGTACATCACGAAAGGGTAGTTGCTACATGTACATGACACATCTTACTTCTTTTCATATCCCCTTGCGTTCCCCCACTTACTCCGTTTTCATCTCTTAGACCCATTCCCATTGGGCAAAGACCTATCTTCCCCACCTCTCTTTTGACAGACTTCGTCTATACTCTCTCTTGGACTGTATTTCCATGTTGAGGTATAACAGCTCCCTCTCTCTCTCTCTCTCTCTCTCTCGGTACTCAACTATGTTTAGTATAGCTTGTTTGTCAAAGTAAAAGCAGTAAATATAAGTAGCTATAGGAAGGAGATGTTGAAAGAATAAAAGATGTGTTATATACCTGTGCTACATATATATACCAGCTCCCCCATGATGATGGTAATCAGTATGTACTGTAACATGTACCAATAAAAGTAAGAAGCAAAATAGGAAATACAAATAAATATTAAATTTTTTATCACAAGTATACCTACTATAATTTATCTATCAATATTGCATACATGAGATATGCTTATGCCTTTTTAACCCAGCAACAAAGAAACACTGGATATGACTGATGAGGGAAACTTGCTAAGAGGAAAACAAACAACTCCAACTACCAATGTATCAACATTAGGGAAGGCTGGATAAATGTGAGCTATGGCTTGCGATGCGGAGGTTAAGAAGGTGGCTGGCAATTAAAATGATTACTGCAAAACAAGTCCAGTAGTTCCTGGGAGTGAAAAATGCCTTAATAGAGAGTTACGTGAAGATGGTTTAGGCTTAGACAGTTAGAAAAAAATGTCATAAGGAAGAGAATTTATTAAAATCCAGGCATACTTTAAAGATTAAGGAGTATTTATGGCCCATTCCCTTAGTAGAGATATGACGAATATGATAGGAA
Organism: Fukomys damarensis; assembly: GCF_012274545.1. NCBI lineage: Eukaryota > Metazoa > Chordata > Mammalia > Rodentia > Bathyergidae > Fukomys > Fukomys damarensis. The sequence continues at coordinate 36,521,020 of NW_022900930.1, forward strand.
CTGCAATATTTACTCAACGAAACACACTAAAACCTTAACAAGGTCTACTCTGAAATGTTTTGACAAACTACAGTATGTCTCTGCTACTTCACTGGAAAAGCCGTTTGTCAGTCCCACATGGGTGCTGCAGCATCCCCTGACAGCTGTGATACTTCCATTCATTTCCTAGCTCAAGGAAAAGAACTGGCTCAGCTGCTACCGAGAACTTCTCTCATTCTTGGAAGCCCTAATAAGCACACCGAGCCAAGGCAAACCACGTTTTGAATGAGATACTGTGTTTTTGTATACTGTATTCTCACACGGCCCAGAAAATTTCTGAAAGAATTCGTAATCAATAGGATTATTTTGGTCCCATCCTGCATTACAATAGTATCGTGGTTTGGATCCCCAAAGCCTCATGTGGTCACAGGGCATTTTCAGAGGTGTGTGATGTTGGGATAAAGGGTGTGTGATTACTAAATCAGTACCCTAATTGGCTTGGTGTAGCGCTAATCCCAAACTTCTAAAAACTACCCCCAAAACGGAAATCACTGCACTTCATAAACAGAGGCACATGGTATTCCAGTACACTGGGACAGATTAATCTAAATATTTACCCATCTCTGATGGCACAATTCCTCTACCTTTTACTTGTTCTGCTCTCCTCTGTATTTACTTCAACTGAGAGTGAGGCTGTCTCGTGTTGTAGCAAATAAGGAATCAGCACTTCTGGGAAACCTCACTTTTGCTTGGTAGTCATTACAGTAACAGACTTTTCCCTTCAAAATTCTTTCCAAAATACTCTTAGCTCAGCATGGTGGTGCATGCCTATAATCTCAGCAGTTGGGAGGCTGAAGCAGGAGGATAGCCAAGAGTTTGAGGCCAGCCGGGGCTATGCAGTGAGTTGAAGACCAGCCTGAACTATGTAGCAAAATCCTGTTTCAAGAAAACCAAGAGACACACAGACAGACAGACTGACAGACAGACAGAGACACAGAGAAAAACAGGCATGAAAAATTTTACAGGACAGCTTGCCTTGCATGCTATCTCTTGTATGGTGAAGTAGTAACAAACCAATAGTTTATCACTGAAAGCTCTAAACGATTCACCATCACTGTATTAGTGGAAACTTGGAAAAGTCAAATGTTTAAAAGGGGTATAGTTTTAAAAGATGCCAGCTGTTCTTCGATAGACATACTCAGTAATAAATTGTTTCATTAATGTAACAATATAGAAAGGGAAAGGAACCCTTTTGTATTGTTGGTGGGAATGGAAACTATGGCAAAAGCTGCAGAAATCACTATGGAGAGTCTGCAGAAAACTAAAACAAGAAATTCCATCTGTCCCACTCTTCCGCTTCTAGTCATTTTCCCCCAACGAGTTAGAAATGTCCTATTACAGTGATGTATGCACGCCCAAGTTTTTAGAAGTTTTCATTTACTTTGAAAGGAAAAAAGCCTAGAGCTGCCATTTATGATGTTCTATGAAATTCTATGATACCAGAAACAGTTGAGAATAAAAATGACAGTCTTTCTTTTTTAAGTTTTCAGACTCTCTGTGAGTAGGTGCTATGTATATTTAGTTGGGCCTACAGATAGGTTCTCTTTTCTGCTATAGCCCAATACTCTCAAACACATGAAGAGCAAGACCTCACTTCCTTATCCTGGCTACTGGAATAGGGAAGGACGTCAAGGTACCTTAGACCATCCCTCTCTCTCCTTATCATTTTTTCAAGATTAGAGTCTTTCGTTTTTCATCATGACACAACGTAGGGCAATTAATAATGATCATATGTCCCTGAAATGGCAATGAGAATAACTTGCTATAAAAACAAAAGTTACACTGACCTTTTTCCAAAGTCTTAATTTGTCTCAGCTGAATCATTTCCCTTATATCCTGAAATGAGAAAATTGTGGTTGTATCAAATTGCTTGGATCTACTCATGAAACCGTGAGTATAAAGGAAGCAGCATAAGAAAGGACTTTTTGCTACCCCCTGTCACTTTTCATCAGCATCGGTCTAGCTGTCTCTCTACAGACCACTGTTCTTTTTTACATTCCTAGTCTTAAATTGCACCAAAATCTTTGGACAGTTGCATCTATTCTTAGCAAAATCTGATTCTTAGCAAATGTGATTGCCCTCTCAACACAGCTCATTGGCTGTTATTCAGGCACTCCCCTAACCCGTCAGTGTTTGATTCATTTTACTCCGCTTTGTCTGCCTACTACATACTCTGTCAGTGGGAATACAGTGTCATCCCCTCACTTGCCCATCTTGGCATCGTGTCTACAATGCCCTTCTCCACCTGCACTATTCAACTCATCCATCAAATCTCAGTAGAAGTCAAAAAAGGATTCAGTTCGTGCATCCTTAATGCCCTCTCTTGGGGCACCAGTCCTTGCAAGAGAATAATGTATTTCCACCCTGCTTCACTCACATGAAGGGTTGTGGCTCCTTCACCAAACAGCATGTGTGCACTGCAGGAAGCTCGTGAAGTTCCACGGTCATCATGAGTTTTCTATTAGTTTTCCCACTTTTCATTAGTGCATATTGATGATTTGGATTAGGGTTTTATTTTGGCAGCTCCGTACACGCACATAACGTACTTCAGTCATTCTCCCACTGTCACCCTTCCCTTTTCAAATTTCACAGTTTGGGAGAGTTTCTTTGTGTATAGTGTATTTTGATCCTATTGATCCCTCATCACTTACCCTTGCACTCTCCTCCCACTTCTTTCCTGCCTCTTGCCTAATAATAGTTACCCTTCTATTTTCTTGTCATCTGTATCAGATTCCACAGATTAAGAAGCACACGCATTTCCTTCTAACACAGATAGAAACTGCTCCAAAAGTTCAAATTGCCAATTGAGGCTGATGTAGGACAGGACAACAACTACCTGCTACAGGTACGTGACCTGTTCTGCACGGCAGTAGTATTATGGTTTGGATCTAACAGTCCCCCCAAAGCCTTGTGTGGCCATAAGGCATTTACAGAGGTGGCTGAATCTAGAGCGTGTGGTGCTGGGATTAAGGGTGTGTGATTACTAAATCAGTACCCTGATCAGCTTGGCAGTGCTCTAATCCCAGTAGTCTGGATAATAAAAAGGGCAGAAAGACACTGTTAAGGTCCCTTGCTGCTTTTGCTACCATGTGGGCACCATGAACTGTTTCTCCTCTGTGAAGCCCCTCTGCCCTGTGCCACTCTGCCTTGGAGCCAGCTGATTATGGACTGAAACCTCTACAAACTGTGAGCTAAACAAAACCCTTTCCCCATTAACTTTGGTGTCAGGTACATTGTATCAGCAGTGAGAAAAGTAACTAAGACACACAGCATAAGCCAACCTGTCATGAAGGACACATTGTGCATTTGGGCATTGTAATTGCTGGATTAGTTGCTCATTTTGATTGTCTCTCCAGCCTTTGAAGTCTTTCAAGAAAACAGCCACAATTTTCAACCTGTCTCCTTTAGAGAGTAGTAAAACTCTTTAAGTGCACATAAAAAGATGAAAATAAATGTCTGTCAGTAGAAGAAATGAGAAACAAGATTTCTGGTGCAAGTGTGAGTCAACCATGCCACATTAGTTCTAGAATGCAGAAAAAAACTAATAGTGTTTTTACTTTGGCACAAAAATCAATATTTTGATTCTCTATGAATTTCTCAGATTTTCCAGAGGACTAGGCAGATTCTCAGCCCTTTAGAAAGCCACCCATTTCAGATCCATCATTGCTAAGTGTGTGTCATGTGTTCCAGTGTAAAGAAAAACTCTGCTCTCATGTCCTTTATATTTAAAAGGCAAAAGCATTACCTTAGTTCATCTTCTCTTCTTTAAGGCCCATACAATCTTCTAAAAATAATTTTTAAATAAACCATTATTTGCTGCATATGTGTACTAATAAAAATACAAATTTTCAAAAGGAAACATAGTAAAAATGTAGCATAATATGATTACTGCAATAATAACCACACAAAAAAAAATAATTGGCAAAATGCAATCAAGCACAAGGAATAGGACATCATGGTAGGTAGAGGAAGTGCCCTGCACATGCAGAAAGCCCAGAATCAAGGGAGGGAAGAGAGAAGAGAGGAACAGTGAGGCTGATGAGCAAGATAGGAGGGTGCATGGCCAGGACTTTCCAGGAGACGCATTAAGGCCATACACAAGGCACTGAGGTTCTTTGGGAAGCAGCTTGGATTTTATCAAAAAGGCCTAAGCAGAGAATTGAAAAAATATGTTAAAGTCATGACGAGTCCAAATTTGTATACAGAAATTGTAGCATATGGGTTTGCAGAGAAGAGAAGGAGACGGTAAAGGTGATGAAACTAAAGATGTGGATTATGATTCAACAGTCTCAGCCTTGTATGAAAAAGATAAATAATGGCAAGGTCATTTTATTTCCTATGAATTTAGGAAGCTAAAACAAGTGAGTATAGTCTGCTTGCAGTGTTTAGCTAGTATAATTTGTACTGCTATGTACGCGTATGTATCAATGTAGTATGATGTCTTTGTGCTAGCTTTGTAAAGTGGATCACTGTTATACCATAAGAAAAACTTGAGGCATTTGCAGATAAATAGATGCATCTTGAGACCATAATGTGAAGTGAGATAAATCAGACACACAAGTTTAATATCACCTGGCATCTCCTTCATGATAATCTCAAAACAGAAATAAAGAGAAAGATGAAAGATAGATAATAGGAAAAGGAGAGACAGACCTTTCATAAAAGGGAAGCAGGGGAAAGGTGAAAGCAGGAGGGTGAGGAGATGGGCAGCAGATGAACAAAAGAGCCAAGGTGTGCTTTTACAAGTCGCAGCACGGTATGAAGAATGTGATCATGTTGTACTGTTGCCATGTACTAATCAAAATACAAACTGAAAAATACTAAGTAAATGTCTAACTACAATTCAAACACAGGACACAAGGCGGTGATTGCAACTGGACACACCTGTTGAGGGATTCAATGAGATTTTAGACAAATACACATCTGTCAGGATGAGGTCACAGCTCAACGAGAACAAGTGATTCTTGTCAACTGCAAACCATCAAAGTGGACACCTGCCTCCTAGGTCCCCTGATCAGCTTTAGTTGTAGTTCAGACTGTCATGAGCTCCATCTCTCTATCATGGTTTCTTTTCTTCACTTCAAGCAGCATGCTCATCTCCTGTACTGCCTCCCTTCTGTGTTGCGTTAAAATTTCTCACCCGTTTTACAACTTGAGACTCTTCCTGCTCTTTGTAAATAAGGAATCGTGAAATGGGTGGTACACTGAAAAGCCGTACGTTATCAGGGACTCACATGGACTTCATACAGGTACACAGGGGCAAGCGTGGACCGTGGGACATAGTGCTTAACACAGAGAAAAAAAAAACTGTCCTTAAAAAAACAGCAATTTTAAAAAGATTGTGCATGCCAAAAAATGTTCTTCAGCTACTGAGAAATTAATCAGTATATCTCTGAATTTCTGTAGAGAGAAGTAATTCAAATAGTACATCTTGAAAAACTGCCTTGGGATATTTCCAGATAAAAGATATTATCTTAACATAAAGGGATATTTTTCACTCTTTTGTATTATATATTTCTCTTTTAATAAGTTTACCTGCTTCAGGGCCATATCATTTCTTTTACATGAGGCAAAGAGCTTTGATGTGTTTGAAGATTCTTGTTCACAATTTTATCTTGTTCAAGATCCCATGGCTCTTTTGGGCCTAGTGGGAAAAGGATTTTTGGTACATAGTGACAAATTGAAATCATTGACTGTCTTCCTGCAGTCTTTGGTCCCACTGGGGTCTGGTGTGAGTAAAATTGTGATGATCCGATTTATGGTCCAGTACGTTACATCTGCAGAGCATCTCCAGGTCACTTGAGGAATATGGGTGCATTAGTCAGTGATACATTAGATATGTTATTTACTATGATAGCATAGATTAAAAGTTTGATGGTAGGAGGAAGGATGAAAGGAGAGGATCATTCTGCAAAGTTTTACAATCTAGGTGAGGCTGAGCAGCCACGGTGGTTATTCTTCCCCAATGTGCTCCAGAGTCTTCAGTATTAGAATAGAAAAGAACACTTGCTTATACACGTGATCTCACCATTGATCATTAGTTTACCTTTGAAATAAGCCACAGCCCTGCTTTCACATTTCAGAGGCATAGTGAGTATGCAGGAAGCACATGTGCATAAATTTAGAGTTAAGTGGAAGAGGAATTAGGAAGGCATCGTCTCTTCCTCATCGACTTATCAGGATGAAACAGACTTAGGTTAGGAAATACTGAATTTCAGAGGATCACTTGTCAAAGGCATGATTCTAAATGCAAATAAAAATATGAAGACAAAAATGTGTAGTGATTATCCTTTAACATTCTAAAGAGGAAAATGCATATTTTCAGATTGTTCGAGAAATGATTAATAGGATATTTTGATTAGTATTATATTGATTCAATACATCATTTCACTGTAATGTCATACAGAGGGTAATAAAATTACAGTACAAAGCTTGTGAAGGTTGGAAACGTTTGTTGACACAGACTGAAACATTCCTAGCTAGTAAGTGAAATTGGACACTGCCAACATTTGCCCCAGTAGCCTTCATTTGATTTGCACACTCTTGACAATGATAATTATAAATTATGATATAATGCAATGATAATGTGGTTCCTTTTCACATTCATGGAGATGATAAATAACTTTCTCCCAAGCTAGGCTGCAGACATTTCAAGCTCTGTGGTTTGACGCTGCCTCAAATAAAATAGCCAACAATCCAAGAAGAATCTTGCTTTAAAATTTTAGACTTCTAAAATTAGAATATGTGTGTGTTATTTCCTAGACTATGTGCTGTCCCATGTGTTGATTTGTCCTCGAATCTACTGTCTTTTACAGCATGCTCCAATCCAATGAGGCTGGGGATTGGATCAGAAACAGCTCTTGACAAACTTTCAATCCTTACATGCAATAAAAACTCTTTCCAAGTCCTATTCTTATCAAAAGATCATTTGGGTATCCCTAGCAAATGCATTTCATCCTTTCATGCTGAATGTTATGCCCATAGCTAAAATGCACCCCTCCTTCTCCCTTCCTAATTGTTATTTCCAAGCCCATCTTTTGTGTAATTTTTATGTTTATTAGTATGTGTTTGAGGTACACAGTGATTACATTCCTCATGGGGATTTGGCACATGTACATAATACATCTTGAGTATTTTTCATTCCTTTCCCTTTTCCTCCCTCCCTACTCCTGCCATCTCTTGGCCCCCCACCATATGTGAAAGATCTATCTCCTTTTTCCCTACTACCTACCTTTTATTTTGCTCTTTGTTTATATACTTTATTTATATTTTATTTATATTTATTTATATTTATATAACAAGCAACAGAGTGAAGAAACAATCTATAGAATGGGAAAATTTGTCAGCTCTTTCTTGAACAGAGGACTAACATTCAGAATATATAAAGAAGTAAATAAAAATTAGACTCCTCAAAATAAAAGCCCCAATCACAAAACAGAAAACTGACGTAAACTGATACTTCTCAGAGGAAGTAAAATTGGTCAATAAATAAGGGAAAATGTTCAACAACTTGTCATTAGAGAAACACAAATTACTCTAAAACAACATTGAGATTCCATCTTACTCCAGCAAGACTATTATCAAGTAATAACAACTGCTGGAGAAGCTTGGAGAAAAAGTAATCCTAATCCATTTTACTTCCTGATTCAGCTCAAGAATCCAGGGTGGACTGACAAAGAGGTTATCATTACAGGTAAGATTAGGGGCCCAGGGAAGCCAGGGGAGGACCTCAATCCATTCTTGGTTCTGATTTCTTTGATTGCAGAGACAGTCTTCAGAATGCTACTCTCATAATGGCTTCCAATTTTGGGATACAGTTTGATATAGAAATATTCTGATAATTTACAGGTGTGGTGGCACACACCTGTTTAAACAAGCCTTTCTACATATTATCTTTAGGCTTTATGTAAATCCTAATGATTCTCTCCATTCCCCAGGTTTGGCGGGATATAATCCCAGGGGGATTATTTTAGAAAATTTTCATTTATATAAATGGCAGAATGCCAAAATTGACATCTTCAGCCATTAGCTTGCAATGTGAAATGAGGTTTAAGATTGATCTGTTTTTGTTTAAGAATATATCTTTTAATACCTTAACATAAGATCTAAAATTATCCACCCAATTAAAAAATGAGCATGCCATAATTTTCTCATAAAGATAATTATTATACGACTAATACCATTATTGCTCTGGTCAGTATGAAAGATCATTTACAAAATAGCTTTATAAAATATAACATATTGAGAATCTGCCCTTGTCTTGTGCTTTTCCTTCTGACTTGACATATACTTACATCAGCACTGAAATTATTAGGTGTGTTGTGAACAGCACTGTCAGTACATTTTGATACATTTAAAACTGGCTTATTTCTTTTCAGAAGATACATAAGTGAATTTTCATTACATTCAAAAGATAAATCCCTTCTTAATTCTTTGATGGCTTCTTGTCAAAAACCTTGAAGATTCCTAGGATTATTGATGTGCTTCAAGTGAAAAAATGACAGATTCACGAAAGTGTACTGAGCACTCTGTAGACTAAACAAGTACATTTCTTTCTGTCGTTTTAAACCAGAAGTCGAGACAATTACAAAAACAACACAACACAAGTTAAAAAAAAAAAAAACAAGTGGCTTTTTAAGCTAAAAAGCAGGAGGCTCTTCCTGCGCTTTTGTTTAAATGGGGAATGTCTCCCAGAGGCCTCACGGAGTCCCAGGTTGGGCTTCAGCAAGGCGATTAGATCACTGGGCTGCTGTACTCATCAGTGGGGCCGGACCAGGAGAGCAGCACCCTTGGGAGTGCTACCTGGTAGGGTACATCTCCCTGGTAGGGTACATCTCCCTCGCCCGTCTCTCTCTCTGTCACTGCTTCCTGGCTGCTGTGACCTAGAAGCTTCCTCCTCTCTGCCCTTCCAGCCTGTGCTTTCCGGCTTGAACCTAGACAACTATGGACAGGAACCTCTCAAAATCATGAGTCGAAACCTCTAAGTTGTGTGTCTGTTACCGTGACCCAGCAATGAGGAAAGTGACGAAGACAACCTGCCGTGAGGGGCTTTGTTTCAGGAAGGCACACCTTTGATAATCTACTAATGAACAACTTGGTCGTTTAGGATAGAATGTGAGTTTCAACACTGCTTGGGCAATTTAGTCACTTACCCAGAGCCTGTCACAAAATAAAAATAAAAAGGGGCTGGGGATGTAGCTCAGTAGATGGCCCTTTCCTGATGTTCCACAGACTGCTATAGGCACGACGGCCAATTTGCAATGCATTTTGATGTGAAAGTGCTCTGACGGCCTCAGATGGATCAGCGGTGGTCAGCTGGTGCGCACAGATGGAGGCCATAAACCACCACACATGGGCAGCCGCGTCAGCGACCTCCACACAGTTCCACGGTCCAACATGTTCACCTCAGTGCTTTCAAACTTATTTCTTTCCTTCTTCCTTTTTATCTTCCTCTCTCTCAAAAATGTGTACTGGATACCTGTGAATATTTAAATTCAAACTCTCAGAACACATTTTTACTCTAGAAAAATCTCTCTTCTAATCATTTAATCTGTAATTTCAAAAACAGTTAAAATCTGGCTAAGCAAACAGCAGTAGGGGAGGGAATTCTTGATAAAAAAAGAAAGAAAGAAAGAAAAAAAGAAAAGCTGGCACATGGAAAAACGGAAGTATAAGAAAATATAAAGTGTTCCAACATATGAGAAAAGGGTGGAAGCTGAGCTTTGGAGGTGAGGAAGGCATTTGTAGAAGCTAAGGCTAGAATGTCATTCAGAGCTCTAAGATCCTCATATATTGTATTAGAGATGTGTGTGACCTCATGAAATACAATATATATATACACACACACACACACATTTGTAGAGTGCATTACAGACAATTTTTAGCAATGTAAAGGCTTTTAAGAGGCAAGGGATGATTATAAATAAACATTTACTTTTTACTCTTACCATCACTGTGATTAGAATAGATTTGAGAAAGGTTGGGTACATTGGAGTGTATGGTTTGTTTATGAAATGTCCCCCAAAGGCTCTTGTATTAAAGACTTGTTTTCTGATCTTCAATGTGGCAATATTCAGAGGTGAAACTTGGAAGGTAGTTAGTACATGGTGACTTTTACTTCATAAAGAAGTTTCCTAATTTGGGAACTTTTATTTAAGACCAAGATGAACAGATTACAGAGAAGTACACTGTATTGCACATCTATATCCAGATGTCCACAATGGTACAAAATCTAAATGTACCAGTGAAGGTTCCTTTATATTTTTAATGTAGCAGACAAATACAGCCACAAACATAGTTATGAAAGAATTGGACCAAAGTCAAATTAGGTTCTCCTAATATGTCCTCTCTCCTGTGTTCTTAAAAGATAAAAAGAAAAACAATAAAACATCAGAGATCTACTGTTTAGTACATTGATGTCACTGATGAAAAAGATCGGTAATAATTGTTCCAGTAGAAACTTTTTCAAAGACACATGAGGATGTAGCAATGATTTTTTAAAAATTTACAGGCAAAAATGATGTATGAAGTTTCATTTAACTTTTTTTATAATACATGCTTGCAGTATATAGTATTCACTATGTACAATTTAACTTCTTTTTTATCCACATGAGTGGCTATTTTCCTGACTTGGAGGCTTTAATAAATGGAGAAATAAATGAAATTGAGGCTTTAATAAAGGGAGAAATAAATGAAAGGTGTTAGAACTTTCACCTATCCTGGAGTCCAGTGCCTGACACAGTACTATCCATAGGAAATACATTCTTTCACACCTTATATTCTTGGACTCCACACAAGGTAGATATTGCTTAATGCCGAAGATATTCTACTCAAGAACATACTTGCTCTTCATCTAAATCTTCAAGTAGGGAAACCTTTTGCCTAACTATAATCTGCCCTTCTTCATGATTTATAAAGCTGACCAAATTTGAACCTCATATATACGTATAATAATTTAAAACAGCAGATGTGTTTACCACTAAATGGAAGGGCTCACTGGAGCAAAAAAAACAGTGAGTTTTTTACCCTCAAATTATTCCTAACTACGTTACTTTGTTCCCCCAAAATGATGAGAGTTAAAAGCCATTATGAATAAGATCAGTATTTTTATTTAAAGGTTGCTCTAACCACTTGGGACTGTGGTGCTTTTTGCATGGCAATACCCGTCTTCACACACTTTGCTCTACATCACCCCTGGGTCCAAGCATCAGGCAGAGACTTACAAATCCACAAGGATGATAGTACTCTTACAAAAAGAGCTATTACTTGCTGAATCATTTGCTTCCAAGCACTTGTTATTTATACATAACTATTTATACTATTTCTCTTCAAATATATGAGGCATGTAATTGGCTATAGATATTTTATTTGCAATTACTTAAGTTTTCTAAAACTTAGATTAATATATGTTGTTCTTGAAGGCTGAGGGGAGAAAATTGAATTACAAATGAGTGAGTTGTCCTTTACTAAGAGACAGATTTGCTTTTAACTGGACAATCGTTTCCCCCCACCCCATACTGGGGATAGAACTCCGGTCCTTGTGCTTGTGAGGCAGGCCACCGAACAACTGATCTAAATCCCCGGCTGAACTGGACAATCTTAAAGAGCAAGGATATGCAATTTTTAGGGGTGTAAATAAACCTTTCAGACCTTTCCCAATGTATGTAGTTGTTATGATTGTGTCTAGATGCACCCCCGCACACACACACAAGCCTCATGGGGTCACAGGTGGAGCTTTTTCAGAGGTGGATGGAGCTAGAGAGTGTGATTGATTCATGGTGTGATACCAGCATCAAGGGCACTAGGATGACGGATGTGAATTCTACCCACCCCAAATAGCCTGCACACAACACAGGAATAGAAAGAGCTGTGGTTGCTCCCTGGCTTTCTTTCTTGCTTTTGCTGTCTTCATCCTACAATGAATTGTTTTTCCTCTCCTGGGAGCAACTCTGGACTGAAATCTCAGTACCTGTAAGGAAAATAAACTTCTTCTCCATTAACTTTGGGTGTCATGCATTTTGACTTAACAATGAGAACAGTAGCTAAGACAGTAATTATATAGTTGTTCATTCTAAACTTATGCTTTACTATTATATGCTTTATTAGTAAAGCAATGAATGTAAGTAAACGGTTTCCCTAAGATCTGTCATCTGTTCTTGTGATTTAATCATATGTATATATGTATGTTAGGCTGATTACAAATGCACACACACATATGTGTATGTGTATAGATGTATACTTTTTTGCTTTTATTTATTCTCAGTTAAAAATATAAAAAATAGCTCTTTAAGGTTAAAAGCACAAAGGTCAATACCTATATCTTTTCCAAAGAAAGTAATGGATGCTTTAAGTATCTGATTGCTTTGGAAATAAACCCAGTATAAATTTAGACAGAGAACAAAGTAACAGATTAAAGTGGAAGTATTATTCATGCTACACGTAGAATACTGATAATCAATAATGTTTCTACAGATATCTGTGTATGTACAATATGCTTACTGGTACTGAAATAAGAGTGAGATAAGTTCCTTAAAGCCACTGTGTGTACATATGTCACTTTAAAATGTTTTGTTACTTTTTGTTTTGATTTTCATTCCTGGGAATGAAAGCCACTGATTTGTGCATGGTAGGCAAACACCCCATCACTTAGCTACACCCTCATCCCCAGGAATTTCTAGTTTTCAGTGTTTTGTGTGTGTTCATGCATGAGTATGTTCATGTAGAGAAAGAGGGAGAGAAAGAGAGGAAGAGAGAGAAGAGCACTATGAGAAAAGAAAAAGCATACACAATGTATGACTAATGATGAGAAAAGAATGTAACTATTAATAATTACAAATTTACTATGCAACTTATTACTTACTTCCTCATACTTGTTATATTTTTAATCCATCCCATTCCTACATTTCAGGTATTGTTGTCCATATTTTGCAGATGAGGTGTCAATAATGTATATTTAGATAGATTTAAAATGTTGGTAATAAAAATTTAATTTTAGGTAATGACAGAAAAGAAAAATGTCAATGCCATTTTTCAAAGTTTTGGAGAAGAAAATGAAACCATATTTTAAGAAAAATTGCTTCTTATAAACAGTTTATGAGCTATTTGGATCATTATTTCTACGAATTTTTTAATTTTCTAAAATGTAGCATTTCATTCATAAGGTAATTAATTTAACACAATTAGGATAATCTAATTTGAAATAGCAGCTTATTTCTAGCAAGAAAACCTGAACAAATAGAAACAATAACAATCAGGAAATTTAGCTTTTAATAATATTTTAGATTTGCAAATCACTTTGCAAATTGGTACAGAAATTGAGGGAAGGTTTAATAACAAGATATACTTGTATATATGTATGATCATAACTTCTATTCTTTATTAAGCAGATTCAACTAGAAATATGTTTCTTTTATCAATGTGAAAGTATTTTACATGTAAATTTTGTAATATATTTCCATCATTTGCACAAAAAGATAATCATTCAGCCTAGAGAAATATAAAGCATATAAGACTGCAGCATCAAGAGTAGTAACTTTGAAGTATAGTACACATTTAACTTAAAATAATGCTGGTATTTTTCCTGCTGACATTATTTTATAACTATCCAAAGCAAATGAGCCTTCTCTAGAGTTTTCCGTGGTCACTGACCTTCCAATTTGTTTAAATGTTTATGTATTGTTACCAGAGCAAATGGGTGTATTTGCTGTGAATTCAATGAGATATGAGGAAAATTGACATTGCAAGTCACCAGTGTGCTTTGTAAAGAGTATGAAACCATTCCATCCCATAAGAGACCTATGTTTCCAAACTAATATCTCTTTAAATTATATAAAGTGGAACACATTGAGCTGTTTGAAGACTATGTCCATAAAAGACATAACTATTTATTTTAACACTTTAAAGAGTTCTTTTGGAATTGAAGAACCAAGGATTATTTTATGTCTATGGATCATCCTTAAATACATAGATGAGTCAGATAACATAAATCAAAAGAGCAACCCTATGTTGAAACATGGGAAGGCCAAAAAGTGCAGAGACCAAACGGGTATGAATGCAATAGAGGTCAGCATTCCAGTGTTTGAAGCACAAACCAGGAAAGTGCAGTGCTGCAGTCAGACAAGCAATGGGGGGCCTGGGTCAGAGGGGATAGGAGAGTTGAGTATTAGCTCTAGCAAGGACTCCTGACAGCAAGGGACGTGGGTTTTCCCTTCATGCCCTTCACAGGGTTAAGGTTTATGGGTATGGAGGTAACATGTGGTATCTCTGTTTCTTTGCACTTTCATTGTGCAGGGGCTCTAAAACAGGGTCTCATAGGTGCTGGATGAGTGTTCTACTATGGAACTAAACCCTCCAGGCCTTTTTGGGGGTAGTTTAAACAGCAGTGGACAACAAAAGTATTTTGACGAATCAGATTATTCCTATTCCTAAATATTTGGGAAAAAAATTTTTTGTTTGGGACAAAAAAGGAAGGAGACAGAGGACAAAAATATACTTTTCATTTAATTCAAAATTGGCAAGAAAAGCAATTCTTTACGATATCTCTAGAGCTTAAGATTCATAAGATTAATGACTCGTTTCTACACTGTTATTCTCTACACCAGTTAGTCTCTGTTCTTGAGTTTTCCTTTGCTAGTATTAGGTTTTGTTTTTATTTGTTTGCATATTTTTATTTTTTTTTAATTTAGGAAATTACCTGGAAAATGACAGGCCACTACATAACCAAAGCATGAGAAATAAGAGGTATCTGATTTTTATATTTGAATATTTACTGAACTCCTTCCACTTAGCTATATTTTTGCACATGCTTACACATTCTCTTAAAACAAGACTTGTGGTTCCTGGGGTATTCCAGTGGGTTGGGGTTGTTGAATTGAATAGACATTCAAATAGCAACATTGTTTCTAAGTGCAGAGATGAATTTTTTCCACATCAAATCACAAAGCTACACAGAACAATGAGAATAATTTACTTATTTTTAACATGAAACTTCTTATGTGGATTTCTTTGTATTTGTTACACTATATTATTTCTTTCACAATGCAGTTTTTATACCAAGAAAAATCTGTAAGTAAAACAAATAATTATCTTTGATGGTTGTGTAATGGATATGGACAAGTCTATCATATTTTCTTTCATGTAATAGCACATTTATTTTAAAAAAGAAATCTAATCAAATCCACCTGTCCAGTTGGTGAAACATCTCATTTAAATCATTGAGTGGCTAATCTTGAATCACAGGGTTCAAGTTAAATTGCAAAGAACAAAATCCTTAGAAAGGAGTTTGTTTCAGGGTATTCCTAGTTTAGAGAATGTTTGCAAAGACTACAGATAAGGACTGTAAAAGTAACTTCAGTTTGATTATCTGAGTGGTCTTACAAGGCAGTAGCTGCTGCCTCTGCATTGAGTAAATTACACTTTAGTCTTGGCTCTAGAGCCCGCCCTTGCTTCCCAGCAAGAAGTCCCCAGAACTCAGGATGCTCCTGACACTATTCCATGCCTACTGACACTGCTCATCATCCTACAAATCAGGAAAATGGATGTTTCACAACAGGGTTCCAAGAGAGATGCAGTGAGAAATTCGATGCCTACAGGACCGGGACTGTGTAGAGTGTAACAGGAGCCCTGGGAGCAGTAATTCTGCCTGACCCTCCACAGCTCAAGTAACTGCATGTGACTGAGAATCAGCCTCATTCCGAACTCTGCAACCGTCCAGAAAATGCGATTTTTAGCCCTCCCAGATTTCAGTGCTAGGAGGAAAGCTCAAAGGTGAAATACAGGCTGAACTTCAAACCACTATATCCGTTATGGTCCTTTCTTATTGCCTATTGTGTAAGCTGTTGCAGATGATGGAATTCATGAAAACTGTCAAATACTTCTAATCATTTTTGTGGTTGCTAATGAAATATTCCTTTCTGAGGAATTTTGCAGAGCTTTTATTTGCATTCCATGGTTTAAAGTACATTAACCCATTTTGATTATAGGCTCCCAGTTCTCCTGCAGCCTCCTTAATTAGTAACTGGTCATCTCAGGGTTATTCCCCTGTCTTCTAAGTCTCTGGAACTCACTTTCCATATATTTTTGTCAAGCTCTTAATTCAAAATACAGAAGTCTCCTGTTCCTCTCTCTCTCATAGGCTATTTAATGTAATTCTCCTTTAAAGTCTAGATGACTTGCAAGCTTCACACTCAAAGACCAAAAAGTTTCCCTCAGGTGAAAGAGACTAGTAATTTTATTTATATATTTTATAAATAGAGTCCAGGCCGGGCATGGTGGCTCATGCCTGTAATCCCAGCACTCGGGATTCTGAGGCAGGAGGATTGCTGTGAGTTTGAGACCAGCCTGGCCTATATAGTGAGTTCCAGGTCAGTCTCAACTACCTAGTGAGACCCGGTCTCAAAACAAAAACAAACAAACAAAAAGAGTAGAGTCCAGCAAAAAGTCAGTGTGATAATTTTGTGATTACTTACTTGTTATAGTTGATGTTTGTTTTGGGTGGGGACCAGGTTAAGAATGGCTCTAGCCTTTTTTTAATGGTACTGGGAGTTGAACCCCAGACCTTCAAATTGAGCTATATTCCTACCACTTTTTAAATTTTAATATTGACACAGGTACTTAATAAATTGTTACACTGCCAAGGGCTGGCTCCAACTTGCAATCTTTCTGCCTCAGCCTCCTACAGTGCTGGAATTATAAGAGTGCACTATCAGATGTGGCTATAGTTTTCTTTGGATTACTGCAGTACTCTGTCAATATGAGAATTAAAACCATTGTTTTATATGATGCAATTCTAAACCATAGATGTTCTTTAGGGTACTTCCTCAGGCTACGGGTTCTGCCACAGGCATATTCTGGAACATTCACAGCTCTTGCAGCTGCCGGCATGCATCCACACTTAATTTGATAAACTCCCTTTTGTGCATTTGCCTGTTGGCTGTTGTCTGTTTTAAACACTGCAGTGAGGGTTTAGTCTGTTTATTACACAATGCATTTCAAATTTCAGGTTTCTTATTGCTTTTTCAGCTCTCTCCTGTGGAATTTAAATTTACCATCTTCTACATCCATATACGATAGCTGTAAACTACCTGTTCCTGTTACATTCTCAGCCTCAGATCCCAGAAGCTCAGATTTGGCCATTACCTTCCTATTATTTCCACTGGTTTTCTTCTTGCTTGGATGGAAGAGAAACTGAATTTCTATTAAGTGCATTATGAGTATCATATTTTATAGCATTCAAGGTTAAGATCAAGTATGTCAATTATATGAGATTGCATCAACTCTATTTTGTATGTATATATCATATATATAATATTTAAAATATAATTTAAAAGTGATTGTGGCATGTTATTATGATGTGATCCTGACTCTAAACATTTTAGTTTATTTATTTGGAGAATGGGAGATATCGTCATGTTGACTGAGAGAGTGAAAGGTTAGTGTTAACATGTCCAAGATTGATCACTATTGAATCAGCCGAATTTTTCAGTCCTCCCATAAGCCAATTATTGTACTATCTTACAGCAATCAGTGACAACTAAATATGTATAAAATTCAACATTACCCTGGTCATGCCAGGGAATTGCCTTATCGCTCCATAACCATGAAAGCTGGTGCAGAAAATCCTGATAGTAGCTTCCAATAGAATGCAGCTGAAACCAAGGTCCTCTGAAGATTTTACATCAGGGGCTTTAAATATAAACAGTCAGCTGGTGATTTCCGCTATGTAATATTGTTATTATACACTGGGGCCTGATATCACAAAAGGTTGCAGTGTTGTTTTGTAGTCAGACAGCAAAGAAGCTCTGCAGCACAACACTCATGCCTAGAGTTGGACATCTAAAGGGTCTTAGACTTCAGAGGAGAAAAATGGAACCTAACAACGGCTGATACTGTCCCTATTTCCATGACTTTTCCAAGACAGCACTGCTCCAGCAGGTCTGGAGCTTTGCCTTTTGCTCTGCTTTTAGGAACATGTGTGCAAGCCAGGGAGCACTGTGTGGGGGTAGTGGGACTTGAATCTAATGCTTTCACATCCTCAGCCTGTTTATTTGTTTTTAAAATTTTGAGGCAGGGTTTTGAAGTCACTGAGTTGCCCATCCTAGGCTTGAACTTGGAATTGTCCTATTTTATCACCACCAAACTAGGCAGGTGAATTCTCCTTATTTTAGGCTGCTTAAAAAGGGCCAGGGAAATAGGACCATATTTATGTCCTTCACTCCACATAGTCTCATACTGAATTTCTGGGTCAGTTTTCTATGACCTTACTGTTCTCTCTTTAACGAAGGTATCGATGCATGTACTCTGTAGCCACAGGTCTGTGAGAGTAGGCGAATGTGCAAGTGAGGAGATAACCCCTCAGTATTCATTGGCCTGTTTATGATGGACATGGGTTAAATGGAATGGAAGCTTCTGAAATATAGAGCTTCTTGGCATGATTAAAGGTATGCATGATGCACAGGGTGTGGGATAGGAAAAATGTATGTTTTAGTTCATATTCTAGAAACTTTGGAGACAATTCCCAGGCTTCCTGAAGTCCTGGAAAAAATTTTTTTCTAGCCATGGCATTTTCTACTAATCTATCCTAACAGAGATTTGTCATGTTTTGTACTTGATATGGTGATGAAGTACCAGGGACAGAATTCATTATTTCCTAATGCACTAGTGCACTCCTGGTGAGTCCCTCACCTCTGGAAATTCTGTACATTTACAGAATCCAGGACCACTGTCAAAAAAGATTTACTGAGATGTTCATAAAGCTTAAACTTCAGGCTTACTAATATAAGCCTATTGCATATAATTTTATACTATTGGTATTATTTTTTGTAATGGGCTCCCAGATTGTATAAACAAAGGGCTCTACATCATTTCTGGCAATTGAAATAATGAAAGGTGCATCAAGGACTTTATGGTACTAGAGTGAACAAGCCAAGCAGTGTGTATTTTCTTCCATTCAGGGCTACCACATTTTCCCCAAGTAGAAGGAAAGGTTTGAAAGTAATGCTAAAGGTGCTGGTTAGCTTTTATTTCAACTCAAGAAGCTGCAGATAAAGAGCCCTGTTACTCTTACTGGATTGGACACTGTAACTCTCTGGGTTATATTTTCAAGCATCTGTTTCTTGCTTGCCATTTCTGCATTTCTTCACCTGCACTCTATAAAAGTGTCAGTGCAGTAACTAACCTCACAATACTGTAGACTACAATATGGTTCTCAGAAGCTGTAATTTTTCTTCAGGGTTAAACTAAAGTGGACTGATCCAAGTCTGCCCTTTTTTGGAAAATACTTGTTTTACTCCTTTATTATTATAACCATAGAAATCATTTTTATTGATAAGCAAGGATCACAAGTGGTTTCTTTTCTCTTCATTAAAGAACTGTGTCTTTTGATTTCCACTAACTAAATAGAATTATTTTTGTTTTTCTGGTTTAATATACTTTTATTTCTACCCTTTTCTATCTGTAATAACACTGTTGACTTGAATAAAAAGAATATAAATAAAACAAGCCGGAGAAACTTTCTAAAATATACTTTTCCTTACTGTCTTCTTGTTGCTTTAAATTATCATCATATTTTTACCTGCCTAAAATCCTTTCCTTCTCTTGAAATTTCACCTACACTGCATGCACACACTCCAAAATTGAAAATGGCGTTTTAGTATGTATTCTGTATTTTCCTCATCTATTTTATCATTTGGATTTTTTTTTACTGAAGATAGTCATTGGCAGATGAAAGCAATAATTTAAGATAAACATAAGAGCCTTGAAATTAAATCCAATGTCAAGAAAATATTTAGAAAAGCTTTTGGTCATCAGAATAATAATTTCATGAATTTTATATTAACATTAGGTAGATACTGTTAAGGGAGGTGATTTCAAATTGTTTGGTGTAACAGTATTCTATAAAAATAAATTTTATTGCGTATTGGAATAATATATGCTTTCCTCAATGTTTTTGCATAACAGGATAAAGTCAAATTGAAACACGGTCTGATGAAGTCGCTCTTTTACGCTGCCCTCACATGAACACTTTTGAACATTTGCTACTTCTATTCATTATTTATTTATTTATTCTTTTTTGGGCACTGGGGATCAAACTCAGGACCTGGCCCGCTTGCGAATCAGGAGGCGGAACCATGAGCAAAATCCCCGGCTGGCTACTTTTAGAAAGAAAGCTGTCAATGTATTTTGATTTGTAGGTCTCCTTGGAAATAAACATTTCCCTATGATTGAAGCACTCAAAAATGAAAAATAAAATAAAATAAAAAATAACCAGATAGCTGCTATGTGATCTGCTCATCACTCTTTCAGTTCACGTTGTTATCTCTGATATGTACTACAAGTGCACGTTTTCTCCCAGTTGACATTTTGTCTTTATTGGCTTAAATTGATAGAGATCTTAGGCTTGTTCCTCCTTTTATTTATTTATTTTTTGCATTCTGATCAACTGGGGATTAAAGTGTGTAAAATAACCAAGTGTTAAACAAACTGCCTTTGTAGTAAAGAAGTCAGTTTAAGTATGCTGAAAATGCAGATTTAATTTTTTATTGGCTTTTACTCTTTAGCCTTTTTTTTTTCTTGTACCAAGGATTGATCTCAGGACCTTGTGCTTGCAAGGCGGGGTGGCACCACTGAGCAAACTCCCCAGCACTCTTTAGCCTTATTTTTAAGTAATTATTTTTCACACAGTTATATATTGTATACTTCTGTGGAATCTTATATACATAAAAGTCAACTTTAGCAGGTAATCTGGTTATTTTCCAGATGTTGGCACTCAATAGCCAACACCTGCACTGTGATGAAGGATAGGTATATTTTTGCTCATGGTTTCAGTCCACGGTCAGCTGGATCCAGGGTGGAAACAGCATGGTAGAAGGGCATGGAGAAGGAAAGCTAAACCCTGGCATCCAGGAAGCAGACAGAGAAAGTAGAAGCTGGAGACAAGAATACGCCCTCATAAGTAATGCCCCTCTCCTGTGATCTGCCTCTAAGGATGCCCCCACATCCTGAAAGCAATTCAGCTATAAAATCATCAGTGGGTTAATTCACGATGACTAAAGCATTCCCTTGATCCAACGACTTTCTAAATATACAAGATTCTTGGGAGTCATTTTAGATCCAAACAGTACTAGTGAGATAAAATGTAAATTTAACAAATACAGCACGTCACATATATATTTTGATGGGATTTGGAAAATGTTACATTTGCCTAAGCCGTAGAATAGCAATATGCATATTTCTATTAATCTAACCTTTCTTTTTTTTTCTTGGTATCAGGGATCAAACTCAGAACCTTGTGCTTCTGAGGCAGGAGTGGAGCCACTGAGCTAAATCCCAAGCCTATTTATCTATCTATCTATCTATCTATCTATCTATCTATCTATCTATCTATCTCTCTATCAATATTTTTTTTTGAGGCAGGGTCTGGTTATGTAGTTCAGGCTGAACTTCAACTCACTGTATAGCCCAGGCTTGCCTTGAATTCACAATCCCACCCTCCTCAGCCTCCCAAGTGCTAGGATTACATGTATATGCCACCGTGCTTGGAAAATCTCATGTTTACTTTATGGTTCTTCCCAGTCTCCTATACACCTGTCTATCCAGACACCTATTGAATTTCTTTCTGTCATTAGATAATGTTGTTTCTTTTAGGATTTCTCATGAACTCATGCTCTATATTCTCTCTTCTTGCTGGCCTCTATGTCTTAGTTTAATACATTTGAGCTACATTTGTGTTGCTACATAATCAGCAGTTAATTTCTTTTTTTACTAATGAGTAATATTTCAGCATGAAAATATGCCTTCTCTTCTTTAAGACAGCAGGGATGTTCCAGTTTTTATTCATTATGTTATGTGAAAAATATTTAAACATTTTTACATAAATAATTTAAAAAACCAAACTGTTGTGCTATGTATAAAATGCACTTCTTCTATACAAGAAACTAAATTAGAAACGATCTAAACTAAGTTTTGTATGGAAGCACAAAAATTTCCCAAATGCCAAACCATCCTGAGGGGGGTAAAATAAAGGGTGCAACTAGTGATGCAACAGTACTCAACTTCAAAATGTAGGGAGCTACAGTAACCAGGACACCATGGACCTGGCAACAAGGCAGACACAAATGCTAGTCAGTAAAGTAAATACAAGTATTTATATATATGAAATGAATACAGGTATTTATAGGCAACTGATTTTTGACAAAAAAAATATCTAAGAATAAAGGACAGCCTGTTGCATAAATGGTACCTGGAAAATTGATCTTTTATTTTGATACTGAATGCAGCAGCCACGGTTAGTTTATTTAATCATTATGATAGTTTATAGGTTATTAGTTTTCATATAAATAATAATGCCATCTTTGCCTTTTGTATGGGCCTGTTATAGACACAGGCATTTACCTTACATATTACCCACATACACAAAGATGAAGTCCCAGGACTTAAGTCCTGTGTTTAATATAAATAGTTGAAATAGATATTCTGACTTCTTCCCCAAATTAGGAGAAAAATAAATGTCTCTTCAAATTGAAAGGATGCCCGATTTAGTTGTCCAACAATAATTTTGTTTAGAAATGTCACTAAGTCTTGCCTTTTCCTGGTCATTCTAAAGCTTAGTTTCTGTGTTTCAGCTGAGTTTCTTTAACCTTGGACAAATAATGGCAAATATCCTGAGTGAGAGAGAAGCAATAAATTTGAATCTTATATAGATGATTTCCACTTTCTCTTAGATTTTGCTTCCTATACCCATGCCATATTTCAGTTGCCTCAGGTGCTTAATGGTATAACCCAAAAGCTGCTTTAATTTTTATCTAGTTTTTATACTTTTTGGCAAGCTATTAGAATAACCTTCAAGATTCTTTGAAGATAGACACACTGAAAAATTAATTTCTACTTAGCAATTGACTCTGATATTTTCTAACATATTTTAATTCAATTCAAATAATACATATGTTTGAGGGTGCTTATTACTTCCCATTTTTATAACTTGAGAAAAAATATATTCTCTTTCTTCTTATTGATAAAACTGTCATTCCAAATAAGGTAAAATATATACAATATTAAGAGGAAAGAATTAATAGCAATTTGAAAATTTCAATGTTATTGTTTTCAGTTATAACTCTTGGGCTACGTCCAATACCCTACATATAATAAATATTAAAGTCCAATACTAATCTGTTTTATAAGTGAAGTAGCCATACTGCCATCTGTTACATTTCTTGCAGGTTTCCTGTTGCCCTCATTATAGGTTGTTGCAAGTCCCCGAGGGCTAGAATAGCTTTGCCTTTGAGTCATTTTCTATCAAAATAAGACTGGCTTGCATTTCCTCTTGTCAATACCCAAGCTGTATTGTAAAAATCACCTCAATTATAGGATCATTTATGTTATCTTAAGCAAAATTGATTTTGTTTTCATATTGTAAGATGCACGTTGGCTCAGTAAAAGCTTTTGTAAGTACTGTGTTACCGTACTTTCACATACCTGAATCTCTACACCATTATGGTTTTGTATAATGATACTGATATTATTTGGTACTTATTTTAGATATTTCAACAGAAAAACCCCTTAAGATCTAATCTACCATCTGTTTATTGCAAGAAAAAGCCATCATTTAGAGTTCATTATCACAAAATTATAACAACAGTGTAGTTCTTCAATTTTGCATTACGATGCCATTGTCAGTTATCACTATTATCCTGGCTAAGAGCACACGTTTTTACAGAATAGAATAAATTTTGCCACTCAGTTCATGCATTCTGATAGATAATGTGGGAAGTGTATTAGCTGTGTCTGAGAGTTTTTAATTCATCTTTCCATTTTTTGCAAAGTTAAAGATAAGTATTTTTAAATTGCTAATAGCTGAGTTCCAAATCCTGAGTATCTTTGGGATTTGATGGTAGCATTATTCTCCCTTAGTATGAACATCAGTTCTTGGTTTCTTTCTTTCTCTTTTTGTTCAGATATTTCTAGCTTAGCTCTGAGCATTTAAAAAATAATTTCAGTGAAAAGGCATATTTATCAGTTAAAATGGACAAAAAAAGAACATAAAATAATTTGTAGCATGACTAAAGGCCAAAACTAAGATCCAAATGAACCAAGTTTTACTTTTGATCCTACAATTTAATGTGTGATCATGGAAAATCTTCCCTTATAAACAATCCTTACTTTACAACAAATCTTCTTTTAAAGAGTAGGCAAGATCCCAATGATGAATGTAACTGTACTGTATACCTAAAATGTACCAATAAACTCAATGAGAAAAAGAAAAGAATTCACGAAAAAAATAAAATGAAGAGTGGGTGAAATATGCTTATAAATTCTAAGCTTTTACTCAACAACTAGGTCAAAGATTTTGCAACAGCTAGCATATTTTAGCAACATCTGACTTACTTTGTAAATATGCTTAATTATTTCATTACTTATTATTTCTATCTTCAGAGAGTTTATATAATTTTTCTTCAATCACTTATTCTAAGGCACAAGTCACTATCTTTCAGCTTTCTTCTCTCTTTGAAGAATTTACTCTTGCACCACTAATGGAAACAGTTTAATTACATTAGAAAGTTAAAGTACTTAAAGTTAGATCAAAGTGCAAAAGTAGGATTGAATTTAATGTTTAGGAAAGTAAACCCAAGCTTCAAATCACCTTAAGGTAACAGATGCAGAATATAGACTTGACATTGAGAGGTAAGTAGTATTGAAGAACTAGAAAGAGGAATAGTGGAATAAATGCGATGTGAATCATATAATAGGTTTTGTATTTTGATTTTAAAACAAAGTTAAATATTAAGTAGAAGCTAAGTTGTAACAATTTATGCACAATGGATGCTGTACATGATAGAGATTTTTGAATCGATATCATCAATACAAATTTCCTTAAAACAGTTTTGCTCTCCAGCTGTAAACATATAAATGTGGAGATAATTATATTAGTAATTGAATGAATTTTCAAATAAATATTTAGAAATATGAAAATATTTGGTTAAAGCTTCAGTATCATGTTGCCAAATCTAAGTAAACACTAAATATCGTATAAGATTCATAATATACTATTCCTCTCGTTCTACAATCCCAAAGGGAAACAGAATCATTCTGAAAACATGATATAAGAAGCTGTTTTCCTAATTTTGTGTTGCATTTCCCATAATAACAACATCTATCCATGTTCTCCCCTCTCATTTGTCCAAAACACTTTCTCTTTCTCTATCAAAAATACAGATTTCCTTCTATTTATACTCCTCACTTAGCCAAACATCAAAATCATTCTATCACAGAAATGGAAAAGAAATCCCTCCATTATTTTCTCCAAATCGTACTTGTACATTAATCATCTAACTGGTAAGATTTTCTGGCTTTAAATCTGAAGTTGCTCCACGTATGACTGCAACATTTTAACAGTTATTTAAAATTCTGTTTCGCAGGGGGTGATATTTATACCAACCTAATAAGGTTTACCTGGAGATCCAGTGGGTAGTGATATTTAAAATGATAATAGGAAACAGGAAGGTAGATCTTTTTCAAAAGGGATGGAGACCCTAAGCGTAGGACACCAAGAGATGTAGGGGAGGTGTCTGGAGAGCAAGAGGAGATGGAAAAAGTACTAAGGTAGGTTATGTACATGTAACAACTGAGCGCTATGAGTGTAATCATTAAGTCTGGCAAACATGTTCTAGTAAAAATAAACATTTAAAAATAAGTAATCAATACTCTTATCTTCTTTTTGCTTAGAACTGGTGCTGCTCAAAATTATGGTAAGCTTGCTCTTGTTTTCTAATATATGGATGTATCATATTCTAATCAATCATTTTTTAGTTTTGAGATTTTTTAATACTTTACTTTTCAAAATAATGTCCTAGAACTTAATCTGTGTAGCTCTACATATTTGTTCTCATTAAACTTTAATAATGATTTTCAAATTGTCTTGTAAAGTAATTAGAATGAATTAAACTCCTCTAACAGTTCATGAAATTCTCTTGACCATCACGTGATGCTTCTCCTTCTTCCTTCTTTCCTCCTCCCCTCCCTCTTGTTTTTTTACTCTCTGTCTCCACCCCTCTCTCTCTCTCCCTCTGTCTCTCCCCTTTGTCTCTCTTCCTGTTCTGGAGATTCAACCTTGCACTGAGCTACATCCCATGTCTTTTATTCTTTTTATTTTATTTTATTTTGAGACAGGATTCCTCTAGGTAGCCAAATTATTCAGGCTGGGCTCAAACTTGCAATCCTCCTGCCTCAGCCTCCTAGAGTGTTGAGATTACAGGCACACTCTACCAAGACCAATTTCAATCTTTTATAATTGAAAAATAATATCATTTTATTTTTACATATTCTTGGAGACTCTAGAAGATAATTTATTCTTAATATTAATATGAATATATTTGTTGAATTATCCATCCATTTTATTCTTATTATATATATGAGCTTCTTCAGATTTTAAGTACACTAGCTCATGTTTTATTTTCCATATTATATTAGCTCTTATTTTTCGTTTTTTCTCCCATGACTTGTTGTTAAAGATTCAGTTTTCATGTGGTCCGTTCTGTCTTTTTGTTGTTTTTGTGCTTTCTAGACTCAGAGTTTCTGACTTATTTGTAGAAGCTCCCTCCTGGTGAGGATGTTTGCAAACATTAGCAGTGCATTCGCATCTGTTCAATTTTCTGTACTACTAAAAGTGCTTCTCTAAATTTCTAGAAGTCCAGGTTTGCACATTGCCCTTCAGACTTCCTTTATGCCCTTGAGTGGAAGTGGATATTCCTCCAGAAGCAGTCAAACTTCCACTGGGGTAAAGCATGGCAAGGATAATAATGTCTTTGTGGAGAAAGTTCTCGTAAAACTCATCGTTTAAAACAGAAAACATGTATATTGAGCAGAAATGCACATCACAAGGATCTGTTTAAAGATGTGCTAGTCTTTACTCAAATCCCATGATACTGGAAATTTGGTAAATAATATGTAATAGATGTACATATACATACAATATAAATAATACATTTACAAATAATTTCCAGTTTCAGTCCTGACCCAGTCCTAATTCTTCCCTAGTCTTAAATAATATGTTGACTTCTATTTGACGGTGTTTTCACTTTTAACTTTTCCTTCCACAAAGTATTCGAAACAACCTAAAATCTATCCCCATACCTGTTGCTATGAAATACTCACTTGAAAACCGAGTGACAAATCGCTAACAGTCATTTTATTATTATTTCTCGTTTTTCTGAGGATTGAATGAACTCAGCGAAGCATTTCCAGGTCAGAATCTATCACGTGGGGATTTAGCAGAGACCTCTTCAGTAGGTTCCGATCTCCTGCTTGGTGCTACAGTGCAAGGCTGAGAAACAAACTGAAAGACAGAACTAAAGAGACAGAGAAACCAGGCAGCCAGGAAGATCAATGGAGTTTAATAGACAGAGGCACTGGTCATGCCAAGCCACCGATTTTTATCGGTAATCAATTGGGGTAAAGGCGAGCTACGTGAGGGGATGGGAATACATACAAGAACACGCACTCAGGCGGTTTCTATGGAAACTAATTCAGGCAAGGCTTGCAGAGGAGAAAGACAAAGCGCTCACAAATTAGGAAGAGAATAGACAAAATGTATGGTTATATATGGTTATAATTAAATCTTTGTCCTTTTGTCAAGAAGCTTTTAATTGTGGGCAAAGAAATTGGGTGTGAGTTACTCTGACCTAGTTATATAGGCTTTGGTTAGACTCGTTTCTCAAAACAAGCCAATTGAAGGTTAATTCTTTACAGCCTGCTGTGCTCACAGCCTGCTTTGGTCATAATAAACATTGTGCCCTGCAGGGACTTCCAGCCACAGACCAGTACTAGAACCATCTGAAAGTTCAGTTACATGTGGTAACTGAATTGAAAAGTCTCAAAGAATGGAGGATGGAGCCGTCGGGTCTTCTCTGTTTCTCCGGCCTCCGTTGGCGCTTCAGGTGATGTGTCTAGCACGGTATCTTCCGGTTAGCCAGAGTTCTTACTCATGGCCCCAGATTCCAATGTCACCATCAAAAATGACAGGGAGGCGTGAGGGTGAGGGAGGGTGAGACTTGATTTATTTCCAGGAGTATGCATATAATTTAATTCCAAACCAACACACATTTTAAGCGCTGAATATTTAAAATTCTTTCTTTTTTCCATTGAGTTTATTGGTACTTTTTAAGTATACAGTACCATTCCATTCATCATTGGCATCTTGTACCTTTACATGAGAGGTCTTGGTTCTCATTTTTTCCCCATACCCCTGCCCTCCCTTCACCCACTCCTCCCTTCCCTATTTACAAAGACTTTGTTTCCATTTTTTCCTTTTCTCATATTTTTTTTCACTTGTTTCCTTTTCCCTCCCCTTCCCACATCCCTTACACCTTTAGCCCTTTTCTTCGCAGTTCACATTGTCAGTTATACAATTTGGATCCATTTCCACTTTTAGTTTTTCACAACAGAGAAACTATTTGTTACACATGTGTGAGTTATTTATTTCACTTGAGTATGGCCTCAATATGCATCCATTTTCCTATGAATGACTCTAGGTTCTCATTCTTTATGGCTGAGTAGTATTCCATTTTATAGAAAAACCACATCTTCTTTATCCAGTCTCCCACTAATGGGCGACTGGGGTACTTCCAAGTTTTAGCTATTACAAACTGTGCTGCTATGAACATGGGTGCACATATATATCACTGTGGTGTGATTCTTTTAATTCTTTAGGGAAGATACCCAGCAGGGAATCTGGGTCAAATAGGACGTCCAGTCCTAGTTCTTTGAAGTATCTCCACAGTGCTTTTCACTGTGGTTGTGCCAGTCTATTCTCCCACCAGCAGTAGAGCAGGGTTCCTTTCTCCCCACAGTCCTGCCAGCACTTGTTATTAGTTAATTTCATGACAGCAGCTACTCTCTCTGGGTTGAGGTGGAATCTCAGTGCTGTTTCCATCTGCATCTCTCAAATGACCAGTGATGTGGAACATTTTTTTTTCATATGTTTAATGCTATTTCTACTTCTTTTTCTGAAAAATGCCTGTTCGTTTCAGATGCCCATTTTTGGATTGGGTCTTTAAATGCGGGAGGCCTGATTTCTTTAAGTTCTTTATATATTCCGCAGAGTAGACCTGCACTTCCTATCTGGCATTCCTAATACATTAAGGTAAGATTGTATCTGTTTTCCACTCTCTGTCATGGGTCCTTTCGCCTTTCTCACCAAGCTTAAAGTGAGCTTATTAATCACAGCTTAATTAATTTCATTCTTCCTCAGATTCATGCGTTAATGGTCTGCTTAACATATTAAAAGCCAATGTTTCAAATTACTCACCAAGGACATGTGATTTTCTACTCAGAACACTCTGGTCATCTCCCTGACTCTCCTGGTCCTCTTCGTCATCCTGTCCCAACATCATTAATCTCTTTGCTCTTCTGTGACCTCATCGGATGCAGCTTTTCTTCGGGGTTTTTGCATTTAAAAACTTTCCTCCAAATATCTTCAGGAATCACTCCCTTATCTCTTCTAGGTCTTTTCGTTCTAATACCATGATTACTTCTATGACTATATTATTTAAAATTGTATGCATTTCCTTTCCAATTATGGTTATTCTTAATCTATTTTTTTAGTGAGTCTTTACACTACATTAATATTTCTACTATTAATCTTGTTTTTTGCCTCTCCAGAAACAATACAGCCCAGGAAAATACAAATTTATTTCTGTGGTATTTTACAATGTATTTGTAGGCCATAACACTTTACCTGACCATATTAGATATTCAAAGTATGAGAGAGAGAGAGAGAGGAAGAGAGAGAGGAAGTGAATGGCTGAATAAATTAATTATATCCTGTAGAAAGAGAGAATATGACTCAGGAAGTAATAAAAAGCATGTCCAGCACAAAGCAATGATAAATTATATTAAAGTTTTTATTTCAAAAATGCTTTAAAAAGCTAATGGGATTATCATTTTTCCAGTATTATCATTAATCATATTAAAGCCCTTCAAATACAAAATATTTGCTTTAGCTTCTGTGTGCAACTTTAGAGGGTAGAACAATTTATTTACACAATAACTTGATTGACTCTACAAGGTTTTAATTTTATGTATCTTAAACACTGTTGGATTAATAACTGAGCCTATTTATTCTTCCCTGGTTGGTGTTAATTTTTAAAACATCACACAAAAATTTTAGTAATTCCATCATCACCAACTAACCAAAAATCTAGAAAAAATGTTTTGAAGAATGAGTTCATACCTTAAATAATTTTGGGGGGACTAGATTTTCTCCAATATCAAGTTATAGTTCATGTGAAATTCCATTTGAAATAAAAGTGTGGAACAAAGTCCAAGTTTTGTCAAATTAGGCTCCATTTCAATAGCTCTTAAAGCAGCAAGTTAAAGAAACTAAAACCTCTGCCATGGAGACCCGTTAATGATATTCACATGCCTCCTTGTGAGTCTGTTTGCCTTAAATGGCATATTAAGTTCTTGTTTTTTGAGAAAGAGCTTGGAGAAGGAGAAAATTAAAATCTCACTATCAGAAGGCTCAATCATAAATGATTTTTACCTCATGCTCTTTCAGTCAAAAAGGCTCAATCATTTGACAATTTAAAAATTAAAAGTAAAACACCTATTTACACAAAAAATCACATCGTATGTCATCATTTTAGTGTCGTAATTCAAAACTAATATTTTTAGACACATTATCTTACTCCTTTTTTGGTTTACATATCCTTTCCCTGAGCAATATAATAAACTAACAATATTCAGAGCCCGCTTCTGTAGACTTTGAATGCATCACTGGCTAGCATTGAATCTCTGCAGAAAGTGCAGAAATATATTCATGATCTCTTTTGTGAATTATACACTCTTCATGAAATAGCTTATTTCATCCAAAGTTAAATTCATGTGCTGTTACCTTTTCCTTTTGTTTGCATTGCATAATACAATAATGGTAGCACATAAATGATTATATCCATACTATTATTTTCTAATGAGAGTTTCTGTAGAAGAACATTGAATAATAATTCATAGGCACATGATTTATTGGAAAAGTACTACTCAAGGAAAGAAAAGAACTGTTAATGGAGTTAGCAAAGCAAATTGTGAAAGGGAAGAAGCTAAACAACAATGTGTCTTCCACCCAAGCATTACCCTGATTCATCATTGGCCTGATTCATCCTTTACTGATATGAATCCCCTGTTTCCAAGGAAAGTTCTTCTTGAAGAAGAGCAAACCATTAGCCACCACACTTGTAGATACTAAGGAATGGCCTCACCAACTAAAAAACTGGGAACTGGTAAAGAAATCAACATCTGCAACAGCTCACCCCTCACACTTGAGTGAATTTCACCACATATAGGAATTACGCAGGATTCTGGCTGGTTCAAACTTTTGGGGGCATCAGTTTTAAGGTGATAAACTGCAAAGTCAAATGCTATGGACAACCCCAAACAACATCTTATAGTCCTCATTCCCTTATTGCTATGGATTGCATATAATTTCTGCTTGTCCCTCTAGGGTTCAAGTGTCAAAATCTAATCCCTACAGCAAAGAATGGAAAAAATCCAAATAGAGTGTTTAGATATGAACCCTTCATGAAGTGATTAGCATTACATGATTTCAGGGTAGGACCTCTGTGACTCAATAGGGGTGTCATTGTAAGAAGAGTGAGAGAATAGAAAGATCAAAACCCTAGAACTCTGCCTTCAAGATGGCCATCACCAGATATAGACTTTCAAACTTGGTCTACAACCACACAGCCAAATAAATCCCTTTATTTAGAAGTCACCCAGTTTGAAGTACTTCACCATACCAAGAGAAAATTGGGTGGATACATTCCTTTACTACTCATTTTTGGTTTTCCTCATCCTTGGATAGGTAGGATTTCCAATATGTATGTGGCTTCCCTAATGGGGTGAGCCAGGCCTACATCCGTGGGAGGAAGCTTGAGCTCCAGATCCCTGTTCTTATCTGGATATGGTTGCCTTATTTGTACATTTCCATTTGACACTGGACACAGGAGTACCAAGAGATGCTCAAAGATCATAGGAGTGTCAAGTGTTCATCCCTTCCGCACCACATTAGGAAGTATCAGAAGGCATACATCCTCATGGTATTCAATTTCAATCACTCCTTTTAGCACCAATAACCATTTTATGTGTCTATCAGTCTATTAAAACAAAGAGCCCAAATTGACTGTGCAGTAGGTGCTTAAGACATCCCTTAATAAAACTGTCCTGTCTCTGGAAACTAGACTCCTACTATACCCCTTTATGGTTATATCATCTCTCTAGAAATCAGACTTTCTTGAGTTTAAAGTAGTGGGATGTTTAGTAAAAATACTCCCAAGGAAATTATAAAAGGGTTACTTCCAACTCAATCCCTTGGTTCTCAGATTCATGTATTCTAGTAGTGTGGGGCAAAGAATAATATGGTAGCTGTTGGTTTTGGTTATATTCAACATTTTGAAGTGCAGCCTTTATTTTCCAAGGTATCATCTCCAAACCGGGTTTTCATCTATGTCTTTTACAGACCCTTCTACTGCTGCACTAAGTCATACATTTCTGAAGAGTGCCTCTAGGGCACATTCAATCTCACAGTTCTGTGGCCACCATCAAGACACTTTCATGATAGCTTCTGTGTCATTAGTACAGATACTCGAAGCCCTTGAGCTAGTGAAAACATGGAAGGTCACATATGCACACTCATATCCAATCATATTAAAATCCAAGCATATTACAGTTGAGTCATTGTCATTTCTTGGTTGGGAAATGTTCTATGTAACTAACTTAAAGATCTTTTATAGAGGGATGGTCTCATACAAGGGATTGAACCTCATTATCACCTGATGACAGGATCAATGACAACAGAGACATTAACTAGATCCAAATTTGTGAGAAAATCCATGATGGCCCCATGAATATCTTCTATCTATGCCATAGGGTTACTCCACTGGGAGTCAACTATATAAAAATATAGAGGCTGTTTCTAAGCGGTCATGAACTGAGCCACTTGGCTACACCCTTCTGCCATGATGTTTCTGACTTGGATCCTGCTGAGCATGGGCTAAATTCCTTTAAAAGGTGAGCCAAATTAAACTTCCTTCGGTTGTAGGTGTATATTGCATCAAGCAGAGGGAAAACTAGTAAAGATATTGTATCATTTTATTTGGGGGAATTCTACGAAAAAGACTATGTCTATACAGTATAGATGCAATCACTCTAGACCAAACTTTGTGGCACATGGATGAGATGTGAAACAAAACTTGCTAAAACACTCCTGGAAAGAAACAGAGAGGTGGTGAAGTGACTGCAGAGAATGTCTGCCATTACTTTATTCATATGGATTCAGCACAACATTTGGCAAATTTCTGTCTTTACTTTTAATTTTTTTTGAGCTGTGATTGGTTGGCTCTGTAGATGGCAAATGTACAATTATGAAGGAAGAAACTATATATAGTAAAAATTCTTTCACATAGATCCTCTTGCAAAATGAATGATTGGGTACTCTGGAATTCTGTTCTACTAAGAACATTTCTATGTAAATGGCTAACTAAGGGTTGCTTTATAGACAGATTGTGGCCAAAGCCAATTTGAGGTTATATTTGATGCTGCAGTGTTGCTATTCTATTTTTGTCAGATTTCATCATCATGGTTTCTACAATTCAATAATTTCTTAGGTTTTTTTTCTGAATTCAGCAGTCTAGACATTATTATTCTTTAAACCTTGATATGTTTGCTCATTTTATTGATCTGTCAGGCCATTTATATGCACATTAGTTGTAGTGGGCCTTTAAATAGCCAGCTAAAGTACTTTCTAAAGAATACACCCCCCCATGCACACACACATACAGTAGCTATGAAGTAAGTTCCACTGTTTACAGTACAAGATTTTCGCTCATATAATATCTTATTTAGTATAATGTGCTACCCCATGACAACAATTATTTTAGAAAGCATCAAGCTATTAAATAATCCATATTCTTGTTTGTTTTAGAATGGTACCTGAGGATTTTGTGCAATTTCCTTGTTCAAATAAGTGAGTTATTCTAAATTCATCCTTGTTGATGCTGTATATATTTTCTGTTTTTATTTACACTATTTTATGTGCCATATAAAATGTAATAGTTCAGTCAGATTAGTGTCTGATTAGGAATTAAATTCTGCAGCAGAGATTAGATCGTATTACATATATTTTATTTGATATTTTCTTTCTACATGTTTAATGCAAAAGACAAAATCAACTACAATAAGTCAGATTTGGGTATTAAACTGTTCTCAAATTCTGTTTTCCGCATTCTCGATTTCTTAATTATATACAATATAGTGTGACTTTCTTTCAGTGGATGTTACAGACTATGTTAGATTGTCATATCATAGATTAGAATATGAGAATAAAGCAATAGCAATTCATAATTTATCAATTAGTAAACAAATAGTAGTAGTTTCTGTTGAAGATATAAATTTTGCTAATTACAATTACACTAGATCTCATAGTGATATTATTACTAATTCTGAAGATACTTTGATCAATTAAGTTGAAGCTTGAATATTTTAGAAACATGAATATTAAACCTTGCTACCTGATTAAAGTTAGTCTCTGATGGGTTTTAATGTGTACTACATTGTTAAGATAATACGCTATACATCTACTCTCTTTGTGTTCACCAAAAAGAACTCAACTCTTATAGGCCGTTTCTATTAACTAAAGTATTTGCAAATAGGATTCTGAAATTATAATTCTTTTGGATAATAGTCATGTGTACTGTAAGAATAATGATTTCTAAATTGATTAGATCAGATTATACTTTCCTATAAAAGTAGATTTTAGCTATTATATTTACTCAGAACAAGTATATCTGTTACTGACAAAAAAGGTTCTCCCATTTTGATGCCAAAATATCAGAATTTGGAACTATGCAAAGGACACAGGTTGAAAAGAAATTCTCAATACTTATGAGATTATCCAGTATTAAATTAAAATAAAATGAAGTTAGTTTACTCCCAGCTACATACAAGTTACAGACTATAAGTCTAATAAGTTATACTTTATTATATTATTTTATATTCTGACAAAATTAATATTATTTCTTTAATCAAACTTATCATTCTTTTGCTAATTTCAAGTTAATTTGCTCTCTCTTTTGTTTTCCAGACTGATTTATATTTTACTCTGAGGGGATTGATATTCTATAATAGAGGGATCAATGATCAATTATGGTAGTACCCATAACAACCAAAAGGATGCTCTGTTCAAGTTTAATTGTAACAATTCCCCGTGTGGAATGTGGGCCAACAATATGGAATTTCAAGGTATTTACATTATCCTAGAAGCAACATTTAGACAAGGTTTAGACAGCTGTCTTTGTTTTTAGATTTATTTTCCTAAATTACTAAAATTATTTCAGTGTAGCACCTTAAGTTGGTAAAGATCTTTCAAAGTTACAGAAATTTTCAAGAGGTGTTGTTTTACTCATATTTTTTTCAAAATGATTATTATCTCTAGTTTAGCTTGTTCATGAAATGAAATTGTTCTGATCCTTCCTTCCCCAAACTGCTTTTCAGGGTATTCTTTGAAATGTGCTCCCTTCATAAAATGAAGTGATCTACAGACTGTGATTGAAAATAAGAAGTCAAATGTGCCTCTTACAAAGTTTCCATCATTCACAATGCCCTCCTATGAGTGGAAGCCTGCCATGCTAGGAGAGCTTCAGTTTCCCCCAAGTCCAAAGGGCTAGTGAGAGCTGGCTTAGAAATATGCACACGGGCCCCTGATGAGCCCTATGCAGAGAGAGACTGAAAACAAGAATGTGAATATACAACCATTAATTTAACAAAATCAATTAATTATACAAAATTAGATTATAGATTAAACTATATGATTGCAGTTAGAATTTTTAACAATGCAAGAAGGCACCATACTGCAGAACCTGGAAAAGCTGTTGCTGCTATCGATGCATAACATACTATTATGTCTATATATATATATACACACACA
>NW_022900930.1:36558075-36598173 GCF_012274545.1 Fukomys damarensis
TTTTTTCCATGTGTACAGGGGTAACACATCGTACTAAATATGTAAGGTCATATCTACGTGGGTTTGATTACAGAAACTAATGAAGTATTCTCTAAATAATGAAAAAAGAATAAGAAAAGACTATAAGAGTGAGAAGCAATTTAAATATGTTCAGCGACAATTTTCATCTCCAAAATTAAGGATTATTTTGATGTTACATCATTGCCTTTTCTCTTTTACTTTCCTTTTTAGTTTTATTTTAGGATTCCATATTTTTAATGTTCATACAGAGATTTCTTTAACTGAAATACTGAATAGTTTCTTTGGTGTGAAAAACTATAATAGTACACAGGATCCTAATGAGACAATTAATAATGTGAAATAGGAAGTAAAGGGCTAAAGGTGTAAGGAAAGTGGGAAGGGTGGGGGAGAGGTAATAAGGGAGAAGAAAAAATATGAGAAGCTGAAAAAATGGAAATAAAGTGTTTGTAAATGGGGAGTGGAGGAGGGGGTGAAGGGAGGGCAGGGACAAGGGGAAAAATGAGAATCATGACCTATCATGTAAAGGTACAGAATCCCAAGGATGAATGTAATTGTATTTGTATACCTAGATTGTACCAATAACCTCAATAAAAAAGAAAAAAAAAGAAGGAACCATATCATTGAAATTGTGCCAGTAATTGCAGTACTAATGATTTTGTTCATTATGTATCACTAACCAAATACAAATTAGCTCTCTGTGATATATAAGCTCTCTAAATCCCCTTGTATAATTTCCAATTAAAAAAAACACTAGAATATCTATTGTAAGAAAATCAATTGGATTGGACATATTGGTTATCTTACTGATGCATATGTTTAAGTTCCATAAACATATCATGATTTTAGGAAAAACTTTTTACATTAATGGATTGTTAACATTTCATTTCATCAGGTGCGTTTGACTATGTGATCTTATTCTAAATATCTTGTGATAAAGGAGTTTTACTATTATATGAATTTATATTCAAACAGTAAGAAATTCATTTAATAGTATATATGGATATTTGTAAAATCAGATGTTAGATTTATGTGGTGTTTAAGGTGGACTTTCAACTTGAGTCTCTCGAGAGCGACACGAGGCATCAATAAAGCATGCATCATTGTGTCTAGGTGTCTAGGTGAGGCTGCAAGGCATGACCATGTGCACAAGTTCTTGGCCCTGACCTCTCCTGTCTGGTGCTGTTTCGTGGCTCTGCTTCCTGGCCCCCATGGGTTGAAAAGTGTGGAAATATTTACAATTTTAAGTATTGTGGCTAGAAAAGACCTTTTTGAGGTCCTCCAGGAAAGACAGGGGATGCAGATCTCTATTTGAACATCATTCTAGGGAATGGGAATGGCACGTTCAAAGAATCTAAAGTGAGAGCAACTCTGGGTGCCATCGAGAACAAATCAGATAAAGTCTTGTGTGGCGCCCCTCTCAAAGACCATGAGAAGACGTGTGTATTTCTTTATGTCTCAGTGAGAAACCACTGGCGGGTATCTGAGCAATTACCTACTCCAAAGACAAGTTGCAATTTTATGTAATAATTTAAGAGAACACCGATGATGGTGAGATAAAAGTGATAGAAGTGGAAGTAGTGACATATTCTGACAATGCAATGGGCTTGGCATTTGTGAGAGAAAGAGATCAGGATGATTCTTAAGACTTTCAGTTAGACCCACTGAAACACTGAACTCGGTCTTCGACTTAAATCAGAAAAACTTTAGGAGGTGCACATTTTGTGAAAAAGATAGAATTCATATTACATTTTAATGTGTTAGGTTTTACCTTTAATTATACACGGAGATGGCTATTTCAAAACAATGTAGATATAATTTCTTAGACTTCTGTGGAAATGAAGAAGCTAGAAGTATAACTTGTACATACATTAGGACTTAAGTGGGCTTTAAAGATTTGAGGCAAGATGAGATTACAAGAGAAGAGAGAAAAGAAAGAAAAGTAGAGACATTGAACGTGGAGCCTGGAGCCTCTCTAATGTTTAGTAGATTGGGGCATGAGAGAGAAGAAGCAAAAGTGCCTGAGAAAGAATGATCTTCAAATGGGAGAAAAGGGAGAGGAAGTTTACAGAAATCCATGTGAAAAGAAGTCAGAAAGAGAAAATAGCTCACCAGAAATACATAAGGAGAAGTTGAACATGTTGAGAATAAATCGCTTCATCTGCCAATGCGGAGATCACCGGTGATGTGTGACAGCCAGTTCAATTGCAGTAACTGACAACAGCAGATTTATATATAAATGGAAGAGAAAGTGATTGAGAGAATGAGGAGAAAGAATTGGAGTCTATGATAAAAATAACTGTGGAAGAAAAGATAAAGGAGCAAACACTGCAAAGGTTGTGAGATCATTCATCCATTCACTCATTTTTGTGGTGCTGGGGATTGAACTCAAGGACACACACAGAATTAGTG
The DNA here is from genome assembly GCF_012274545.1 of Fukomys damarensis. Taxonomy (NCBI): domain Eukaryota; kingdom Metazoa; phylum Chordata; class Mammalia; order Rodentia; family Bathyergidae; genus Fukomys; species Fukomys damarensis. The sequence continues at coordinate 36,560,506 of NW_022900930.1, forward strand.
AGTGTTCTATCACTGACCTACATCCCCAGCCCTGGGTGTTAATTTCAATGGATAGTAGTAAAACTGGAGGCAGACTGTAGGTGCCCAGGCTCTGGTAGCTGTGTAGAGGTTGTGGTAGGAAGTTGAAGGGATATATGATCATTTGTACTTTCTGATGGAAAACAGTGCCAGGTCATCATCCAAGAGTGCAGATTGCACTGGCTGTCTATGTAGTTTTCGTAGAACACTGTGTGAAATCACCATACATGAAAAAATGTTTATCATCACTAGTCCTTCAAGAGATGCATATGAAAACAACACTGAGATTCCACCTCACCCCAGAAAGAATGGCTGCTATCATGATATCAACCAGTAACAAACGCTGGTGAGGTTGTGGGGAGAAAGGAACTCTTTCTCCATTGTTGGTGAGAGTGCAGAGACTGGTGCAACCACTGTGAACATCAGTATGGGGATATCTCAAACAACTAGGATCAGGAGTACTGTTTGACCCAGCCATTACCCTGTTGGGTATCTTCCCAAAAGAATTAAAATAATCATACCACAGTGATATATGTGCACCTATGTTTATAGAGGCACAGTTTTTAATAGCTAAAGCTTGAAAACAGCCTAATTGTCCATCAATCTGGAGATTGCATAAAGAAGATGTGTTTTTTTTAATATAAAATGAAGTACTACCTAGCCATAAAGAATGAGAAACTAGAGATATTTATAGCTAAGTGGGTGCACAATGAGGCCATACTCTTAAATGAAATTAATAGTACACACACATATAAATACCACATAGTTTCTCTGGTGTGATAAACTGAAAGTGTAAATAAGAGTCAAAATGTATACTTGATATTTTGTAATAGGAAAAAAGGTCTAAAGGTGTAGAGGAAGTGGGAGGGGTAGGGGAAAGGTATGAAGAAAAAAGAAAAAAAAGAGAAAAAGAAAATAATGTAAACAAAGTCGTTGTAAATAGGGAAAGGCGGGGGTGTGTGTGTGTGAAGGGAGGCCAGAAGAATATGAAAAAAAAAATAAGAACCAAGATAAGTCATGTAAAGGCACAAGATCCCAATGATGAATACAACTGAATTGCATACCTAAAATGTACCCATAAAGAAAAAAAAAGAAGAAATCACAATACATGAGACACAGAGTCTTAGTGAATGGCTTAGAGCAAAATTAGAAGTTGGTAATAGTGGTCAATTTGAAATTATAGGTCTTGTATTTCAAATGAAAGAGTAGGCATGAATGTATATTTTTCTCCAATGACATCTGGTTGCACAGGTATAGGCATAGGCTATTAGGAGGTAGGTTTTTTTGTTTTTATTTTTTGGGTTTTTTTTCTTTTTATTGAGTTTATTGGCACAATCTAGGTATGCAATACAGTTACATTCATTATTGGGATTCTGTACCTTTACATAATAGGTCTTGATTCTCATTTCCCCCCCTTGTCCCTGCCCTCCCTTCACCCCCTCCTCCCCTCCCCATTTACAAACACTTTATTTCCATTTTTTCAGTTTCTCACATTTTTTCCTCTCCCTTATTACCTTTCCCCCACCCTTCCCACTTTCCCTACACCTTTAGCCCTTTACTTCCTATTTCACATTATTAATTATCTCATTAGGATCCTGTGTACTATTATAGTTTTTCACATCAAAGAAACTATTCAGTATTGCAGTTAAAGAAATCTCTGTATGAACATTAAAAGTATGGAATCCTAAAATAAAACTAAAAAGGAAAGTAAACAAGAAAAGGCAATGATGTAACATTAAAATAATTCTTAACTCTGGAGATGAAAATGGTCCCTGAACATATTTATATTGCTTCTTGCTCTTATAGTCTTAACTTATTCTTTTTTTTCATTATTTAGAGAATACTTTATTAGTTTCTGTAATCAAACCCACGTAGATATGACCTTACATATTTAGTACGATGTGTTACCCCTGTACACATGGAAAAAAATAAAAATAATTAACATTTCTAGACCAATATGGCTGTCCATTTCTGTACAATGCCAACTCAACACAGTAAATTAGGATGACATTTTCCAAAATTGGCAGCACCATTAAAGTTTCCCAAAATTCAATTTATATACATATATGTATATATATACACACATATATATATACATATATATGTGTACATATATTTATATTTATATAAAAAGACTAATAATAGCAGTATGTTATGCATCGATAGCAACAACAGCTTTTCCAGGTTCTGCAGTCATCTGAACAAAATTATAGACATTCAGTACATTCCATTAAAAACAAAACAAAACAAAAAATGAAGAAAAGAATAATATAAAGAAAACAGCAAAATGGTGCCAGGTACCACAACAGCAGGAGATAGGTTTTTTATTTTTAAAAATTTTATTATTGCATATTTGCAATGCTTAATGTCCACATTCATCTTAGGTAACAATGAAAAACACCTTAAGTTTAATTTGTCTGCACTAACAATTGAAAATGCCTTACTAAAATACTTGATTTCCAAAAGATCACTACTTGGACTTCCAAAATGATGATCCCAGAAATTAGTTTAGTAAATACCTACCAGCAAATTTCTCTAAACAGAGAGAGAGAGAGAGAGAGAGAGAGAGAGAGAGCGATCTCTATCTATAGATATATAACTGATATATATATATATACTGATATATATATATATATACACACACACACGTACAGATAGATAGATACATAGATAGATAGATACATCGATAGATAGATAGATAGATAGATAGATAGATAGATAGATATCTGTCTTATATCTGGAGACTTTTTGAGATCATTTTAATTGAAAAGCAATTTTGAAACATTGACAAGATAGAAATATATACATGGCACCAAGAGCACACATTTTTTGATTTGGTGATCTCTCTACCTACTTCCTTAATACTTAATACTAAATGTTTACTTTTTTTTTTTGCCTTTAGTTCTGTCTCGTAGCTGAAAAAAGCAATAGTTTTTAAATGTAACTCTGATTTGGCTTTACATTGAGCATGTTGTCATGTCTCACACTAACTGAACTTCCTCCCTGAACTCACATTTTTCTTTAACTGTTTGATCATTTAAGAACTCACATTCCCCCCTGGTAAAATGCAACACTGATTTGATGTTATTCATAAACATTTGTCTGACTTATATTTACTTAATCCCACAAACTCAAAAATAATTGTAAGTAAAGGTTTAGAAACAAGGATTTGTCCGCTAAATTAGGATTCACTTCTGTTGCTATCTGTTCCCTGCCCAGTGGCCAGGGACATATTGGTATGGAGGGAGAGGGGCATGCATCCAGGGACTCTAATTGGAAAATGAGACAGCAGTAAAAGGGAAATGTAATCATTGAAAGTGGTTCTACATGATGATTTTGGTAAAATTATCTGCTCCAGCCTGACATAAGAGCATTTGTGATTAGCCATGAGGAAACTTCACTCTCAGCCTGCCTTCAAGTGTGTCACCACTGTGAACTATTTGTGCTTTCCTAAGGTATCTTTTACAATAGGCCATACTGAAAAACTTACAATTTGAGGTTATATACCTGAGTTAGGAGTGTGTCTTTCCATCCAAGAGTTTACTTAGGTAGGTCATTTCACTTCTGAGCCTCAATTTTCACATCTCTATCGTACAACTTTAATTACAAAAAGAGCAGACCTATGGAGCTCACATGATTAAGTTCATAGGAGAATATTAGGGAAACAATATTCAGTGACCAATGCTTCGTACATTAGGCATAAAACACATACATGTCTACAAGAGTAATTGTTTACATTTCATTAAATGTGGAAATTCAAGCCCATTGTTGCTAAAAGAATACAGACTAAAAATAAGGTATAATGTAAATGTTTAAAGCTGGGCCTATCTGATAAACCATGGGCATATTCTGCTGCAGCTTATCAGGTGCAAAGGCAAACCAGTGACAAGGATACTTCTATGGAAGATATTCTACACAAGAACACACTCTGTGATTAATCACTTTTTTACAGAATTCAGCCATTGGCAGGGTAGGTTGGGACCAAGAGGCACACGCTTAGGACACAGCTGGAAGCAATACTAACAGTGGCCAAGAGCCTCAGAAGTAGAACAGCGTATGAAAATATTAGGGAAGTGTTAAAAACAATGAATATCTCACCAAAGATTAAGGAGATGAATCATATTAAATATAAGAACATTTTAAATAATGGCATCCATTTAGAAGTATGAAGTGAGGCTTCAGTTGCTTAAGACTAATAAATATATCAATGAAAATGTGTTCCTTCTTTACATTTACATTAAGAAGAAATAAAAAGGAAACACCATTTTGCTTTCTTGTTTCTCTTTATTACAATGTAGGAAATTTTTACTATGACACTAAATGAGATCATATAACCTAAAAGTATTTTGTCAATTAATATATGAAAATACTGAAATCTCATATTTGAATGTTAGTTTCCAATGGTCTTTTCAATATGCTTGATAATCTGTCCTATAGTTTTCTTTACTATAACATAATTTAATTGAATCATTATCTCTTCCTATTTTGTTGAATAAATATCATAATTTTACTTATATTTACCCATCCAAACAATTCTAGTAGCTGGGATTTTTCAGGAACAAATAATGAGAAAATGCTCATATTTGTATTTTAACTTACACTTGCATAATAATTTTCAATAGTTTTTTCAAAAAGCTTGTAATAACATGAATCCTTCAAAGTAGGTATTTGATAAAATAGAATGCCATATACATGAAAAAGTAAATCTCTCTCTCTTTCTCCCTCCCTTTCTCTCTCTCCCTGCACACACACACACGCACGCACGCACGCACACACAGATATGAGCACTTTTCCACTAATCAAAGAAAATATATTAATAGTTGCTTTCTGTAAGTAATGGAATCACAGGAAATGTGAAAACTTTTTATTGTGCTTTGCAGTAAATTAAATTTTCTAATCTTTTAAAAGATCATTCAGTGAAAAAAATGGTAGTTTTCACTATAAAACAGCACTTAATCTTCCCTCGAGTTTTTTATTCTCTAAAATTTCTTTATTTTAAGCTCTGAGTAGAGCACTAAATAGAAGGCCATCATAAGAAAAGTATATTTAGCAAAATTACTGCCACTCCATGTAATCATGAAAGCAAAAGAAATTTTTCTTGGCATCTCATAATCACAAATTTAGATTAATTTCTCTCTTCTTACTGTCTCTGTTTTTGTATCAATTTGGTTTCTGTGCAGCTTTGAAAAAGATACTTTTTGGTGTAAATGTCTTCTCTCTGTAGGAACTATAAGAAATCAGAAAAGCAGGCGAATTTGGAACAAACTCAAACAACACAAATTGGGGGTTTTGGTCCTTTTGTTGTCTATGATTGTTCAGCCTCTCTCTATTTTTCTTCTTGTTATGCTGCAAGTCTGCGCTTGCCATTTCTTATTGCCTCCGCCACCATGGGACAGATTCTCCTCTCTCTCAGGCTGTCTCCATCCCATTGTGAGGAGGCAAGAGTTTGCTATCACAGATAATAGCACCAGCGGGAAAGTTGTTTTCATCTTTGCCAACCTGTTTGGGAATCTGAGGTAAAGAAAATGAGGGCTGGCTTGCTCCAAGACTTTCTTTTTTACCTTGATTGAAACTAAAGTTCTATAAATGGATACTTAGTAAAAGGATTTATTTTGTGCTTTTGAAGCTAAAATGTGAGGCTTTAAAAGTGCAGCTTCTCTGTACAGATGTTGTACCACGAAATAAATACACACACACATTTGAGGATGTGCAGAAGGATATAGTCATATGTATGCGAACACATTCAAATAAATACACACTGGCCAACGAAGGTGGAGATTAATAGCAAAGATCTCATAATGAATTTACTTTGGATATTATTTTCCAAAATAAATAAGTCCCTGATGTACAAACGCTTTCTATTCCAGGAAAATTGTTTGTAAGTTGGAATCCTTCATGAGCTGACAAACTCAGTCTTATACAATATGCCTGTGAAAGTTCACAACTCGAATGTTTGTTACATCAGGAACTTACTATAGTAAAATTGCACAGGATGATAGGAATTGTTTCAGGAGAAAATTTTCAACCGAAGGACTCAGGAAATAATAATAAAGCTATTATATTTCTTTTTAATTTTTATTTTGTTACTACAAGTTTGTAGTACATAATTCCATTCACATGGGCAGGAGTGACGTGTACATAACCTGTCTGGCTTCTTTGTTTTCATGTCCTTCCCCATTACTCCCTCTCCCTCCCTCCATCTCTTGGTACACTTCTGTGACAGTGAAGTGATTGTGTCACCCTGAGGGAGAAATGCCCCACTACCCTGGATCAGCAGAGTTCTAAATTGGGGGGGGCGTTTACTGAAAACAGAAGACCCTCCTCAGGGCAGCTTGCTGTCTGAAGGATGTAAAGGGGAATCAAAGAAGGAAGGCTCACTTCTATTGCTTTGCGGGAGGTCCAGTCTTGGCCTTCACCTCGGGCACCATCTCCTGGTTTCCAGTGCAGACTCTTCAGCCGTTTGGCACAGACCCTTGAGCCTTGCATCAAAGACCCTTTGCCCTCCTAGTATGGCCTCACAGAGACACTGCAGTGAGCTCCAGTCTCCCTCGTAGCTTTACTGTGCAGGTGGCCCTTTTGTGCTCTTCCACGTCTGACTCTGAGCGGGGCCATTGTGGGGCAATCTTGCAAAGTCTGATGTACTTGTGTAACTTGCATTAAATCTGTTTCTGTAGTAAGCACTCACTGAAACAACTTCCTGATGTAAAAGATCTATCTCCCCGTTTCTTAGCATTTTTTATTTTGATCTATGATTTATGTATATTTTGAGTTTCTCATATAAGAGAAACCGTGCAATATATGTTTATATGTCGGATTTATTTCACTTAGTATTATGGCCTCGAGATGCACCTACTTTCCTACAAATGACTCATTTATCTTTATGGCAGAGTAGTACTCCACTGTATATAAATACTAAATTTTCTTTATTCCTCTGTGATGGATATATAGATCACTTCCAGCATTTAATTATTATAAGCTGCGCTGCCCTAAAAAATGGGTATGCCTGTATCACCGTAATGTGTTGTCTTTAACTCTTTGGGAAAGATAACTAGAAGTAGAAGAACTGACTCAAAAGCAATTTCTAGTTTCAATTTTTGAGGCATCTTCATACAGATTTCCATAGTGGTTGTACTATTTTACTTTCCCACAAATGATGTAGCCTGAAGCCTCAGCAGCACTTGCTGTTATTTGATTTCTTGACGATAGCCATTATTTCCAAAGTAAAATAGAACACACAAAGTTAAATCAGATTCACAGTCAGAGTTCTCAAAGCATCATATGGTTATGTGCATTGTAATCTTCACAAATTAAGTGAAAAAATGTAGGCTGTTTGCACCTTATTTCACAATGAAATTCTCCATGCTTTGTTTCTGAATGCCTTTGTTCAATAACATTTTTCAAGGATTTTTATGTAGTAAACAGTCTTAGAACATAGTGCAAACTTGAACATAGATTAGGTGTTCTTATGTCCTTTCCAAAACTCTCAAGTTTCCTAGCTTCCGCATTCTTCTATAATACAACTAATTGCATGCTCAAGGGTCACTTGACCTGTCTGAACTGTCTTGGAAGTAATGAGCCTTAGAAAACTGGCAAAAGCAGATTTCATACACACTCTGGCCTCCTCCTGGAAGGTTGAGAACAGTAACATTTCTTTTCTCTGACCCAAGAGTCTCATGCCCATAGCAACTGTGAAAGTGTACCAAGCTGATTTGTAAGTTTGCAAGCAGTCTAACATTTCAGATCCTTCCTAAATCTCTGGCATCAGTTACACAGAAGAAAAACAAAACAAAAAAAATGACAGCTACATATATTAATATGAGTAAATCCATAATAGGTTATGTAAAGTGAAATAAGTTAAATATACATAATATAGCTCCCGACATAAACTTTTTAAATGTTCAAAAATTTGCTATCTGTTTTATGGTTAGATGTGTATGTAATAATTACATAAAATTCTTCATGACAGACAACTGACAAGGACTGCACATTTGTGTTCTCTCCAAGTTTTATGTCGAACTCCTAACCACCAAGATAACGATTTGGGACAGGGGAACTTGGGGAAAATTATGTCACTGGAGTAGAGCCCCTGTGAATGAGATTAGCGCCCTTATTAAAAAAACAAAAAGCCCCAGGGAGATTTCTCATGCTCCCTTCTTCCATCACGGAGGAGAGTGAAACAGTCTGAAAGCCAGAGCAGGCTCCTCAGCGCAATGCTACCGTGCCAGCCCTCTGATGCCAGAACTTCCAGCCTCTGCAGCTGTGAAAAATTCATTTCCTTTGCTTACATCTTCATGTTTGTAATAACTTGTTGCAGTAGCTTGGACTAAAACAATATGCAAGGCTTGATAGTTATGAAGTGGGATCACCCAAATGTATCCAAAAAACAAGGCCTACTACACAGTTTTAGAATCGCCCATATCCGAAACTGCATATAAAAAGAAGCATACAAGTGAAGAAAAAATCACAGTTTAGCTTTCAATGTATTTGAAGAGTTTATTCCAAGTATTAATAGCAAGAATGTATTCAGTGCTTGTAATTTATGGATAAATTAACAGAACGCAAATAGGTGCAAACAGAGAAGGGGAAAGATAGGGAATACTGTGATATAAGGTACTTACACTAACTGTAAATCCATATAGTGTTTGAAAATGGACTTGAACAGATCATAAATGTAGATTGCAAACTCTAAGCTAATCATCAAAATGCATTTGCTCCCAAAGGAGACAAATGGTAGCGCCAAAGGTTAGCAAGAATATGGAGCAACAGGAAATCTCATGGTTTGCTTCAAGGGGCACAAAACAGTACATCCAGTCTTGAAGACAGCTTTGAAGTTCTTACAAAGCTGAACATAATATTACCATACAATATAAAAGTCAAACTCCTTCGTATTTCCTTCAGTTAGTTGAAAACTTAATGGAAACCTGCAAGTGAATGTTTATAGATATGTACTCATAATTATCAAAATTTGAAGCAACCTAGATATCCTTCAATATGTCAATGGATAGGATTCTACCCATATAATGGAACTGATTTAATAATGTATGGATGAGGTATTATAGTGTGAACAGACATGCAGAAGCTTAAATGACTTTTACTAAATGAAAATAACCACTAAAATGCATGAGGGCAATACATTTGCTAAATATTGAAAATACAGACATGCACCACTTAAATACAGGAATATCTTCGATAAAATGTTTCTTTATTTTGTGTAAACATTATAATTTACCACACAAAATAAGATATGATGTTACTAGGCAACATAATATTATGGGCTGACTGTTGTATATGCAGCCTTCCATTAACCAAAACATCATTATGTGACATGTGACTGGATATTAGCCTTTTCCTTTGGTTTCTGGCATAGAGCTTCTAAAGTCTGTAATAGGAGGGCTAGGTAAAATTTGCTATAATATTTACTTCTGTCCTGGATCATAAAATAGCTCCAAAGACATTGATAATTTCCTACATGATAGGAGCATCTTTTTTTTCTCAATGAATTTATTGGTACATTTTAGGGATACAGTACAGTTACATTCATCACTGGGATCTTGTACCTTTACATGACAGACCTTATTTCCTTTCCCCTACCCCTTCCACTTCCACTACACCTTTAGCCCTTTTCTTCCTATTTCATATTGTCAATTATCTCATTAGGATCTTGTGTACAGTTATAGTTTTTCACACCAGAGAAACTATTTGGTATTTACACCTGTGTGACTTATTTATTTCACTTAAGAGTATGGCCTCAGTGTGCATCTATTTGTACATTTAATTTTAAAGGTTTACCAAGACTTTTGCTTTCTGCCTTTTTGTCTTTCTGCCATTAATGCCATGTTTCATCAAACATCTTCATAGATCCTTGTAGTGAGTTCTCTTGATTATACTATAAACTTACTGTAATTGGGCCCAATATTAATTCAGAACTTCAAGTGACATTTTTATTTGGGAACCTGTTATTCCAGTTGCCATTACATAATTCTGATGTATAATGCTATCAATTTTTACAAACAAGACAGCCACCACCAGAATTTTCAATATTTGAAGAGCTAAATGTCCTCAGGTCCTATGGAGCGCAGTGAACGAGTGTGTTCTCCTTAAATCCAGGAGTATACATTATATAGGTATACACTATACCTAGGATATTGTTTACCACATGTAAATGTCCACACAAACATATTCTATCTACATAACGGATGTATTTTTGCATGCCCACTCATATGAATATTTTCATATCTTTTTTCATGGGAGCTGAGCCATTTTCTGCATCATCTCCTGGGGTTATTCCTTTCTTTTATCTTCTGAGAGTCACTGCAGGCTCTTGTCAGCACTGAATTCCAATGTTCATTCCAAAGTGCTACATCATGTATCATAGGAGCATGCTCCCTTCCGTATAAATCATCTCTCTCTAGCATACTTCTGGGCCCCTCAACTTTGATCCAGGTATCTCAATATCTAGCACTACACATACTGCTACTATATTGGCCGGATCAAGTGCACACTAGCTGGCTCTTGGAATTGTAAAGTGACTTAGGCCATACTCTTTCTTATCAGGATCAGAATAGCTCTGTTATGAATCAAAACTACATATAGGCCTGGTATGCAGGAGAGTAAATCAAGTGTGTCCTCAGGGGAGAGACCATAAGTTGTTCTGTGAGGCAGATAATTATGGTCTTTACTGGACAGGAACGAGGCATTGCTGCAGTCTCAGGAGTGTCTGTATATGTAGACATTCAATATTTTTAAATTCATGAGCTCAGATGTTCCAATAAGAAGTTTCTGGGTCTTTCCCTTTCCATCCAGAAGCCTATCGTTGGCTTAATACATTTTTCAGGGTTGTGCTCTTCACTTCTCATGAAACGTTTCAGGCCAGATTTTCCTTTTTTATTTTCCTCTTTGGCTACAGAAAATTACTTTCATTCTATATGCTATCAAAATATTTTTACTGATTTTCTACAAGGCATTAATTGCACTCAGCAAAAGCTATCTTATTCATTAGAGTAACAGCTACCCTACCCTTAGAACAGTGACTTTCTGAAAATCAACTTAATGCCTGAAGTATAAATGCCAGAGCACTTTTTCACCAGCTCAGCCCTTGGATTTCACACTCTCCCTGACATGAATTAAGGGTTTTTCATTGTCAGTAGACAGGAGGGTGTTCCACCCCCAACTCTCAATTGAGTATGCTCAACTAAACCTCTAAGTTTTGATTCACCAGGAAATAAGTTCTGCATGAAAAATGTGTGCTGGGTTTTAATTTGATGTGATTTTGAAATAAATAGCTCTGAGAAAATGATGAAAATGGGACTGGAAAGGAGAAGAGTCTGACTTGTGGTGCTTTTAAACACTGAAGCCTCAGGAGTTGGGGTATTTTTCACACTTCTCTTAAATTAAGCCCAGAAACTTGTGTGTCTGAACATCCACAGTGACAAGTACTGGTTACAGGCAGACTCTGACGAATTGGAGGTCAGGCAATGTTCCACTCTGCTGGAAAATTCTAGGACGGGATTCAGTTATGAAAGCCTCGTACTCAACAGCTCGGCTTAAGTGCTTGGATACATGTAGGAAAAACACCAATGTGGCCATGACATGCTTACTTCATTTTAGGAAGTCCTTTGGAGAAACAGAAAAACAATTTGCAATTTATATTAAAAATGATTGGGCCAGGGATTTAGCTCATTGGTGCCATTGCCTTCCTTCCAAGCATAAGGTCCTGAGTTTAGTCTCTGGTCGAAAAAAATAAATTATAAACCCTGCCTAATACATACAAAATAGTTTGTCCACTTAACGACTGTTTATTGAGCACAGCGATTATTGTACTGCACAGTTATGTTAAAATCCACATTCACTGTAGCTATTACAACTATTTTAGTTATAATATACCCTAATTTGATACAAAATAGCTTTACATATGATCTTGAAAGTATCTTGCCTATATTGAGGAGATTTCTGTGCTTAATAGTAATGAAAATTTTGAAGACAATGAGCACGAGGCTTTTTCTAATGGTTTTATTAATCATTTCATAGCATTATTTTTATGTATTTTGAAAGCAATCATTTTATTTCAGTCATGTATTCTTTCTAATGAAATCTTGTATCTTTTTGCTTTATTTTCCCATTTCACATTTGTAGCAGCGTATCTTCACAGTACAGAATCTTACACCCTCGCAGGGCGTCAGTACGTGTACAGAGACCCCCGGATCCCTTTCTGATCCCTTTCCTTCCTCAGCCTCCTCTGTCCGGCCATCTCGTGCTTTCTTTTCCGTTTGCAAAAGATCTGTCTCGCTGTTTCCCACCATCCATCTTTTATTTTGCTTCTTTGTTAAGGACGTATTGTCCTTGTAAGTTTTTATTCTTAAAAGAAAAGAAACAATGCTTCGATAGGTCATTAAATGAGGCTCATTTTGCAAGTTATTCCTTTCAGGAATCAAACCTCCCCATGTCAACAAAGCCTTTCCTTTTCGTTGTGCTTGAATACCTGGCTAGATTTGTCCTCCACTTAATGCTGTGATATAATATCCTGCTGATTTTGATGCAGCTATTACTGCTTAAAAAGAGAGCAATTCCAGGTTCAATCTTAGTACATCCAATTGTGTACTTGGAATTTCTTTCATGAAAGATACTAACGATGTACTTGAAGCCCTGGTTTTGTAAGTTTGAAAAGGCTATAGAATGTTTTTATATATATATACCAAATTATTTTGGTTTCCTTGATAATGTGTGAAATGTTCTAATTTTCATGTGTTTGGCTTAGTCTCATAAATGCGAGAGTCAAAAAATTGCAGTCATTTCTTTCAGAATTGTGGGAATTTTACTCTGCCTTTCCCGAGGCATTCTGGTTGAAAAACATTCTGGTTAAAGTGATTAAATCTTTAGAATGATGTTTTATTTATCTAGAAAATAGAGAAAGGTGATCCCAAACTAAAATCTTTTCTATGGAGTTACTTTATAGTCTGTGTAAGCAGAGGCGGGTATTTTAGGAGGGATTAACCCAGGTATCTTACAGAACCATTACTGCAATTAGTAATACTTAGTGAACAAATATTTCAACCATGCAGAAATCCATGTTAAAAAGGAAACCTTATTAGAGCCCTCAGCCATCTTTAGCGGTATCCACTATTAGAAAGTGTTCTGTATCAATACATAGCAGTTTGAATACATGAATTAGTATATATTTGTCATTTTGACTTAAAGTGGAACCTAAAATTTTCTTTTGCCACTTGAAAATTTTATTACGACCTCTTGTTATATTCACGTTTTTAAAATGGCTGCATAATATTTTGTGGTTGTAAGGAGATTCGTACTAGCCTCATTGTTTATTTATTCTGTATGTGCAAACTACTTTAGGCTCGGATCTAAGGGTACAGCAGCAAACAAGACAAGATACTCTGCCGTTTCAGAATTTCTAAGAAAGTGGATATATATGTTATATAAATGTTTATTAGTGGACATGAGTGCTACTAATATCATTTTCTCTATTATAAACAATGTTACAGTGTATAACAGTATCCATTTTATTTCTACATGTTTGCAAATATCTGCAGAATAAATTCTTAGTAGTCCAATTTTTGACTTTACAAAAATTTGAAATTCAAAAGAGACCAAACTGCCCAATGTAAATACTCTTTGTAAAGTTTTATGTTTACAAATAGTTATAAGAAGAGCCATTTCCCTGCTCATTTTCTAGAATTGAATATGATCAAATATTGCACCACCATCATCATCCAGTCTTATAAATGACAACTCGTATCTCATATCTCCATAATCTAACTGGTTTTGAGTTTTCAATGATTAGTTTTGAGGATAACATTATTAATTTTACAAACTTTTGTGTCCTAATTGAAAGTTGTCCTTGGTGTTTCTTACTTATTTTAAAGCATTCTTTACCTATTAATATGATCAAATATTGCACCACCATCATCATCCAGTCTTATAAATGACAACTCGTATCTCATATCTCCATAATCTAACTGGTTTTGAGTTTTCAATGATTAGTTTTGAGGATAACATTATTAATTTTACAAACTTTTGTGTCCTAATTGAAAGTTGTCCTTGGTGTTTCTTACTTATTTTAAAGCATTCTTTACCTATTTTAAAATTTGGTTATTGTTCTTTGGCCATAGATACTAAATGACTTTTGTGAAATTACATGACCAATAACTTATTTAGAATCAATACCTTTGTTCAAAGACTTTCTCTGAAATGATATTTTAAAATATTATTTCTAGTAATCTCTGACCTAGTTAAGGTGAAATTATGTTCGCTTCTCTATTTTATGCAAATTACAGCCAAATTCTCTGAACAAAAAGATACTGAGGAAAAATCAGAAAACTTTTAAAAATGGCTCAAAAAATTGGTAGACTTGCCAGGACCTTGTACTTACTGCAATCAGAATTAAATTTAAAGACATTTTTTCAAGTGGCATGCAAATTATGAAATTTATATGAAATACGGAAGGCTAAGTTTTGAGAAAAATATTTAAAAACTGCTGGTCCTATTCCACTTGTATAGTTATACACATGTAGTAATTAATGTAATGTGACATGGGCTCAAGTGTAATGACTGGGTCTATTGGGGAGAAATGTTTCAGATTTAATGTGAATTTTTAATAGCCATGGAAAAATGTTGGTGGAGCCTATAATAACTTTCAGAAAAATTAGCTTTTCTTCTAAGACACAGATCATTTCTGAAACAGGTTTTTCTACACTTGGCCTTTTCTGTGACATAAGTATGTTAATTTATTATTGCTATTACAACAAATGACCACAAACAAAGTGTATGGACAAGCACGCATTTCTGATTGAACATTGGTATAGGTCCAAGTCTAACAAGACTGAGTATAAGATGTTAATGCCAAATTCACTCTAGGAGACTCTGGGACAGAATCTGTTCCCTTGGTTTTTTTGTTTGTTTGTTTGTTGTTGTTGTTGTTGTTGTTTTTAAAATATTTTTTCCTCATTGAGTTCATTGGTACATTTTAGGTATACAGTACAGTTACATTCATCAAAGGGATCTTGTACCTTTACATGGCAGGGGTATGGGGAAAAAATGTTCCCTTATTTTTGACTGTATAGATAACAAACAGATTGACTGTCTCACTACATCTTTCCTCCAAATTCAAGACACCAGTGCTGAATTCAGTCTTTCTCACAAGTCAATTTTTCCTCCTTTCATTTTAAGAAAATATTTTTTAAAAATTAATTTTGTGATTACATTAGGCCAACTTGCATAATGCAGATAGTTACCTTTTCTAAATATTAACTTCAATCTTAATCTTTAAAATTAATTCCCTTTGGCATGAGTGGTAAAATTTTCACAGATGTGAGGGATGAGAGTTTGGACATCATCAGAATTAAATTATTCTACATACCAAATATATGAATAAATCTTAAGCATTGGTTAGGAGCAATGATAGGAAAGTGTGTAGGAAGAAACACATTTTAAAATTTCCTGCATTTTCTCTGAGCTACTTCATAAAATTTTAATGATTTTTGTTTGTTATCTTTGTTTTTTAATGTGTTTTGATAATCTAGCTAAGGTGACATTATCTTTGCAAACCCTATAAGACTTGACTATTGCCAACTTTCTTTTTCTGGAAGTTTCAGTAAATTATTATTTTTTAAATACATGCTACAGTAAGTAGAGCGTAATGCTAAAATTCCAGAAATATGAAATCTTTACTTAGGCTCCATTTTCCATTCCTTTTCTAAAATCTAAATTGCAGCTGTTTTTTTGTTTTGTTTTGTTTTGTTTTGTGTTTTTGCAGGGGGAGGATTTGAGACAAGGTCTTGCTATGTAGTTCAAGCTAGCCTCAAACTCACAGTATCCTCCTGCCTCAGCCTCTTTAGTGCTAAGAATGTAAGTGTGTGCCACCATACCTGGTTTTACATTTAAGCTACAGTATTAAGGCTAAAAACGCATTTATCTTATAGTTTCATAATGGATGGATACAAAAAACTTCAGATATTAATTTTGTCTTTAATATACAATAAATTCAATTCTAAAATTCTGATATGGGTATATAAGAAATATCTTTATTAATTATTTTCCATAAATTATTTTTATTTAAATTATTTTATTTATATGTATCTGAAGCTCATTTGCTCTGACTACTCATGTTGTGCAACTGTGGAGTTGCATACTAATGACTCTGAGAGAAAGGTAGATGCCTGAAGACCTAGAGGGTTTCTTCAAGTTTTAGTATTTCCCAGTACTCAGAGATATTTCCATGGTGATACTTCCCAACTTACTTTTGTACATAAAATAACATAAGGTGTTACTGAATCTTACTTACTAGATATTGAAAATTTGAAAAATTAAGATTAAATAAGACATCACAAAAATGGGCTTATTCCATTAATCATTCATCGACACTGAAGTATTTTATGTCTTATACATTGAGCATAAAGCACTAACAGCAGCTTCATTTTCATGGAACTTAAATTCCAATGAAATGCTAAATTTTAAAGCTTAAGGCAACCTTAAGCAATGGTATGTGAAGGAAGTAATCCATTATCATTATTACTTTTCTGTACTATTTCCATGCCTATTTGTTTTTAATTTGTTTCTTTTTTTCAGACAGTTTTTCTCTCTCGAGCCCAGGCTGGCCTTGAACTTGCAGCAATCCTTCTGACCAAGCCTCCTGAGTACTGTGCTTATACACCGAACTGCAAAGCTTTTAAAAATTGAAATTTATCAAAATAAAATGCTTAAAAATCAATGAAACATCTTTATTCTTCTAGTAATAATATTATATCTTTCTGAACTGTTGGTTCATATTACATACTTCCAGTTTTCTCTGATTTGCCTTTATTCATAGATACAAAAGTTGAGGAGGGTGCGTCAAACAATTCTACTTTTTTTTTTTGTACCGGGGATTGAACTCCGGTCCTTGCACTAGCAAGGCAGGCCACCTAACCGCTGAGCTAAATCCCCAGCCCCAATTCTACTTTTAAATGTCAAATTTTATTTACTTTTGATGACAAGACTAAGCTGGATCTGGGTTCCACATATTTGCATATGCATTTCTCCTGCTGTTTCTTTGTTAAATAGTATAATGACATTAATTTAGTGTTTGATTATGCCTTGCCATGTAAGCCACGATGGAATAACTTGAAGAAAGAACTGAATGTAAATGACAGATAATATTTGTGCAGGTTTCCATAAAAATAATGTCCAGGAAAGAGTTAACTCAGCAGACCTGAGTTGTTCAAAACCTCATTATATCTTCAGGGCTGGAGATGGTCAGCTCCCTGGAAATGCCCTCTGAGCTTTTGGGATATTCCATGTGATGTAAGTGTTGTGTTGGATGATGGCCTCTAGGCCTGCAGTATTAGTTTGATTATGATTTATGGTGAATAGCTGGGCATGGACAGAGTAAGTAACTAGGACCATTTACGACATTGCTTGCCTTCGTTATTGATGCAAAACAAACAAACCAAATGAAACTCTGGAGAGTGAGGGAGCATCACCTGTCTATGTGACAGACTAAAATAATCAAAAAGCCTAGACACCAATTCTCAGGGGAAATTGCCTGTTTGAAATGTCACATGCATTCCCACAAATCACCATATGATCACTGGAAAAATTTAGCATTGACCTTGACATAGCTGAACATGTCATACAGCATCTCACAACTTGTGGCATTCAAAAGTCAGACTTGATGTTAATCCCAGATCATGCTGGATTAAATTTAGAAGCTGTTTAAGTTCATAATATTCTCCCAAAGTAGAATGATCCCTGCATTCACTTTTGAGGAAATTAAAGTATGAAACTAAAAGTAAAATTATTTTTTAAATGGAACAGAAAAGATGCTGATGAAAAAATTGCCAAGTTATATCATCAATCTCAGTGAGAGGGCACTCAATGCTTAATGGCATTATAATGATGATAAGCTTAGCATTAGATTGCTCAAGTGGTGTTGGTGCCAAGGGAGAATAATAAAGCTCCTGAAAATGTCATGAAGGTAGGGTTTACACTGATAGGAATAGATACACATGTAGATATGAACCAATATTTCTTTACTCTCATTTATGATGAGACACATAAGAATATGTTACAACATTTGGTACAGCTAATGAAAAAAGCAAATTGCCCAATCCATGAGAGCGTCAATTGGAAAATTACTGAGGAAATGTAGACATTCTTGTATTTCAACTTATTATTTTCCTATTTAAGAAATTTTAATGTGGTGATCATTACATCATAGAGCAAATTAATATCAGACAATTTCAGCAAATTTAGAGCGCAAAATGGAGCAGATTTTTCCATGATTTCTCTTTTGTGATTGTATTAAATGTATATTCAGATATTATACAATACATCTAAGTTAGATAAAACAAAATTAATGACAAAACAAAATCAATGACATGCAATTCTGTTCACATGAAACTTTATAAGTTCTTATTAACACAAGTTTAACTCTATTCTATTTAATGAATATCACATCTGTAAATATACAAGTTATAATTATACACAGAAACCTAGTTAAAATATTCCATTTAGAAAATGATAAGACATGCCTACAGATTTTTATTCAGGAAAAGTCCACCAAACAAAGAACTGGATAATTTAATAAATTGTATTATATTTTTTATAGGTAACAAATCCTTTAGTTTTGTTTTGGTTTGGTTTGGTTTGTTTTGGTACTGAGGATCAAATTCAGGTCCTTGCACTTGTGACTCAGGCTCCAGAAGCATTGAACTAAATCCCCAGCCCTCCTTTAGTGTTTTACACTGTTGTTCATATCAGAGCCCTAATATAATCTCAGAGAAACAAGTTGAATTCAAAGAAATCTTGAGTAGAAAAATATCTATTTTCTCAGCACTGATAAAGCTCTAGATGGCTGTAATTGATAAAGAAATGTATTCTTCTCTAGTTGTGTGATCATAGTTAATTATATTTTCTCTTCCTTTTTATACATTTATTTATACCTAATAATTTAACAATTGTTTTCTTTTTTTATAACTTCCATATAAAGAACAAAAGCTATTGTATAACTTGAAGCTATGGAGTTAAGATAGATTTTTAGTCTATCAGATTACCATATAAGAAAATTTAAGCATCCACAGTGCATGTGTTTAATAATGTAAGGCCCCAAATAAAACAGGAGCTGGTACCCCCTAATTCCTTTGATTTGAAGAATTTATCATCAAAACAATACTTTATTTAACAAGGGAGGATGCAACCACTGAAATCTTCTAACTCTTCAGGGGTATAACAGTCAGTTTTTGCTAGTTAGTTTTATTTTTATTACTGGTTTGCAAACACTATCAATGAAATAATATGTTTGTCTCTTGGAGAAAACTAATTCTCTGAATGGTTTCTGACAGTTCCCAACACACTTGTCTGTTATCAACATAATTTCAAACAACAATAAAAAGCTAAGAAAGCACTCCCCGGATGGTATGTTTTGATTGTTCAGTGAATTGGTCAAATATGATTATATATTGAAAGCTTTGGAGACGAATGTGGATAATTTTATGTGCCTAGCAAATTGAAGATACCAGTACTCTTTCAGTAAAGAAAATGAACATTTAGAGAGGAAAGGCAAATTTTATTAACAAGTACCTAATGGTTATCTTCTAGTGAAGAGGGGTCCACCAAATGCAAGGAATTTTAAAGTTCAGAGCCACTGCAGGTCCAAATGTCAATTTGCCACTTTTCCCCAGGCCAATTCACCACTCAAATTAGAGTATCAGATGACTAGTGATTCCTAGCACATTACGTGTTCAAACATTATGAATGGATGATTATTATTCCCGTGACATTAACAGGAATGTACAGAGTAACAAAGCCAGGGAAAAGTATTTGACAATATTCAAAGACTCATAATTATAAAATGTGAAAAAATAGGGTTTTTTTTTAAACAGAAAAGTAAATAATAAGAAAAACAGGAAAGGGCGTGAAGATCACTATTTCAAAGACATACATTTCCCTTACTTTCTTATTCTACTGTTGTACTTAACAAGACGAATTTCAAAGCCATCTGTGTGGTTACAGTTATTTTGTCGTTGGTGTTTGTAGAAAAATTTTAGAGCAGTTTCACATTCACAGAAAAAGTTGAGCAAAAAATACAGAGTTGCCTTGTAATTGCCTATGTGAAAAAACCCAGAAGAACACAGCCTCCTCACAGCCCAATTCCTGCAACAGTGTGATGAATTTCCAGTGATCAGTGAATTCAATACTGACACATCATTTTCAACTACAATGAATGGTTTATCTTACAGTACAGTCTTGGTGCTATAAGCTCCATGGGTTTTGAAAAATGCATAATTTCATGCATCTACCACTGTAGGATGATGGTGGATAGTTTCACTGCTTTGAAATTTACCTGAATGCCACCTTCTACCCTTCTTTCCCCCAAACTCCTTACAATTATTCTCATTCTAATGTTTCATACTTTTTTCCTTTGCAGAATGTCACTAATTATAATCATAGAATATGTAACATTTTCAGGATGATTTCCTTCACTTAGTAATATGCATATTAAGCTCCATTAAAACTTTTCATGGCTATATTTGGTTAATTTTAGTTCATTATATAAATAATATATACTATTTTTATAATAACTCAGGATGTGTCACCATTTATCCACATACTGAAAGAGAAACATTGTTTTTGTATTTTCACAATTATGAATAAGCACAGTTAAAAAATTCATGCTGGGTTTCTTTGTGGATCTAACTGTGCAACTCATTTGGGCAAGTGACAAAAAGTGCAATTATTGTTATTGTCAAGTAATATAATAACCTAAGTGTATTGTCATATGTAGGCCTTTATGATTTTTTACCTACTGGATCTGTCACCATGTCACTCATTTACGCTTCATACATTCTGATACTGTGTTAGCTTGCTACTTCTATCACTGATGTCATCACTTCATTTATCCATAAGCTATACTCAGAGATTATACTGTTCTGCTAATGTTTTAAACACACTATTATCTACTAGTAAATTAAGTGTAAAAGTTTTTATTTTACTCTTTCTTATTCTGTAACTCTTTTCTTTCATGTAAATAGGTCTTCACCTTTATCATTTACTTTTTCTTACAGTAATACAAGTA
Organism: Fukomys damarensis; assembly: GCF_012274545.1. Classification (NCBI taxonomy): domain Eukaryota; kingdom Metazoa; phylum Chordata; class Mammalia; order Rodentia; family Bathyergidae; genus Fukomys; species Fukomys damarensis. The sequence continues at coordinate 36,581,588 of NW_022900930.1, forward strand.
GATATTAATAAAGAAAACATAAAAACACTCACCTTACTTCTATGAAGAAAAAGAAATTTCATAACAAAATAATTAGAGAATTACAATGATTAAAATACTGTGTATCATAAGCTTGAAAGAATGGCCAAAATGTTATCCAGAGTACAAATCACAGGAAAAAAAAATTCTCTCTTACAAAGCAGAAACAAGGAAATAAAAGGATAAATTAAAGAAATTAACATTTATCCTAAAATACCTTGAATCAAAAGGCTAGATGCTTTAGGGAATTACTTCAAACTCTCCCTACTTCCTATTTATCTCTCTCTTTCTCTATCTCTCTCTCTGACTCTCTCATTTCTCATCTGAGGAAAACCATGTGATATTTAGCCTGTGTGTCTGACATATTTCACTTAATATTATGGTTCAAGTTACATCAATTTGCCTATAAATGCCTCATATGAAACAGGAAGAGACCCAGAATAGCAAAACCAAAGCAAGAGGCATCACAATTCCAGATTACTCTGATTAAAACAGTGTAGTATTTACATAAAAATAACCTAGCAGATCAATGGAACTGAATAGAGGAAGCACAGACAACCTCAGGCACATCCATCTATTTGATTTTTGACAAAGGGGCAAAAATCATCCCTTGTAGGGATGATTGATTTTTAGTGAATTTTACTGGGAAAATTGGATATCTTCATTTAGAAGATTGAGCCTAGACCCATACATCTCACCATGTACTAAACTAAAAAGAAAATTGATCAAAGATTTAAATATTAAAACAAACACTTATTTTGCTGGAAGATAAAATAGGTACAACTCTTAAGGACCTAGGTGTAGGCAAGGACTTTGACAACAGTGCTCCAAGGGTGCAACAAATAATATTGAGAATGAACAAATGGTATTATATCAAACTAAAAAGCTGCTGTACAGCTGCACAGTAAACAGATAAACTGGGAATGGGAAACATTTTTTTTTCCTCTCCAATTCTCAGAAAGAGGAATAGAATTTACAAAAAACTAAAAGAACATTAGACCACTCAAAATAAAACAGCCAATCCCCACCCCCCAAAAAATAACCTGGGCAACTGAAATAAATAGACACTTCTGAGAAGAAGTATAAATGGCCAAGTAATATGTGAAAATGTTCAACATGGCTTGCCATTAGAGAAATGCAAATTAAAACTACATTGAGATACTATCTTACTCCAGCAAGAATGGCCATCAGAAAAACATCACATCAGACTATGGGGCTGCCAGCTGCATAGGCAGCCTTGATCAAGAATTGCCATACTGGGAAGTCCGCAGTAAACTGATGGACTGAAAAGGTACAGCTAACTCATGCCACACAGGATAGATTTGATATGGAAGACCTTTTGTCTCTTTAGCCTTTCTCCACATAAATAACACTGCAGCCTCATAGTGGATTTTGCTGGCAAACACAGAGCCAAGAGACAAGAACTCTGTTCACTACCCAACAGAAGGGCTGCCAGTTACTTTTTTCTTTCTTTCTTTCTTTCTTTTCTTTCCTTCTTTCTTCTTCTGTTGTGTGCTCCAAAGTCAGGGACCACAGAGAAGCTGAAAGAAGGGAGTGGCCACCAGTGGCTTGAGAAAAAGACATAGCTGAGCAGGATTTGAGCAACAGCATTTAACTCCCTGAAGAGGAGTAGAATCCAGTAGTCACTTACCCACCTGCCCTACAACAAGCAACAGGACAAAATAGAGAGATGCCAGTGGGGGTGAAACACAGGAGGCTGAATAAAGAAAAAAATGAAACAAATTTACACAAGCCAACTGTACACAGGAGTAGGATTATCCCTGGGCTGTCCCTGCCTGAGGGCCCCATGGCAACCCATGGTAAGAAGGTGGGCCAGAGAGAGGGAGAGAGAGAAATCCAAAAAACTGCTAACAGATAACTGCCTCCAGCTCCCACACAATCAAACTTGTACAGAACTCTATTGTACATTTGGTGGGGGTATACAGCACAGATTTCAGACACTACCTGCCTTGAACACTACCAAAGAACTGTGGACTCTGAAGAATTTTATTTTTTACTTTCATTTAGTTTGTATCTTCTTTGTTTTTTCTTTCCTCTTTCTGTTTTTTTTTTAGGTTTTTGTTTTTATTTTTATCTTATTCTACTTATTTTTTTTCCCAAGTATCTCTCTTGAGATTATGATAGTTTCGTGTAAGTGAAAATTATCTCTTGTCTTTTAGGTTTATTTTGATATTCTTTTGCTTTATCCTTCAGGTATTCTCTCCTGTCCTCTTTTCCAGTTTCCCAAAACTTCAATGATCATCTGTTGTCCTCTAACCTTGTCTTTACTACATTTCCTTTCATTTATCTCTCTGTTTTGCCCTATCTCTCTTAAATTCCACCCCAAAGGATAAAGTCACTTCCCTAAGAGGAGACTCACTGTGTACAAGCTCCGGGTTTATGTTGAATTGTGTTATATAACTATAGATCTTGTTTCTATGGTTAAAAGCATCTTTTTTTTTTCCTTTGGTTTTTGAAACATAGTCTCACTATGTAGTTGAGATTGACCTGGAACTCACTGTACAGCCCAGGCTGGTCTTAAACTCACAGTAATCCAATTGCCTCAGCCCCCCAGGTGCTGGGGCTACAGGCTTGTGCCACTACATCCAGGTATTTTAAAATCATCAAATTAGTAGCTAGCACAGTTTTTCAGTTTCTAGTTTCTAGCTGAGTATGGTGCTATTGGTATTACTAACTGTACTGCTTTAACCAGGATGTCCTACCTGTTGTAATTAATTTTCTCCCTTGTATGACAACTCTGTGATTATCTGAGGCCATAACCATCACCTGAGTCCTATATACAGCATCACCCTGTACCAAAGGACTGGGTACTGAGTCAAATAAATATCAACTTCTGATCCTTAATAAATTGAGAAGATAGACACTTGGAACAGGTACAAAGACCAAGAACCACATATGCCCAGAAGACATCTCTGATATATAGACACTTCCTAAGGAAGCCTCGTACTAGTGATAAAGCCATCTGCCATAAGAAATTTGCAAGAATCAAAGCAAAAAACAAAATGAAATAAAATACAAAGAGAATGAAAGATTCAAACAAAATACAATCCTAGACTCCAGCCAACCTAGAACAAATCCAGAAGATAACAAGATAGAGAAAATCAGAAGTCACCACATAAATTTTCTGATATGATAGAAGCAGAAGAAAACAGATGTATGAGGTTATATAGAAAATATTCTCTCAGGTTAAAAATTTTAAAAAGATGATCAAAACAAAAGATATGCTCAATGAGTTTAGAGTAGATACAGGTTTTAAAAAATAGAGGAGCTGATGGAAACCATAAATGTCCCACATATGAAAGAAATGGAATTCATGAAACAGATTCAAACACTCATCCAGGAGATTAAAAATTTTATTGATAGTATATGCAATAGATTGAACAAAGGTGATGACAGAATTTATGAAGTATAAGACAAGAAAGCAGTTATTGACTACAAAAAGAATGATATTAGAAATGTCAAAGGACTGTGAAAAATCAATCCACCAATTGCAAAATGATGCAAAGAGGAACTATATAAGACTGACTGGGTTAAGGAAAAAGTGGGAGACAGTGCAAATGCCATGAAAAGCATGTTCAAACAAGTAATGGCAGAAAACTTGCCAAACATGGAAAAAGAATTTGACACACCAAAAATTGAGACATTCGGAATTCTAATTAGCCATGACCAAAACAAATTTATATGAAGGTGTACAATTATTACTATCCCAGAAATTCTGCACAAGGACAGAATATTAAAAGGTTTTAGAGAAAATAAACAAATCACCTATAAAGAAAAGCCCATCAGAATCACAGATTTCCCAGTACAAATCCTTAAATAAAGGAGAGCTTGGAGTGAAATATTTCAGGTTCTGAAAGAAAACACCCTCCAAATCACAATGACATACCCTGAAAAACTATCTTTCAAATTTAATGGAGAAATAAGATACTTCCATGACACAGAACAACTGAAAAAACTCATGACCACCAAATCAGCTCTACAAATGCCCTGAAGGATAATTTAGAAAGAGATAATAAAGACTTCAACTCCAAGAACATCAATAGAATGAAGCCAACAGGCAGAGAAAGCAATTAAACAGAGGGAAAAGACAAGGAATCAACAGCAAGAAAATAATATAACAAAGATAAGCCAATACATTTCAATTTTAACCTTCAATGTAAATGGTCTCAATTCACCAATCAAAAGAAAAAGACTGGCAGAATGGATCAACTAAAGAAAAAAATACAAGGGCTGCGGATTTAACTTAGCGGTTGGGTGGCCTGCCTTGCAAGCACAAGGACCAGAGTTCAATCCCCGGTACCAAACAAAACAAAACAAAACAAAACAAAAAACCAACTATTTGCTGCATCTAGGAAACACATTTAACTCAAAAAAAATTCATAGACTAAAAGTCAAAGGATAGAAAACAATACTAGATGTGACAGGAACCCAAAAAAATCAGGGGTCGCAATAATATTTGCAGACAAAGTGGATTTAAAGCAAAGACTGATTGAAAGACAAAGGAGGTCACTGGTCACTGCATTCTTGTAAAGGAAACAGTCCAAGAGAATAAGATAACAATGATAAATATATGCACCAAATATCAGTGCACCCAACTTTGAAAAAATATTAACCTACATAAAATATCAAATAAACACTAATATAATTGTAATAGGGGACCTCAATGTCCCACTTTCACAAATAGATCAACTAGAGAAAAAAAATCAACAAATATCAGAACTGAGCCAAACCTGCGAAGAAATGGACTTAGTGTATGTATACAGAGTGTTCTACCCCATAACATCAGAAAACACCTTCCACTCAGCAGCACATGGAATACTCTCTGAAATAGACCACATACTAACTCATAGAAGATAATTAAGTAAATGTAAAGAAATTAAAAGTACCCCATGTATATTATCTGACTATAGGCCAATGAAATTGTAAATCAATGGAAAAAGACAACACAAAAACTGAATAAATACATGGAAGTTAAGTAACACCATCCTGAATAACCAATATGTCACAGATAAAATTAAACAAGAAATTAAGCACTATATACAACATACTGGAACTCATGGGACACAATGAAAGCAGACCTAAGGGGAAATTTTTCAGTGGTAAATACTCACTTTAGGAAAACAGAATAAATTGAAATGAATAATGTTGAAATACAAACATCTAGAAAAAAACAAGTCAAACACAAAGATTGTACAAGGGAGGAAATTATAAAGGTCCGAGAAGAAATTAATGCAATTGTAGATAAGAAAACAATACAAAGAATCAGTGAATCAAAGCATTGGTTTTGTAAAAGATTAAATAAAATGGATAAGCTGCTAACCAGCCTTATATAAATAAGAAATGAACAGATTTATATTCATGCAATTAGGAATGAAAAAGATAAAATCACAATGGATCCTGTAGAAATCCAGAAGATCATCAATACCTACTTAGAGAACCGGGACTCTAATAAGATGGAAAATATAGGTGAAATGGTCAGAGTCCTAGATACATATGAATTACCAAAACTAAATTAAGAAAATGTAAAAATTCTAAATAATCTGGTATCAGTCAATGGAATTGAAAACTTACCAAAAGAAAAGCCCAGGTCCTGACAGTTCACTGATGAATTCTACAAGAAATTTACAGATCTAATAACATTGCTTCTCAAACTCTTTAATGGAATTGAAAGGGAAGAAATACTCCCAAATTCATTCCTGGAAACAAATATGACCTTGATAACAAAACACTAGAAAGATCCAACCAAGCAAATAACAGAATTACAGGGTAATCTCCCCAATAAGCATAGATGCAAAAATTCTGAATAAGATACTTTCAAACAAAATCTAGGAAATCTTCAAAAAGATTGTATACCCTGACCATGTGGGATTGATCCCAGGGATGCAGGGATGGTTCAATATACACTATTGGGGACTGATCACTATATAGGAGCAGACAAGACAAGATCTTTACTGTATAAATGAGGGGCCCAGGATGGTCAAACTCTTAACAGTCTAAGATTCTGTCCCCTGGAGCTTGTCACTATTTATTGAACACACAGCTTCTTAAAAGAGTTAGGGGGCAGCATGCAGAAAAGCATGGAGCGGAGAGCCCTGACCCAAGCAGGGTCCTAGTAACAAGGGAACAAGATATTTTAGTAGGAACATATAATTGATTAATGGGAAATTTGTTTTATCCCATAGATTAGTTTTTGACTCTGTAGAAGTTTTATGTATGAGTCATGTTAGCTGCATTATTGTTTTGCCATCCAAGATATCACAGTATCACAAATCATTGACACATCTGCTGTGACCAGTCATGTAGGAAGTTGTTCCTTTCCCACACATCAACTGCTGGAACTTCAGGCAAGACATTGTGGGCTAATAGGCTGACTCAGAGTTTTAATATGAAAAGCCAACTTATGAATTTGCAGCTCACTCAGGGTGGTCTCCATCAATATGCAAATCAATAAATGTAATACACCACATCAGCAGAGCCAAAGGCAAAAATCACGTGATAATCTCAATAGATGCAGAAAAAAGATTTAGCAAAGTCCATCACTCACTCATGATAAAAACCCCATAGAAGGTTGGAAAAGATGGTCTTTATTTCAATCTGATAAAAGCCATCTAAGAGAAACCAACAGCTAACTTTGTATTAAATGGCCCAAACTGACAGCTTTCTCTCTAAAATCAAGTATGTCCACTGTTCATATAGCTCTGTAAACATTAGCCAGAGCAATTAGATAAGACAGAGAAATAGGAGTAAAAATGGGAAAAAATTAAGTTATCATTATTACAGATGAAATAGAAGACCCCAAAAACTCCATCAAAAGAAATCTGGATTTAATAGCCAAATTTGGCAGCTAGCTGGATATAAACTGAACCCTCAAAATCAATAGTATTCCTGTACACAAATAAAAAGTTCACTGAAAGAAACAATAACCTTCACAATAGCATTGACAAAGCGAAATACTTAAGAATCAACCTTACGAAAGAAGTAAAAGATATTTACATTGAAAATTACAATAGTATGAAAAAGGAGATCAAAGAAAATATTAGAAAATGGAAAAATATCCCCTGTTCATGAGTAGGAAGAAATAGCATAGTGAAAATCGCCATACTTCCAAAATTGTGATACAGATTCAATGTAATTCCAATCAAAATACCATTAGTATACCTCAGAGCACTGGAGAATTCATTTTTAAAGTCCATTTGTAATCAGAAGAGACATAGAATATTAAAAATAATTCTTGGTAACAAAAGCAAGGAAGGAGGCATAACAATCCCTGACTTGAAATTATAATACAGAACTACTGTGACAAAAACAGCATGGTACTGGCAAAAAAATACTTGAGGATCCATAGAATAGATTAGATGATTGGTAAAGAACCCCAAACACAGTGATCCACTTTATCTTTTACAAATGGGCCGAACATGTTCACTGGAGGAAAGATACCTCCATATTAAATGGTGGTGATAAAACTGGAGTTCCACATGCCAAAAACTAAAATTAGACTCATGTTTCTCACTGTGCACTAAATTAACATCAAAGTGGATCAAAGATCTAAATATTAAAACAGAAACACTAAATCTGCTGGAAGAGATAATAGGTAGAATACTTCAGGACATAGGAGAAGACAAAAATTCATAAAGACTTTATGAACAAAACACTGTTACATGGAAAATACTACAAAGAATCAACAACTGGGACCTAATCTTATTAAAAAGATTTTGCACAGCAAAAGAAATCACTGTGGAGTGAAAAAAACAACCCACAGAGTGGGAAAAATTTTTAGTCAGTAGATCCTCAAAGGACTAATATCTAGAACTTATGAAGAATTAAAAAATCAGCCCCTTCCCAGTTTAAAGACCCAGAACAAAAATGGGCACCTGAATGAATACAAGTTCTCAGATGAAGTAGAAACAGCAAATAAATACATTTAAAAATGTTCAACATCACTGGAGAGTTGCAAATTAAAATAATGCTGAGATTTCATCTCACTCCTCAAAGAATGGCTATTATAAAAAATCAACCAGCAACAAATACTGGCTAGGCTGTGGGTTAAAAGAGACACTTTCGACTGTTGATAGGAATGTTGACTGGTGCAACCACTGTGGAAATCAGTGTAGAGATTCCTACAAAACACCCAAAACTAGGATTGAGGTCCCATTTGATACAGCTATTCCCTTTCTGGCTGTCTTCCCAAAAATACCATAGTGATATATGCACACCCATAGCAGCATAGTTTGTGATAGCTAAATCTTTGAAACAACTGAAATGCCCATTCACTAATGAATGGACAAAAAGACACATTTTAAAAAATATATAATGGAGTACCATTCATCCATAAAGAAGGATAAACTTAAGACATTTCTAGGTAAATAGATGCTTGTTAATATCATACATTTCATTGAAATAAATTGAACACACATGTGAAAATATTGCATTGTCTCTCTGGTATGAGAAACTGAAAGTGTAAATAAGGACCAAAAATATAATAAATATTGTGAAATAGTAAGAAATTATTCAAAATTATATAGAGTGTGAAATACGCAGAAAATCATAATATTCATTATGCTCAAAGCAGGCTGTGAAGTTAACCCCACAGTTGGCTTGTTTTGAGAAGTGAGTCTGGCTAAATCCTATGGTGAGTAACTTTTATCCAAATTCCATTCCCACAACTACAACCTTCTGACTAGAAGGACTATGTTCTAATTACGACCATATATTTTGTCTATTCTGTTCCTAATTTGAGAATACTTTGTCTTGTCCTTACTATCCTTGTTTACACTAATTTCCTTAGAAATTACACTTAGCTTGCCTTTACTCCAGTTGATTGCCTGTGACTGGCTAGCATCTCTGTTGTTTATACTGTATTGGTCATTACGGTACCCTGCTTTCTTTGTCTGAGTTCTGCCTCTTAGTGTATTTATTTATCTGGCCTGTGTTGTATACTGAGCAGGATAGTGGAACCTAAATGCAGTGTCTCCAGTCGAGATACCTTGTTAATAATTAAAATGTTTTATGCAAAAAGTATAGTATTATTTATTAGGAAATGAGTTGACAGATAGATTAGCAAATGAAAATACATGCTTTGAAGAACATGATGCATAGTGTATTTGTCATCATTATTCTCTATTTTTGTAATGAAGATTATCTTTTCATAGAATGGATTTTATATTTTTTATATTATATTAAAAACTTTTTAAAGAATGGCTATTATCAAAACATCAGCGAATAAGAAATGCTGGTGAAGATGTCAGACAAAACAAACTCTTCTACATTGTTAGTGGAAATGTAAATTTGTAAAACCACTATATAAATCAGTGTGGAGATTCCACAGAATATTAAAAATAGAAATTTTGTTTGACCCAGGTGTCCCTTGTCTAGATTTCTTCCCCAAAGAGGTTAAAGTCATCACATTACAGAGATATGGCACGTGCATGTAGCTAGATCTCTGAGGCAGTGTAAATGTCCATGGGCAGATGACTGCATAGAGAAAATTCATTTATACATAGTAGAGCACAACTTGGTCATTTCTCTCTTAAGAAGTTTGTTAACATTTCTTGAGAGACAGATCTATGGGCAACCAAGTCCCTTAATTTTGTTTGTGTAAGAAATTATTTATTTAGTTTGTTGAGTCTGACATTATTGCAATAAGCTTCCTACTTGAAGATAAAGAATATTGTTCACTCTTAAGATAAACTTTGGTGGAAATCTCTAAAGGTCTTCTAAGTGTTTGACTTTATCATCTTATATATTTATATAGTTTCTGAATTCCAAAGTTATGATTATTAAAAATGTTTTATTTTTATTTTTTATGTGGATCTTTGGGCGTACCTGGATTTTTTACAAAGATTAGTTTACAGTAGCTTTTGGGTGTTTTCTGCCAATTTTGTTTCCCTGGTTTTTAATATTGTCAAATAAAAGTTCACTCTCAATTCATTGTATAACAATACTGAAGTCCAGAAAAGAATTCTTTCTTTTCAAAATAGTAGGTACTCATGGCAATATACACAGCTGTTTTAATTCGTAATATACAATGATAGTAATGATAAAATGTAAAAGCTCAATAAAATAAAAGGCTCAATCACATAAGCAAATAAATGAGGAGTCCATAGATGAATACAAGCAGAAGTAACACTTCTTGGTGTTTCTAGTTCACTTTTCAATAATGCTTTTATAATAATAATTTTAAAGCTTTAAAGTGCACTTCTGTTAAGAGTTAGATTCAACTTTACCCCCTTCCTATACCTCTGAAATGCAACTAAATAGGAAAAATTGATTGTTTATTTGAACAAATCGTTCAAAGAACCTTGAAAAGCTGAATATGCAGGCAAGATGTTATGAGCTATGTGACAGACAAATGTATGTTAGCATCAGGTTGCCTTGGAGACAAATTATTCACGGCCTCATAGGAAGACAATTCAGAGCTGTTCCTCAGCAAGGCCTTCCAAACAATACTCTTCTGAAGTGACATAGCATTCTCCTGCTAAGAAAAATAAGTGTCTCTGTTATGAAATTTTGTTTATGTAACCTATTTTGGCCTGAGATCTTGATCCCTACAATTTTTATATGCTGTTTTTGTTCAATATAGAAACTGATAAGTGCTATTTGAACGCTCCTAGAGGAAAAAAAGTTAGTGTTTTAAAATGTGTTAGTAGATTAGAATAACATCGGTTTTCACCTGACTCATTCTTCTCAGAAAACTGACATTTTTGTAGTAATACTTAAAGATGAACTGGATTGAGAATGTTTTTTGACACTACCCTTCTCTTTGTGTTCAATGACTAATACTGAAAATATGTTTACATAGATCTAATTTCCTTTATCTTATGATGAGAAAACTAATACTGCTTGAAACATTTTCTAATCAAATTATTTTATTTCATATTAGCATATCTTTGGTCACATACAGGGCTATTTAGCCTATAACAATAAAAGAAGGTAGTAATTTAAATATCTTTTTTATAATATAATATGAACATCTAAACAAAAAATGAATAAATATCAGTTTGCATCTCACTGAACCTTCTTCACAAAATGAATACTCTGTTCCTTCAGCTCCCAGACTGGGAAATATATTGCCAGAAATGTTCCTCTTGCTATCTCTCAATCACTATTTCTTAGTAAGGTAAACAAAATCCTGACTCTGAATACACTAAAATAAATATGATTGTGCATGTATATCAATCCTATTATACAGTATGCAATATTATGTGTGGCTTGTTTTCGTCAGAATTATGCTTGTGAAATCCATCAGTAAAAACACATGCATTTTCATTGTTTTATATGATTGCATTTCAATATGTTTGGATGTTCAGTCATTGTAGATCTACGTACTTGTTTGCGTTTTCATTTTTTATCCATTCTCTGGCTGATAAGCACATCATTTTTCTGGTTTGGGTTAGTATAAATAGTATGTTAATGAACCGTAAAGACAAAAATAGTTTGAGATAAAATTGACAATAGCTATTTATTGGTATGTTTTGTTTCAGGAGGGCTTAAATTTATTTAAAAATACAGCGCATTTTATAGAATCAATAGAGAAAGCGCTGAACATAGATAGCATTCCATTATAGCGGGTATTTAGGAGTATGAGACTTTTAATTGATCATCAGAGATAATTGGCAGTCTTCAGCTGGCTGCATTTCAAAAGAAGAATTGTACAGGGCTTACAATGGAGAGGTCTCTGTTTTCAGGCTGATTCCTGACAAAATAAAATATGTGGAGATAATGTTTATGAAGTAAAATTATCATAATGGACCTTATGAAGTTGAAGTGGCCATGGAAAATATTTTGTCAAAACATTCTTTCAAGGACAAAGCAAAGATTACCTCCTTGTCCTCACACTCATAGGTCTCCTCGGCCATTCAGGCTTACATCTTAATCATTTGTCTTTATTGATTGACGTTTTAACAAACATTTGAGTAAGCCAGTTTGGATAGAACCCACCCTGGATATCAGATCCAGTTCAATATTTGATGGAACTCCTCATCCCTCACAGTTCTTCAGGAGATACCTAATCATTTTGTTTTTTCTTGGCAAGAATCCCTTTAGAGCAGTTTTTCCAGGTCCTTCTGTACTTACACTCTTTCCTACTGGTAAATTTCCATCCACTGACCTTCACTACCAAAATGTTCTCGAGTCATAAATCACATCAGGTGTTCTTCTTGTATCCAGAAAGGAGCCCAGTTCTATACGGAGGTCTTTTTCCTTATTGTAGTAGTTTCTGATTAATATTTGCTTTAATACTTTATTGTTTAATTTTTCTTTCCTTGTCTTTTTTTCTTTTGTTCCCCTTTATATTTATTTTTTTCATCAAAGTTTATTGGTACATTTTAGGTATACAATAGGATGACATTCATCTTTGAGAATTTCTTCCTTTACATGATATATCTTGGTTCTTTTATTCCCCATTCCCTGTCCTCCCTTCAACCCCTCCACCCCTCCCTATTTACAAAGTCTTTGTTTCAGTTTTTTCTTTGCTCATATTTTCCTTTTCCTTTCTTTCTTTTCTCCTACTTCTCCTCCCACTTTCTTTCCCCTTCCCCTTTTTTATTAAACAGAGGAAAATTATCAAAACCAATGACCGCAACTTTGAAATAACTGATCCTGAAAAAAATCTGAGGTGAAAGCAAAATACCAAGTCTGGTAGCATAGCAACAAGTCAACCTCTAGTCCTTTGCAGCCTCTTGCCTCTTTAGTGTTGATGAAGATGTGGGTTCAGATGCTGCTCCTGAATCCCTCATGAGGTCTGGCCAGTCTCCTTGTTCTGTAGACAAATATGTACAATCCAGATGCCCAAACTCCTCTGTAAAACAAAAATTAACCCAATTCTGGGTTTGGAAAACAGCTTTCCATGAAAGACAATGTAACCTAAAGTTCAATTTATATTATAGTTGAACATTCAGTAGTGAAATCTGAAACAGGAAGATTTTCTTTCAATGAATTTAGATCTCATTCAGAAAAATGTGTATGTATTTATTTCACATCCATGTAAGTAAACAGAACATTCAAACCTAACAAGTCCCATCCCACCAACAAGCCTTCCACTTGTCAAAGTGAATTGATTTCTCTACTTTTAGAAGAAATTAAAGCTGTAAAACTCCTACTAGATTTAAAATTTTTTCTGAATGAAAACATCAACGAAACATTTCTAACACCTACATAACATTGGCTCTTCTTACTCTGTATTTATTTATTTTTTTATTGGTACATTTTAGGTATATAGTACAGTTACATTCATCATTGAAATCTTGTATCTTTACATGATGTATATTGGTTCTTATTTTTTCCCCATCCCCCTGTATTTAAAAATTGAATCTCTCAGACATGGTCAAATTTTTCAAAAATGAAAAAGCACAATCACTATTGGAAAAACTTAAGTAGTACACAGTTTTATTTAATTAATGGTAATAATGCAATTCATGCTAATACTATTTGACTATCTCTTATATACCATTTTCCTCATGATCTTTATGTCTTTATTCATTTTATTCTTTGAAACAAGATCCTCTTGAACTATTCTGTATCTCCCTGTTTTCTTAATATTTTTCCAAGGTGCTATTTATCCTGACTAGAGAATTTAAATTGATTCCAAGATAATACTGTTGTTGAAAAATAAGCATATGCAACTTTTCTCAAGCATCTAGGCATCACTTTGTTCTTGTTGTACTAATTGACCACTTCATTAAAATTTTTGGAAATCGTGCATGAATCTTCAATATCAAAATTCCTGTGCCTTACATTTTAAATGTCTCTGCTCTCTCTCCCACATCCCTAAAAATTCAAAATTCAAATTCCTTTTCTTTTTGTTGATCATAGAGTTTTTTGAGAGCCTATGCATATACTTCGCCACAGGAATGAAGAGTGACCTTCCATTCTCTTTATTTTGATTAGTAATTCCCATAATACTCATAATATTGCCCCTTTTCATTGAAAATCCAACCTAAAGCCATACAGCTAGAAAATATCTAAGCCAGGACCCCAGTCTAGCATTCTGCTGCAGTGAATCTCTCACCACTCAGAGAAAGAGTTTATCAGTTAGGGTTCACTAGAGAAATGGGTGCGCTATAATATGATATATATGCAACAGAAAGGATTTACAACCTAGGCTTACAACGGAGAGCCCCAGAGTCAGGTGTGTAAGCACGCAAAGAGGCCCTCTGTGCCCTGGAGAGCCAAAGGATCTGCTCAGAAGTCCAAGGCCATGTGGGTTCTTCTCAGGAAGCCAGAATCAGTACTTGAAGGCTAATGAGTCTGGGCTGGATTCCTGGAGATTGGCTTTCTTTTTTTTTTTTGCTTTTTAAAAATTTTTATTTCCGCAAAGCCAATCAAGAAGTGTTGGAAGGAAAATGTGTAAAAGTTACCCTTTCATATTTGGGAACAGCAAACACTTAAATTTGAGAAAAGGACTTAAAATAGTTGAATTAAAGGCAGTACCCTGCTACTTATATTTTAAAACAAAGTGATTTTCCCTCTGAAACATTTCTTTCTTCCCTAATAACTTCAACATGATACAAAATGCAACAGTTCACTTGATAGTGATAGATCGTAGGGTCAAGAACACCCCATTTAACATGTCTCACTCTACAATTGTTTTGGCACTTGAGGAACCAAGCATTTGTGTAGTGTTACTTTCAACAGAAGCAACTCTCATACCTCGGGTTTAAGATCCTCATTCCTACAGTTCCAATGTTGTGACATCTGACTCTTCATCATCATAAATACTTTCAGCCATTTGCCATGTCTGCATGATGTTATCCTTAGACACTGAGCAGATAACCCAAGGCTCACTGGTGTTCCAACTAACTCTGAAATCTTGGTAGTGTGTCCTTCATGAATAAACAGAAGCTCCGGAGGCTGGCCCATCTTCTGCCTCCTCAGCTGATTGTTCTCCAATTTTACTCAAATCCCACATGTTCAGAGGGCAATTGGTACCACTTGTAGCCAGAATTGTTTCATTACATGGAGACCAGTGGACCTGGAAAATCTCATCCTCATAAGATTCTAAGGTATAAAGTTTTAATTTTGAGCTACGCAGTCCCACAAATCTACAGTCTTATACACAGAGTCAGTCAATGAACTCACTGTAGTGATTAAAGAATAGAAAGTTGACCCTGCAGTGTGTGCTTCCACTGTGGCTGGGCTAGGAGGTGGTGTTGGATCCATATCATAAGTTTCTGTTCATCTCTGACCCATCCAAATAAGGACTTGTGCAGCAGATGCCAGCCACATCCTCTACAACAGCTGAGTGGCCAGTAAAGATTGCTTTAGCAGCCACAATTTTGCTTTCCTTTGGTCCTGCATTTATATCCCACAGGCAGATAGTATGGTCATCGGATGCACTTAGGAGATATCCACTCAAATTAGAATTCCAGGAAAGACCATAGCCTTCCTTTAGGTGACCCCTAACATACGGTCAGGATTACATTCTCCACTTGGGTCTCATTTAGCAGGCTGTTCTGTGCAGTCAAAAATCAACACATAAGAAGATGGTGTCTTTGCAGTAATGATGTGAGGATTTCCTGGCATGCAGCGAGCATGGTTCACTTCTCCTTTGTGATTAATTTTAATTTCACATTTGACTTTTCCTGTTACAGAACCAAAGCCACCAAATTTTCCCTTGTCACTGTCACAGTGGAAGTGTCGAACTGCACATAGTCTTTGGGAATATGGACTCAAGCTACCACCAGATGATTCTGCTCATTAGAAGTGTGAAGCCCCAGCACCAGCCAGTGAAGTGAATAATCTTTTCCTTCTGGTTTAGTCACTGCTGGAAGCCACTGGGCCATAACACTAGGCCACTGAAAAGGCCTGGGTCATAAGTGGGCCATACAGGAATGGCATATTCTTCTTCCAGATTTTATATTCTTCATTGATGACACACTTTTCCACAGTATCTTCAAACACTGCTCTAAGGTTAAGACGCATACGGAGAGGGGCTCCATGATCCACACAGGAAAGGCAGATCCTCGTGCAGCCAATAGCCACAGGCCTGCTTCCTCCATCCCCGCCAGAAGAGGTCCAGGCTCTCAGGACGCCAATGTCAGCAGCCACAGGCCACGAGCCTCAGAGCCCCTGGACAAGGGCCCTGACCCATGGACTCTTAGAAGCCGCTAGGCTAGTTTTTCAGCAGTGAGAGCCACAGGCCCAGGGTGCCTAGGGCAGCAGAACTGAACCACAGAAGTGGGTGGGTGTTCCTCACCCTCAGCCCCAAGCCCTCAGGAAGTGCTCCAAGCCCTTGCCCTGCACCAGAAGGACTTTCACAGACAGTGTGAAATCTGGAGCTCCTCTTCAAAGGCAGAAATGAGGATTTCTTTTTTTTTCCATTTAGTCATTTCCGGTTAAGAGTCTGTTGGCACCATCTACACCCAGGATGGCCCTTCCCTCTTCAGTAAATCAGTCATCAAGACACACCAGAATTGTGCTAAAACAATTAGCTGGGCATTTCTAATTCAAGATGATACCTTAGTTAACTATGGAAGATGGGGGGAAGGAGAAAGAGAGGGAGAGAGAGAGAGAGAGAGAGAGAGAGAGAGAGAGAGAGAGAGAGAGAGAGA
>NW_022900930.1:36598578-36635653 GCF_012274545.1 Fukomys damarensis
CCGACAATGCCCTCTACACCTTTATCCCCATTGTAGGGGTAGAGGAACATAGAAAAAAAACAGGACAAAATCTATGAGGGATGACAATTGTTAAGGTCATCACATGAGTATTTTGCACCATGTCCTTGAAAAGTATATCCTACTGTATCCTTAGGAAAGTGTTACTCACATGTCCTTACCCTGACCTAGACCCTTTCCCAGAAACAAAGACGAAGCCTTCTTGGCCTAGATCCCCAATCCGTGAAGCTATTATTTTTAAAAACCACTTTACTCCTGTAAGCATGAAGCACACCTCATACTCGCCACGCACCACTCTGTCGTTCAGTTTTCCTTCTGCTTTCTTTATAGTTGCCACACTCTAAAGAAACTTCTGCTTCCCACTATACCAGCTTGGACTCTTGCTTTCTGCTAAGATCCCCACTTCTCCATTCTTCCCTGAAATGAGGGGCATGGATCTGAAAGGAGTTGGAGAGTCATTCAGAAAGCCCCCGCCAGATACAAAACCCTAAACCCACAACTTATTATATTACTTGGCCCTACTATTTAAAACTTCTTCACTTTTGAGTGATTACTTAAGAAAATCATAAACCTTTCCAGATCACTTCCTTTCTCAATTTTTTTTTTCATGGAAAAGGATATTTTCCATTTAAAAGTAACAGACATAATTATGCATTCATTCCTCTTAATAAGTGGATTTTTTTCTTTAAGAACTGAGAGTCCTCAATTGAAGATGGGTAGGCTCACATATTTTTTCTACTTTCCCAGCCAGAAAGGGGTGCACATCCAACAGATGCCATAATTCAAATTCTCAGTGTGAATCATTTCCTCCGGCCAGTCGTGTGCAGTGCCCTACTCGCTCCCAATGCTGAGTAGCAGCCGTAGCAAGGTGGAATTGCTGGCCAGTCCCTCGATCAAGGGACAGTATGACTTGGCCTGAGAGGCAGAATGTTGCTAAGCTCGGGTGCTCTGTTGGGGGGATGTAATAAATGCATTCACACCCACGGCACTTCCTGCTCCCACTCAGCTGATCAGAACATCATCTCATCACCTCGCAAAGAGCATCTGCACTTACACATGGATTCCCTTATTTATCCATTTGCTGAGGTTAGTTAAAAAGAAAGAAGCCTCTATTCTAAATGCTTTTACTGTAATTTAATGTCAAGCATAAGCCACAAGGACTCTACATATTGTTGGCACTCCAAACAGATTCCTTGAATTTAACAGTGATCTCTACCCACTTCATAGGCTACCTGTCACTCATGAAATCCAAAAGATAAGAAAAAAGGTAAATAACTACACTGCATTGTGAATATGAAATTTCACTACTTTATTTTTTAATGAAGGTAAATATATGTGAAATCATATTTTTAAATAAAAAAGTTTTGATCCTAAAGTTTAGAAAAAAGATGAATGTATAAGGTTCTGTTGTGTAGGCAAAAGTTGAGAATCATGTTTGGTTTTAAACCGAAGACTATAATTGGGAATTCATTTCTTTTTTTTTTTTTTGAAGTATGATGTATTTTCCATGTTATAGTCACATGGATTTTCTTATGCTACTTGAAATTAATTGGTTTTTGGCTCAGAAATTACAAATGAAGAGGGTATTTTTTAATAAAAATAAATAACTAAAGGATATTCATAGGACACATAAATTGACTCATCTCTCGAGTCTCTTTTCATTGCTTTACTGTTTTATTTCAACCTTCTTATTTTACAACAATATTTATGCATAATTTTCGACATTTGTCTTTCTGCTATCCATCTGTTAGCCAGTTGCCTCACATAAAATTAGCGTTTTCAGAAATGTTAATGGCAATAAAGTTGTCCAATATTCCTTTGCTTCCATAGCTACAAAAAGAACATTTATCAGCCCATCTCCTCGTGTGCACATTAAAACAATTAAAATGCTACTTATGAGATCTCTATAAATCTGGTCCTTTGGCACAAGATTCATGAGAGTCACCAATGTAAAATCTGCTCATTATCACTGAAAAAAGAGTCCAATTTTGATTAAAATTAATATTTAATATTGAACCTTTTCAATAATGAGAAATTCACAATAAAGATTTTCATAACTTTTTTTAATACCATATATGGTGATGATAGCAAAATCAATAAGCTACCTATGTCCTTTTGAAGCCAGTCTCCTGAGTGCCCATCAGAATAGAGCCCTGACTTTTTTCTACTGCTTTTTATCTGAAAATGAAGAATATTAGAAAATTATTCAAGGTACTCCCTTTTAATATGAAGCTAATATAATGAAATCTTAATATACAGAATTAGCTCTTCTGAGGGCAGCCCACTTTTCCCCTTCTGTTTCACTTAGACAAAAGCTTTCTTTTCCTCAATAAAATTTTTCTACTCTTAACCTCCATGGTTCCTTCTTTGATTCATTCTTTGATTTTAGAGAACATAAGCTCGCATTTCAGATATCTAGCAGGTTTGGGAGTTACATCTTTTCCCCCTATATCATTTTGGAAGTCTTCCACCTAGATTACTGGTCAGAGGTAAGAATTTTCTTTCATAGGTTCGAACTTTGGTTTTTTTGCTTCATAGACTGTAGCTTGTTTCATAGGCCCTCATTTGTTTCACAAATTCTGGTTTTTGTTTCATAAATTCTGGCCTTTGTTTCAGCTTTTGTCTCAAAAGTGTCTTAATTTGAACTTGTGTTGTAAATATTTGCAAAATTCTTGTTTTCCTTAGGCATTGTGTTTTGTTAAAATTATGTTTTATTCTTGTTTTGTATGTGTTGCATTTGCACTTGGTTGCTTCAAAATGCTGTAAAATGGGTGTCTTAGGAAATTGTCTCAGATAAAGACAGTTCAGGCTTTTTTCTGTCCCTTATAGAATTGTAAACAAATGGTGGTTACTCTGCCAGCTAGTGATTGCCTTTAGGGCAGCTGCCACTCTCCAAGCAGAGGACAGGTTCCTCCAGTTGCCCTCTGGTGAATCCCCACTCCCATTGATGTCAATAGCGGGTGGAACATTGACCAGATAGGCAACTGGGTTCCTTTTGGAGACAGATCTCTGATTGTGTGAAACTAGCAGAAACTGAGGTGACAACTGAGGGGTCATGGCCAGGGCTACTCTCTGGCTGATACCCAAAGGTCCCTCAAGACACTAGCTCCTGACAGCCTTTCTGGGTAGTCAGCAGAAAATCTCCACATCTTGTCCTATCTGGACTCTTTTGTGAGGTTCTCATTTCTTCCTTTTCTTAAGGCTTCATTAAGAGTTGAGCTGCAGGTTTGGACTGCTTTCTCTACTACTAGTAAGAAAGACCTCTAAAAATATAAAAGAAAAAAATATAGATTAAAAACTACCTGAACATTCTCCCCTGCCTCCTAGGCATGGACTTCATCATTTATATGTGTAGGGGAGAAAAAGTGCCTTTTCCAATAGGTTATGGACATTGTAACACTGACTGTGGACTTTTAAAATGCTGTATGGTTATTTTTTTGGGTTACAAACCGGCTTGAGCTTTACTTGGATATTTTTCTCTCTGCTAGTGAGTTAGAAATTCCCCTTAAACTTTTCTCCAACTTGTTGCGAATTCCCTTGAGAATCCCGCTTAGTCTTACTGTTCCTCCTTCCAGAAAGTCAGACTAAGACAACTGGCAACAACTGTTTTGTCTTGCATTAGGAAAAACAGCAATCAGTAACTTGAATTTGTTTTTATATGCTAACTAGAATATTGGACTATTTTGATAAGCCTTTGTCTCCCTTCATGTGCATGTGTAAAAAGTTGATAAAGGTGTCTTTACTAATGTGGTCATGGCTACTATGAAGACCTGTGAGTTTCAAATACTTAGTGAATTTAAAATGGACCTTAAAGGAATAGCCTTGTCTTGCTGCTATTAAAAGTTGCCTAAATGACTGGATAGACAACAAAAATTTCTCAGAGATGTCTCTGGTCTCTGCTCTAGGGCCCAGAGAAGAATCTCTGACTTATCATCTCTGGAGGTGATCTCTTCTGCAGGAAAAGTGCACTAATTTGATTGACCTATTTTCCTCTTTCTTTTTTCAAGGCACTAGAATGCAGTGGTTTAAATCTCTTGGTCTGCTAGCAATACTTCCTTCTCTAAACATAACTGTCATAGCTGAAGTCAATTTTACCTTGTGCTTTGAGAGTACTTATTAGAATAGGGTTATGAGTTACCTGAGGAAGATAAAATCGTGTGCTGGTAAAGGGTAGGTAGTCCAATCTGGTTTTATTTTCTAGATCTCTGTCCAGACTGTAACTGCTTACTCTGGAGTGGAATAAACCTCGGGGGATATTTTAGGGGACACAGGAATCAAGCAGGGATTTTTGGATGCCATATCTGTTTCTCTAATTTGAGATTAGGAACTCCACATCTGAATCTTGCATTCTTTTGGAATGTATTAAGGAGCAATTTAGTATTTCTCTACTAAAGAGTATTTAGTATTTCTCTACTAGGAGGTATGCCTACCTCCTGAAGACTGTGAAAGTACTTATGATGCTATCTCACAATGTGGTTTTTCTCCAAAATGGAATACTACTCAGCCATAAAGAATGAGAAAATAGATTCATTCATAGGAAAATCGATACATATTGAGGATATACTCCTAAGTGAAATAAGTAAGTCACACATGTGTAAACACCAAATAGTTTCTCTTCTGTGAAAGACTACAACAGTACATAAGATCCTAATGAGATAATTGGCAATGTGAAATAGGAAAAAAAAAAGGCTAAAGGTGTAGGGAAAGTGGAAAGGGTAGGGGAAAGGGAATAAGGGAAAAGAAAAAAATACGAGCAAATGAAAAAATGGAAACAAAGTGTTTGTAAATGGTGAGGGGAGGAGGGGGTGAAGGAAGGGCAGGGACAAGGGGAAAAAATGAGAACCAAGACCTGTCATGTAAAGGTACAAGATCCCAGTAATGAATGTAACTGTACTGTATCCCTAAAATGTACCAATAAACTCAATGAGGAAAAAATATATATATACTGTAAAAGAGAGAAAATGGTCAAAATCATCTTCATGTTGAAGTTTTCTTTACATTAAAAAGTAATTCTTGCTTGTGTTCTAGTGTAAATGTAATGAGAGACACTTCATCTTTAAGATATTTAGGACCTCTAAGCCTGAGGCTGTTCCTCACCATATAGAACCTGAGAACAAAGTTTCAAAGACAATTTTAAACCTTGACCACTAGGAGCTGATGATGGAGTATCTAGGCGGGCATAATTAAAACCTCCATGAGGCTCTATCCACCCTTAGCTAAGCTGTTCAGGCCCCTATAAGACAATATCCCTTGAAGGAAATTAATGGTAAATTTGGGACTGTGTTCATGTGTCTTTTTCTCAGTGATCTAAGACAGATTAAATGATGCCTACTAAAGTTTTTGGATGACCCTGACATGTACACTGAGGTATTTAGAGGTCTTACTCAGACCTATGGACTAGATTAGAAAGATGTAATATTGCTCTTAAATCAAATACTGGTTTTTAATGAGAGACAAGTAGTATCACATGTAGAGATGAATATTATCTTGGTTTTGGAAACTCAAAAGGTGGGCAGCCAGGGGAATAAGTGGTTTCTATTGGAACACAAGCAGCTCCTGTACAGGACCCCTACTGACCTGACAATCAGATAGAAGATTAAAATAGAAGACGTTTTCAGGCATGTATTCTTAAAGGTCTAAGAAACATGAGAACTAAGCCCTTAAATTATTTTAAATTGTCATCTATTTATCAGAAGGAGATGAGGGCATCCCTAGATTTTGATTTGATAAAAGGAAATACTATAGTTTTTCCTCAAGTCAGTCTTGCAATATGTAGATGGTATCGTGTTATGTGCCCCTCAGAAGAACTTTCTAGCCAAGGCACCTGTGTTCTGCTGAATTTTCTAACAGACACAGGTTATGATGTTTCTAGGTCAAAGGCACAGCTTTGAAGCCTTGAGGTAAAATACTTAGGCCTTAGTATGTCTAAGGGAACCCAAAGACTGGGGGAAGAAATAATTAAACCAATTCTTTCCTTTTCCACAGCCCTAGACCTTAAAACTACTAAGGAGATTTCTAGAAATTGCAGGCTTTTGTCACCTTTAGATAGCAGGATATAGTGAGATTTTGTGACCCATCTATTAGCCTACAGAAAAAATCAAAAGACAGCTATATTTTAACTTGGGAACCTGGTTCCAAGACCACATTCCAGAAGCTCAAATAAGCACTTCTAAGTGCCTGCCTACAGGATACCATTTCAGTTTGTATGTTAATAAAAGGTAAGAAATGGCTTTGGGAATGTTTATACAAAATCAGAAAGCTACTCAATAGCCTGTAGGGTATTTAAGTCCTACATTACATATCATAGATTCAAAATAATGTATTTAAAAAGAAAAGCCTAAACAGTATAGTTAAAACACTTTCATTCTCTTTCAAGAAGCAAAAAGCAGCCATTCAGGTTCTTTCATTATTGGTTTAATTTTCTGCTTGGCAAATCAATTGAAGTTGCTCATAGCCTTTCTCTCTAGAGATATGCTTTGCTAAGAATTGCAGATCCATTCTGGAAAAACTCCTGATCTTAATTGTCCTTCTACACCTGAGATGGTTAAAATTCAGTTCTTAAAGACACTCTATATCCCTTCTCCACTGCCCCTACCCCTGAGATATAACACAGTCCTCATCAGTATTTAATTCAAGACACTTCCCTCTTCTGTGGCTGCTGGATTTCAAGACAAAGCTTCCAGAATGGTGAATTTCCCTTTCCTAGAACCCTTCCAGAGTAAAGCTGACCTTCACTTATTTCTGGGCCATCTAGAAAACTGGTATAGGCTTAATCTTGAAACTCTTGAACCCTGTGTAGCTGGGTGTCCCAGTCAGATAAACTGTCAGCTTAGGGCCCAAACTGTTTTTGCTTTCATAGATGTAGTTTTATTCATTTTGATTCTTATTACAAGACATCTCTGTCAATTGATCCACAAAGTTCTGACTAGTCTTTTTATTATACTTCAACTTAGCCAAATACATCTGAGTGTGCTCTGGTTTGTAAACAAGTTGTTTTATGTGTGTGTGTCTGTCTGTC
Organism: Fukomys damarensis; assembly: GCF_012274545.1. Taxonomy (NCBI): domain Eukaryota; kingdom Metazoa; phylum Chordata; class Mammalia; order Rodentia; family Bathyergidae; genus Fukomys; species Fukomys damarensis. Next base: position 36,605,615 of record NW_022900930.1, read on the forward strand.
TGTTCCATTTGTTACACCAAGTACAGTTGTTTTGTTTGAGGTTTTTTTTTTGTTTGTTTGTTTTTGTCATTTTGGATCTTTAAAGATGTTTGCCTGTAACTCAGGTTTGCTTATAGATAAATGTCACTAAAAGACGTGCTTCCCCCAGGTTTCCAGATGATCCAAATAATGTCAACTGGTTTTACAAGACAAGAACATATTGTTGTCAATGTCAATATGTAATAACTCAGGAATCTTTCATTGGTAAAAAGTATTGTGTTGTTAATTGCCATGATCTGGCCTTCACTGGTCATCTAAAAATTTATTAAGATAATTTAAAAACAAGATTCTGGGTTAGGAAAACTACTGGACAACCCCTTGGTAAATAAAGGAGTGGCTTCCTGGAAAAGTTTATTCCAGCCTTTGTTCACAAAGGGAACCCAAATAATTTCCATAGCCTAGTGGGAAATATATTGCTAAACATATTATTATGATATTTATACATTGGCCATGGTCAAATAAATAAATTTTCTATGGGAAAACAATAAAGTTGTATTTAAAATGCTCTTGGTAAAAGACAAAATTAAAGGACAAAGGGTTTTATGTTATTGCTACTCATTGTTATTTCATGGTGTGTATACGCATGTCTTCTAGGTCTACAAGTCTTCTTTGACCTTTTTGACTCAGGTATCTGCCTTTCTCTTGTGCTACAGCTACTTCTTATAAGAGTTACATGTCAAGCCAGCATGAGATAACTATAGATAATAGATGTCTTAAAAATTTATGTGATATATGTTATATGTGTCACCATGCTTAGGGACGCTCAGTCACGAAACACTCAAAAAAGTGTCACACACTAAAATTAGAAGTTAGACATTATGCACTCCTAAAGTATATTTATAGGTCAATATGTATGTTCTCTTTAGATGGCATTCTACTAAAGGATAACAAATAAGAATTAAGTAAGAATTTTCTTTATTCCATTTAATGTCTGGTGATCAGATGGAGGTATTTGACTGAAAGATTATTCCATACTAAGATGGCACTGTTACAAAGAAAATGTCATCATGATTGCTGTGCTAAAATACTATATGTATAGCTCAGAAGTTCAGTGGACTGCCTTGCAAGCACAAGGACCCAAGTTCAATCTCTGGTACCAATAAAATACTATTTGTGGCTCTTGATCTTAAGTTTCTATAACAGTTAACTGTTGTCTGTTAATATTCTTCATGGATTAAACTACTAAAACAGTAGTGGCTGATAAGAAATAACAGCCCCCTAACTATGCTTTATCTTCCAAAGTGCTTAATGTCCAGACAAACTTAAAATAGTTAAGCTCACTGTTGCTACTGTACTTCTAATGTCACTGATCTTCTCCTCTGGGTGTTCAACAACTAAAGTTTGGAGATCAAAACTAGAAAGGTAACTGGGCTATGAGAACAGCCAATATTTTGGTCCTGGCCCCTCAAGGTCAACAAGAATCCAGGACATGAGGGAACCTTTTCTATAGGATCCTACATATTTGGTAAATCACTCATCCTCCTGAGCAGGGAGATTGCTGGGCACCAGAGGACAAGTACACTGTATGCCAAAGAAGGATTACCAAGAAGGAAAAGTCTCCTGTGCTTTCACTGAAAGCAACATGGTCAAGTAAGGCCATGACTCTCCTGACAGCTGACACTGACAGAGGAGCTGAGAGGCTGTATGCATGGATCCAAAATATTGCCTGAAGAGACTTCACTGACCTTGATAGATGCAAGAGGTTCATGTTGATTGACACAGGTCTCACTTTAACTTGGTCTTAAACACCCAGAAGAAAAGAATCACCAAAAGAGGTATAAAATAATGCCATTGTAATGAAGCTAGATATAAAAAGGGTCTCCAGTCACTGACCCCTTCTGGCAGTTTCCATTTCTACCAGTAGCTGATGATAGTTATGGATCATTAGGAAAAAATTATGGTAAAAATCTATAAGAGCTCAGGTAGAGATTTATTCCTTAGCAAAATTTGTTCTTCAAATTGTCTCATCTTCTTACAGCTAAAACTAAAGAGACTTATGACAAAGTATCAGACTTATAGATAACCTATAGATGAAATAATCTTAAGTCCAGAAGGTTCAAGCACTATTTCAATTCCTAAGTGTGACATTCTCCCCAACCTGCCCTTTCCTTCTAGTGTGCTCATGCTTAGATTATGCATACTCTAATTTCTTAAAAGTTTTGTTTATTCCTCCCTAGAGGCTGTCAAACGCCAAGCAGTCATACTAATGGAACCAATGACAAATGTGCCGGACTTCTTTTACCAGGATCTACCAGATCAACCTTATAAAAAGCTCATAAGTGCTAAACTATATGATTTGTATGTTGGATTCTGAAGTTCCCTGGACCTTCTCCTCAACCTCTTTGTGGGCTATATTCTTAGCAATCCTGCTGACCTTATAATTTGGCCCTTGCATTCTTAACTGTTTCTTTGGCTTTGTCTCCTCCAGACTTAACAGCTACGCAGCTACTGAGATGACAATGCCTGGTGCCTATCAAAGGCCTTTAGAAAGTCCCCCTGTAGGTAAATCTAACTGTTGATCACAACTATGACCCTCCTCAGCTGGAAGTAGCCAGAGCTGTCTTTACCCTTTTCCCCCCTCACAGCAGTTAGGGGTGCTTCTTCAGAGGGGGGAATATTGCAGATTGTAGGCAGTTAGACAGGACCACCCTCAAGAAGCCAACACAGCAAGAAGCCAACATGAAGGAAAATCAAAACATTGTCACTGAAGGCTAAAATTGTAAAAGGAAAGAAACTACTATACCCTTGAGCTTCCCCTGGGATAAATAGCAGTGATTGGTATTCTAAATAGGTATCAGTCACCTGGGCGGGGGAGGGGCAAGGTTTTCACCCAGCCTTTCCAGGAAATATCCCTGATGCCCCACCCATCCTTACTGAAAATCCTTGCATGCTTGCTATGTGACTCGCTCCCCCATTTGACAACCTTTAATCAGTATTACCTGGGTGACTGCACTTGTAATCTTATGGTTGGTCATGGTTTTGCCTCACCTCATACCCATCTTGTAACTTTTCACTGGGTCTTATAGTTTTGTCCCACTTTGTACCCACCTCACCACATGGTTTTGCTGTATAAAACATCTTTCAAAAGTGGGGTGAGTGGGCAATCGACTTTCTGGTCCCCCTTCTGTCTCTCTTAGACAGAAGCTTTCTTTCCCGTAATAAATTTTTCCTACTCTTACAAAAAAAAAAAAAAAAAAAAAAAAATCCTATGTCCTGGATTGTAGCTCAGTGAGGCTCTGGGTAGAATCACCAGCAAACTCCCACCAAAAAATATTTCTATGGTACTTATTTTCCCCCAAATACTTTCCTAGCTAGTCTCTCATTAAATCTTTGAAGAAAATTTCAAGGTTGAAGTTGAAGGAAAGTAACCGTGAAAGTTTTGACTTTTTCTTTTTTTTTTTTTTTTTGGCACTGGGAATCGAACTCAGGTCTTTGTGCTTATAAGGCAGGCAGCAGAACCACTGAGCTAAATCCCTGGTCCTAGGAAGTATGCTTTCTATGTTTTCTGTGCAACATAACATAGCTAAGTGAATTAATTTACATTGTGAAATATGGAAAGTTATTATTAAAAGCAATCTTTCAGGGCTGGGTATTTAGCTCAGTGATTCTGCTGCCTGCCTCATGAGCAAAATGTCCTGAGTTGAAACCTCAGTACCAGAAATAAAAAGTAATCTTTCATGAGAAATGTTAATTCTATTTGGAATAAAGGCTTTCAAATTTGTCATATTTTAATTATAGTGACTAATTCTATTTTCCTTTATTTGAAGAGCAGTCAATTTATTCTGAGTAGGCTATAAAAATAGATCTGCCACCACCTATGATTAATATATTTTAATATTTTTTCTCAATATACAAATGGTACAACATATTATACCTAGATGTAAAAACTTTGTATTAATATTAAAAATGGTTCCAATCATCCCAAAGTTAAATAAATAAAAATTTCAAATGCATGAGATCATAAAAATGGAAACATACTGAATGCAGTACCTAACAATTTTGTATAGTAACTTAGTATTACCCGATTCATTAACCCCATTAAATATATTTGTTCTCCAGTCCTAGCCCACTTAGAGAAAATTAAAACCTTTTTCTTGTTACAAATTAAAAATTTTCAATTAAATTAAAATAGAAATATGAACTTAATATACATCATATTGTTTTTGACCAGTATTTAACTACATAGAAGTTAATTTATATCTTAAAACCAATCTATAGTTTTCTAGCTTAGTTGTTTATATATTTAAATAATAGCATAGTAGTATAGGGTTCATTCTAACTTTCTTACATTGCTTATACATAGCCTCTCTTTCTGGCCATTTGGCTACTTTACTTAATCACTAAACACAAGTAAAGAAGTCTTAAAAGTGCTATCTTGTGACTCAGTGGAAAAAAATTACACCAGATATATTACCATCCAGTTGTAGTTCTTTTTTTCTATAAAAACTGCTACATAACTGTTTCCTTTTATAATAACTGTTTTTCTGCATTACTTGAACAATTGTCTTCCCTGGCTTTCACCGTATATTTCGATTGTACCTCATACTTTCAGGTTTTGACAATTATGAATATATAGTGCTTCCTTTATTTATAATCATATACATATTTCAGATTTTATGTCCACATGAAATCCTCAATTCATTTGGATAAATATATGTCTAAGTCAGTAGGACTTTGGCAAGTATTCATTCCACATTGTAAGAAATTGCCATCGTGTCTTCTACCGTAACTATAACTATTTACATTCTTATCAGCAATGAGAGTACCTTTTGCAGAAATAGAGCTTTTATACACATAGTTCCTGTTTAACATACGGGTACAAGTTTGGTTATATCCTTCTCTTGGTATATTTTCTCTGCTATAGTGTTCAAGTGTGTCTTCTTGAGTCTGCAACACTGATGGATAGACAACGTTACATCACAAGATCCACCAAACAATCTTCAAACAGAAAATCATATCCTAGTAAGGATAGATGCTGGAAATAAAACCAGTTGTCTTTTCATATGCCCACAACACAGCAAAAATGCAGATTTCAGCAGATTTAAATTGATTGTGCCCATGAGCTGTGATGTCATTGCTATCTTGAGCTGACAAGAGACTAAAAAAAGGAAAAAAGCTGAGAACTCAAAACTAAGGCAATTTTCCCCGCAGTGATTAAAAATGGATTCTTTACCAAGATACTTTCTAAATTAAGGTTTTGAAAACAAAATGCTATTTTAGTATCTAGCTCTATGGGATATTTGTGTTCTGAAAAATAAATGCAAATTAAGTAAATCACCTGAATTACAAAGACTAGATCCCTGTTGACCGAAACTTGCTTTAGATTTCATCTTACTATTTCCATCAATCAAAAGTTATTAAGCCATAGAAACTGCCCCCTCTGAAGTGGTTCCCAGTCTTCTTTAACACAGATTACCCAGTCTAAACATTAAAACCCTACCATCCTCTACCTTCAATTTTTGACATACTATTAAGAATCAATGAAGATATTTTTCTTTATTATCTCTCTAAACCTAACAAAGTAGGCTGAGCTTGTTTAACAACATTTTCTGGTGCTGTTTTGCTAAGCTGGAATTTGACAAAAGCTATACACACACAAATCAAAGTGTATTTCTGAAATATCAAGAAGTGCCTGGAAATAAAATTGGGAAACAACTCCTTTCTCAGTAGACACATTATTAATAAAATGTTTAAAATTATATTCATGGGAAAGGTATTGGACCCATATAGATAAACAATACAATCTTATTAAATGAAAATCTCAACAATTTTTAAAAATATGTCAGAGAGTTGATTAGGAATATTTCACAACAAATACATTCATTTCTCCTAAATTGTCACAGGAGTTATACAATTTTAAATGATCACATTTTTTTTCTTTGTAATTCTGTAAATGTGGCTATAAGATAGTACGGACCATATGAAATAAAATATGAATAGATACATTTGTCCTGCTGGTAGCATGTTTACCATTATAAAGATAATAGTTAAATCTAGATCTATTAGGCATATGGAAGGAGGTAGTCTCAAAAATTACTGGTAGATGCAACTTCTTTACAAAGAAATGCGGTAATATCTATTAAAATTAAAAATGCATATACTCTTTGACTCAGGAAACTTCCTCCTGGGATTATTTCTCGTAGAAATAACAGCATAATGGTTACAAGATCATATTTGTTGCAGGAATTCTTACAACAGCAAAACAGGAAATGTACAAATGAAAAATGTCTAACTAAAGTCAAATGCACAAGAATAATATCATATAGACATTAAAAAAGAATATAGCAGAATCACATGTCTCAAAGAAGTTGCATCCACAGGACAGGTAAATATACATACATAAGCTATCTAAATATATTCTACATATAAAGTCTGAAAATACATATATAATTCTCAAAACAATCTTATAAAATTAAGACACATAACAAGAAATTCTGTAAATAATGACCAGAAATATCATTTGTATAAAAAAGAACACAATTTTATTGATGTATGTTTATGGTCATAAATAAAACTGTTGTGTGTAGAGATAAGTGATAAAGACAAATGAAAAAGGTAGGAATAAAAGCAAACAATTTAAAATATATGTTTATATGTATTGTATATATATGATTCACAACGCACCAAAATATTTAAAAATATTTGTGGAAACAAAACACAATCAATCCAGATATATGAAGGAAACATTTTATAGTTTCCTGTGCCACCACCTTGGCCCTAAACACACAAATAAATAGGCCATTTTAATTTTCTATGAGCTTCTCTTCATATAGATAAAGGTGTTTTCTTGTCTGCTTTGTGAACTTGATTTTAATATTACATTTTGATGGGTTAAGAGCATTGTTATCTGGTGGCTTGACAAGATTTGTTGGAGACCCGGAGAAGATGAGTAAGAGATATGTGTGGATCGAGGTGAAAACAAATCCTACAGAAGTGTACAGGATCGGGATATGAAATCTCAACATCATAGTGGTGTGGAAAATCAATACAAATGTTAGTAATTAATACTAATCAGTACTAATGTTACTGTTATATGTTATTCTGATTATGTTATATGTTTATTCTGATTCATTTACTCACTTCAGCATTTACTGAGAAATTATTACATGAGGCCAAAGTTTCTTGATTACGGATTTTACATTCTATTGGTGAAAACCAAAAATTGTGTATTTGTGTGTGTACATGCGCATAGAAATGTTCTGCAATGCTAGAGCTTTCCAAGAGGAATAAGAGAAACAAAGGATGGAGTACAGTACATAATTGGTGAACTAATAAAATCACTACAGGTTTGTATTGAAAATATAATACCTTCTCTATTATGGAGAGGAAATAAATAACATTTCAGAGCATGTAGCTACATAGGGAATTCATCTGGATAATACTTCACTAAATTGAAAGAAATTGTATTAGCTTACGCCACTATGAGTCATTGGAATCAGAAAGGAATGAAGATAATTATAAAGTATATATAGGAGAGAGAGAGAGAGAGAGAGAGAGAGAGAGAGAGACAGAGATTGTATCACGGATGAATATTAGGTTTCTGGTGTGTGACCCTGGTCAATCCTGTTACTATTAAGAAACACTAGAAGAGAAATGATTATATAAGAAGAACTCCAAATTTTGGTTTTTAACATGTATATTTTGAAGGATTTTTAGATTTTTAAAATGGATATATATATGCAAGCAGGAAGAAAATGGGAATCTTAGTTTGACAATTCAGTCTAATCTCAGCTAAGTGATTCACACAGTCAAACCTGGATTCCTTCATTTGCCTATGGTAACCTAATGATAAATTATGTGACTCTGCCTCTGGTAGTTGTCAGAGAGCTATGTGAGGCACCTAAGCTGTTCCATAAATGATCTTTCACCCTTCAGCAGAGTGACACAGTTGTTTGTGACATGGTAGGTGCTCCGACACTGAGCATAAATTTGCATAGCAAGCTAACTTCACTCCCATTCCACTCAACAAAGCACATCAGTAGGATATCCAGATTCATCAAGTGGGAGAGAATCTGGTCTTGACTGAGAATTCTGCAAAGTCATATTACAGAATGGTGTAGATACAGAGAAAGGTAATAGCGTGTTGCCATTTGCTGCTGGTCCTTACCTTCTTCAATAGAAGGTAAAACCACTTTCAATTTTTTACTGAGCTTACATTCTCTGAGTTTTATATAACAAGGCCATGTACCCAAATATATTCCAAAAGTGAAGTGGTAAGTTGTTATGCATGCAAGTGCAATTTAAGATAAAGGAAAAAGTAGCCAATAACCTTAACTATAGCCATAAGTTCATGTAAATATGAATCTACTTCTCATGACAACACATGCACACAGGTTTTTTTGTTCAATACAGTAATTGTATAATAGAGATATAAATCACTGCTATGATAACCAGATGTTTTTAGAAGTAGGCCTCAAATCTTAATCAAATGTTTAATATTTTATTCATGAGTTTTCCAAGTCTTGAATAATAACAGCTAATGATGGTGCATGATCACTAAATTATCAGTTTTTTCTTTGTCTCAGCTCCTCTCATGACAGAATGTTGCCTGGGGCTGATTGTCCAAGTTGTACCCCTGGGCATAAATGCCTGACTGAGGAGATGAACAGTCCTGAAGTTCAGCTGCTCTCTGCTCTTCGGGCTGTGTGACTTTAGATGGAGAATTGTAAACCCGGAGGAAAGGATGTCCAGAGAAAGTCGCTGATAGGACTTGAGAGAATTCTGATGGTTTTCTGATCAAGTTCTCAAATATATCATTATAATTTAATCAGTTCAGGCTGTCAACCAGTTTGACAAATATTTTGTTTATAGAAAATAAAAACATGACAATGATCAAGATGTCACCTGAGACTACTACTGAGTTGCCGTTTCTGGCTATGTATCAGCGACTTCAGCACCACTGAGAGCTCAGAGATCACAGACTGCTCAGCACAATTTATACCTGTTATAAAATGAAAAACCAATAAGTACATATATAATTGCTCAAATTTTAAATAATATCAGAGAGTAACAAGATACTGACTGCTATGGAGCACTGCAGAAAATTGACAAGGACGTTTAGATAATAAGAAAATGAGTGAAATTGTTTAATTTTGCTCTTTTGGAGTGACAGCTAGAAGAAATGTACTGGGTATGAAAATTGTTTTATGGACATTAGATTTCGCTGTTCCATGTGAGTATTTTCTGAATAGGCAGATAACAATAATTTTTAAGTCAAGTAATTCAGGGGAATAGAAATATGAAAAACTCTCCACTCACAATTCCGTTTTATTCCGTGCACTTTAAATTAGGACTTGCACGGTAATTGCTCTTAATAGTTGGCATGCATGTTTCTTCAGTGTTTGAGCTATGTATAAATCATATATAGTTTTTGGAGAAAAAAACTGAGTCGACATAAATAACCTTTACTTAGATATTTTTTATTAAATAGCATACTGCAGACATCTCATAACAAAGTTAATGGTGTTGTATTCCAGTTTTTAAATATTGTATTTTATACATTTAATATATGATACATCTCATTAATCAACGTTTTGTTTTTTTCAACTATTCAAATAATGCTTCAATTACAACCAGTTTGTATAGCTTCATCAGAAAATATGATCTTAGATATTTAGTTGGAGAACTGAAGGGTATTTAATAAGTTGAATAAATCCGCTCTTCCGCTCCTTGCAAAGATGTTTATGTCTTAATTTAACAAACAGTTGGGCCAGGTGTGGTGGCGCATGCCTGTAATCCCAGCACTCGGGAGGCTGAGGGAGGAGTATCACTGTGAGTTCGAGACCACCCTGGGCTACATAGTGAGTTCCAGGTCAGTCTCAACTACATAGTGAGACCCTGTCTCAATAAACAAATCGAGACCACTGGGCTACATAGTGAGTTCCAGGTCAGTCTCAACTACATAGTGAGACCCTGTCTCAATAAACAAAACAAAACAGTTGTGAGGCAGAGAAGACGGTGTGAGGAAAGCAGCCAGTACTGAATGAATGAATGAAAGAACGACTAGATGATATTGCCATGTCACACATACAAATATATGTATATTCTAGGCTTTATGCACTAATTATGCTGCCATTTTTTAGCTAAGAAAGCATGGAATCAATGACACAGCAGTAGCCCAACTCTTGATATGTGACCATTATCCTCCACTAAGGCTCCCAGGATCCTTGGAGAAAGGACTGATTCTGAGGCAATGGCACAGATCTGCAACCTGCAGGCTAAAGCATGAGGCTTGCAAGTTCAATCCTGGAACTGCAATTTAAATACTATTTTAGTACTAGGCAGAACATTCTCCAAGAAACAAAGGAAAAACATAGAATTCAATATGTAAAAGTCTCCAATAGCCAAAGCAGTAACAATTTAAGAAAAAAAGAGAAATAATTATTATATACAAAGATAACACGTATGGAACTCTATCCAAAAGAATTTTACAGAATGGTCAAATAAATAAATGAAAAGAGAGGATTCCTCCATACAAAAGACTTCTGAAATATGCAGACACTTCCAAATCTGGAATGAAATTTTAACTCTTCTTCTTGAGTATGGGATGAATTTAATGATTCGCATATAATAAATAGAGTATGAAAGGGAAGCACAGTAATTTCAAAGTGGAGAAACCTGAGCTTATGTTAGCCATGTGTAATGGTTTGAATATATGTGCATTTCAAAATTCATGTCAAAATGTAGTCCCTGTTATTGTTGTATTAAAAGGCAAAGACTTTGAGCAAGAAATGAAATCATAAAAGTTCTGTCCTTATAAATGGATCAATGCTTATTAAATGACTTACAGAAACTAGTTTCAGTCTGTTTTGCTCTTTAACCTTGTGAGGACACGCAATTCTCCCCTACTTTAGTCTTACATCCATTGCCATGGGAGAACGTTTGAATAGCATTATCTATAATGAATGAATCATTCCCAGATCTCAAACTTGTCCCTTTGTTTTTGAGCTTCTCAGCTTCCATAAATGTTGGAAAATATATTTCTTTTTAAACTTTGCAGTCTCATACATTTTATTATAACAGCACAAATTAATTAAGACACCAAGTGATCAAAGTTAACATCATAAGTGATAGAAAGTATGATCATCATAAGATGAGATGACAAGGCCCCTTCACCTGCATGTTATTCTTCTCTTAAAGCCACAATACAATCTAATTTAGAGAAATTACCAGACAAGCTTGATGCGAAGGATATTTAACAAAATATGTGATTGGTACTCATTAAATCTGCTATGGTCCTAACCAAGGAAAGAGCTACTACTAGCTAGAGCCGTTTTAGTGAGACTAAGTGACATGATGACTAGAATAGATCTAGGACTTTTAAAAAATACACTATAATGGAAAAGCTGATGATATCTAACTAATTTTATTTAATACAAACAATATCGCAGTGGTACTTTATTAGTTGTGACGAATATAACTGTATACTCAGCTTTCTCACTACTAGAGCCAAATATTTATTACACAAAATCATGCTGACATTTAGGGAAGTTCACGAGCCTATCAAAGAATTATCGGTATTATCTTTGCAGTGTTTCAATAATTACAAATGATAGGTTAAAAAGAAATTATTCAGCAGTTAATGTACAAGCACCAAAGTGTCATCAGGCCCCAAACATGCTGTGGGAAAATACTACGGAAACTTTCATCATATCAAATCGTACCAGGGCCAAATAGCCATGGAACTTTGGTCGTCTTTTCGTTCCATGTCATATTCCTTTTTTTTCCCTGTTGGAACCATTTGTGGAAAGATTATTCAGAGTATGCAGAAAAAAATTTGTATTATTGATATAAAGTTTTCCATCTGCTTAAGGATTTATTCTTTTAATGAATAAACCCAGTACTTTACATAAAACTATAGCATTCATTTAATTCACCACTGTGTTAAATGCTTTCTTTTTATAAAGTTTTGCTTGAATGCCTCTTTTTTAGACCGCAGATCCTGCTGATTTTAGTTTAGTGAATATTTCATTTTGCTCCATGATTAAAAGAACATGCAGTACTCAAGTATAAGTTATTATTAAGTTTTCTATTCTATGGCAGGTGGACTTCCCCCACCAAATACTTCCACCCAGTAGAAAAGCAAAATTGTTCACAGTGCCCTAAAGTTAGAAGGTGGCCTCATGAAAGCAATCAGTCTTTCACCCTCCCTGATTTTTTGTTCTTCCTGAAAGCTAAACATAATAATTTGAAATGCATTATAACAGAATTAAGGACCTTGAATGAATTTAAATGTATGACTACTACCATTACAGTCTATAGGAAAGAAAAAAATTCTGAAAATATGGCTCAATACAGAGAAAGAATTGAAAACACTGAACTCTAGAAATGTCTAAGTTCTCCCTAACTCATAGAACTAGCTTGCACTTAAGCCGTATGACTTTATTTTTTCATCTGGCCGCCTTTGCAGCACGCACTGGATTCCTCAGCCCACCATTACTACCTTACCCTTATTTTAGTCATGAATATCTTAAAAAAATAGATCTACCGCATGATTCAGCTCTTTTGTTTTGGATACACATTCAAGAGAAGTGAAATTAGCATTCCAATTTATTGTGGCTTTAGTCATAGTATCTAAGGTGTGGAATAGGCCTAGGTGCCTGGCAACAGTCGAATGAAAGAACAAAGATGGGGTGGGGGGGATTGTGATACAGAGAGAAAGAGAATACACTCTTCGAAAAGAAAGATCGTGTGATTTTTTTTCAATAGATGGTATTACCCTTGTATGAAGGACGCTGGAGGATGTTGCATATTACAGAAAATCCACTACAGTGTGGCCCTTAGAGAAGAGATTGAAAATAAAGTTCCAGGTTCCCCAAGCAGCACTTAGCCATACTAATAGATGTGTGGAAGCTAATGGCCACTACTTTGAGTGCCTCTTGCAATTGTAGAGGCCAAAGGTATTTTGTACTAATTGCATAATGTCTAGATTCATTTGGTTTTAAAATATTTTTCTTTTCCTGAAGTTTGCATACATTTTTTGTCGGAGTCTTTATGGAATAATACCATAAAGAATAATTCAATCTTGGAAGTTGTGGATATAAATGGAGGGCGTTGTGTAGAGTTGGAAACACATCACGCAGAAAGATACAAGTGTTACTTTCTTAGATCTGAACTATGCATTCAGAGGTGAAGATTTTGGAATGTGACTACACCATGGGCAGTAGCACTCTACTAATCAGTGCAATACAGTAACCCAAATCTTAATAAAAAAATAAAGTAAAAAATTATTTAAAAAGCGAACACTTCAGGTTAGTAGAATTTTAATCTACTTTGTGGGCAATAAAACTGAAGTCGGACCTGTGTGGCCATCAACAGACAAATAAATAAAGAAAATGCAGTATCTATACACAATGGATAGTACTCACTTATACAGAAGCATACGTTTGAGACATTTATAGGAAATAGATACACTTGGAAAATGAAATATTGAGTAAGATCATTGAACATAGCTTCAATATCACACACTATCTGTAATTTGAGTAAGGAAAAGAACCAATAAAGAGCAAAATAAAGGATGGATAGAAGAACAAGGAGACAGAGGTCTTCAAGATGGGAAGAAGTCCAGGAGAATGAGGACAAGGAGAGGGGGGAAAGGGAGGGGAGGTAAAAAGAATGAAGGTACACGGTGTTCAGGACCCTACCTACGGCAACAAGCGTAAACATATACCGGAAGTGTGAGCTAAGAATAATCATATCAAAAAGAATGCAAAGGAGGAAAGGAGAATTAGAGGCAGAGGGAGGGAGATGGGAAGGAAAGAAAATGGGATTAAAAACACGAAACAAGCTGTATTACATTCACGTACCTATGCTGCAAGATGCACGTATAACTCGTGTACTTTAAACATGTACTGATAAAATAAATAATAAATAAGTCACAAAAAGAAATACTCACAATCTCAATATCAGCAAAATTTAAGAAATGTGCTAAGTGTTGTCAAAACGGTTTTATAACATTAAAATGTGTCAGAAATTCACATCAACAGTGAATATTTTCTTTATCAGTAAGGAGCTCAACTGGATTATGTCTGTTTTTTAGCATTTCACAAGAACACATTTCAATATCAAGTCTAAAAAGATGTACAATGAAATCATACGAGGAAAATTGATAGTCAGTACATTTCTTCCGAGAAGAACTTAACATAAAAACGCAATTTTTCTCTATTTTCAATGCCTTGATTTCATCAAAATTATGCTTGTATAATGTAAGTTCATTCTAAAAACCTATAATGCTTTCACCTACCATACCAGGATTTATTGATACTTTTTTTTTTCATTGTATTGATACTTTAAATTCTATCAAGATTTCCAAAATTCAGATTCATAAACACATTTTATTCCTAGGACATAAAATAGTGTATGCCATTTAAGAAAATATCAACAGGCTAGGGATTTAGTTCAGTGGTTTTGTCTCCTGCCTTGCAAGCACAAGGACCCAAGTCCAATCTGCAGTATGAAAAAAAAAAAAAAGAAAATATCAATAGAGTTAATGAAATTAATTTTTACTGTGCAGAAAAATATACATATCATTCTTCAATTTCATAAGATGTAATTTCTTTTAATGATACTTACAATAAAGCTAAAGTATTTGTAAGCTATACTATATATATTTTTAAATGTACTAATGTATCTACTATTAGTAGGATGCTCCATCTCATCTCTCATGGATTGACCCAGATTATTACTTCTAGTAGATAATGTTATGAATCGAATTGGTCAAAATAAAGTTTAAACTATGTAGAGAAACCTTGAAAGAGACATTTCTAAGTAGATTATATTTTTATATTGTCAAAGTAATCTGCTCTGACACCATTCAAATTTAATATTTTGATGTTATTTAGATCTATTGATCTTCACATTAATATTGGTAATTTTGTTTCTAGAATAGATTGTGAACTTCAATAATTGTAGGTTAAATAAATTGATGATTGTTTAGTCTAAATATATTTTACTTTGTAGCCATATTATGTTTTACTCATATTTTTTCTCTTCTTTTCTGCACTTTCTCCTTTCCTATGAGCCTATGATTTTTTCCGGCAGCAGGGTGAGGGGGTGTTTTCCGGGATTCAAACTCAGGACCTCACGCTTCCCAGGCAGGCACTGTGCCACTGAGCTAAATCCCTGGCCAGAAGAGTCGGTGATTTTTTCTTTTTTTTATTTCTTAACAATTAATAAACATGGGTTATCAAAAAGTCATCACCAAGTTCAGCATTTCAATCCCAGTCCATTACTTTAGATAATCAAAGGGTGAAATTTTCACATATTCTATATAAAATGTCTGAATTTAGAATTTTTTTTGGCCTTGACACTCTAACATTAGCAATCAAACAAATCCATTTGAGCAAACTTTACCTAGACTTTTTTCTTTTGAAAGAGTACATCTGACCCTTCCTTGTGTTGCATTGAAATCTGCCTAACATAAATTTATCTAGTTCTGATCTCCTAAATGCCTAATAAGGATAGGAATATCCACTGCTTAGCCAGCAGTAGTGGTGCACACCTATAATTCCAGCACTATGGGAGGCTGAGTTAGGAGGATTGCAAGTTCAGGCCAGCATGTGCGACTTGGCAACTTAATAAGACCTTTCCTCAAACAAACAAAACAAAACAAAACAAACAAACAAAAAAAGGAGCTGGGCATGGTGCCCCATGCAAATATACTGCAGGTAAATTCACTACTTCTAAGGACAGTTGCTCATGAAAAAAAATGAGTGTTGACTGTTTTATGACGTTTCTATTAGAAGAAACAATAAATACACTATAAATACCACACTGGGAGATGTGATTCGGATTTCTGTAATGATGGTGACTAGAAAATTGGCTTATGTGCTGTGTGTATGCAAAGTGAAGCGTAGCTCATTGATTGTCACAGGAGATCCTTCGCTCCCGCGTGCTATCCAGACTCTCAGACTTCACACTTACACGTGTGTGAAAATTGTCTTCTGAAACCTGTGCTGTCAGAAAGGAGCAAAACAAAGAAAAATAAAACACAACTTCGGCAGGACTACACAAAATGATGCAAAGATCCTGCTGAAAGGAAGCTCTGAGTGTGATTTGTGATTCCTTCCAAGAATCAGAATGCGAGCATGGTCTGAGCAGGCGCTGCTGATCATGATACTCATTGGAAAAGAAGTCCTCCGGGCAGGCAGAGCTACACTTCGTACCCTAAAAAGCAGTATATTAAAACTATCCTGTGTTACATTTTTTTCTTCCCTTCTTTTATCTCAGTCTTTTCACTTCTAAAAGCTGGAGGTACAAGTCTCGCAGACTACAAAAAACTAAATCAGAGAAACCTTTATTTGAGACATATTAAAGCACCGTGATTTTTATAAAAGCACCAAAATACTTATTGGCTATCACAGATTCAATAGCTAAGTCACTTTATGATTTTTTTTCTTTCAGTTACAGACACTTTCTAAATGATTCAACATGTTGTCAGTGGTAATTTTCATAAAACTTTAAATATTTAAAATTACTGTATTATAATTCAGAAATGCAAGTAGATTAAATATATGCATTCATTACAATTTTCATTCAGATTTGTATTTAAATGTCTTGGGCCAATAACAAATGAATATATAAATTCATTAGCTCTAAGGAGACTTTTTGTTTTCAAAACTAAGTGATCATTGCATTGCATACAGAAAAACATTTGACAAAATTCAACATCTTGTGATGAAAAAACATATCCTTGAAATAGATATAAAAAGAATGCATGTCTTCACAATCAAAGCCATTCACGAGACACCCATGGAAACAGTAAATTCGAATGTGAAGTACAGGAAGTTTTTCTCTTAGATCTGTACTGAAGACCATTGCACTTAGCTTCCAGTATCCTGCCCAGTACAGGTCACTGGCCTGAGGAAAAAAAACTAAAATACAGAACGAAGAGAGAGAAAGTGAGGTGCTAGGATGACCAATGCTAGTGCAACCAACAAAGGCACCGGCCAGGCCCAGGCACTGATTTTTATTGGCGATCGATTGGGGTAAAGGCAAGCTATGTGCAAGGGCAGGACGCTGTGTGGCTTCTATGGAAATTAATGTAAACAAGGCTTGCAAAGGATAAGAAAAGGCACAGAACAGACAAAAATATAAAGTTGTAATTAGAACATTGTAATTCTAGTCAGAAGGTTTAGGTTGTGGGAATGGAGTTTGGGTACAAGTTATTCTGACCTTGGCGTGGAGGCTTCAGCCAGACACATTTCTGCAAACAAGCCAAATGTGGGGTTAACTCTTCAGAGCCTGCTTTAGGCATAATTAGTATTACAGTCCCCTTTAGATGTGGACCAAGACAAGGATGTTCACTCTCACTACTATATTCAACAAATTATTTGAAGCTTTTATCAGAGTAATTAAGAAAGGAAAAAAAGTAAAAGACACCCAAATATAAAAGGATTAATGAGACTCTCACTTGTTTGATAAATTACAGAGTCTGCAAAACAAAAACAATACAAGAAAACAAAACTGGTAGAACTAATAAAAACACAATAAAGTAAGAGAATAGAAAAAAATAGTGTTTCTATACATTAATGAAAACATATTTGAAAAACATATCAAAAAAGCAATCCTATTTATAAATAACTATCAAAAAAGGGAATAATTTTAACCAATGGAGTGAGGGCCTATATCCTGAGAGCGATGAAATATCAAAAGTAACTGCAAAAGTCACAAACAAATGAAGAGATATCACATGCCTAGGGACCAGAAATATTAACATTGTTAAAACATTCATAGTAAAGCAAGAGCATCAAAAGAAATAGTACACAAAAAGATTCCATAAAAACCACAAAATTTCTGCCTCACAATGGAAAAAATAACAGCATTCAGAGAAAATTCTAAGACAGGAATAAAAGCAGGACATCTAAGAAAATAGATCCAACATATATAATAAGCTTGAACACTCAATAAGAAAACTGAATGTCCAATTTAAAATGGATAAGGACATGAATATATATTGCTCAAGTGCAGACATACAATGGCTAATGCATACATGAAAATGTTGAGAAAATATTCTTAATGAAATGTTGTTAATCATTAGGAAAATGCAAGTCAACTTAAAAGCACAATGATCTATCACCTCACATCTGTCAGAATAAATTTTTTGAAAACATATAAGACAAAAACTGTTGAAAAAGTTGTGAAGAGATCAGTTGAACATAGCTAATAAGGACACAAATTAGTAGACAAATAATGAAAATGATTTTGGAGGATCCTCACAAAACTAGACGTAGAATTACCATATAATCCAGCTAGTGTTTACTCAGATGATTAAGGGATTGACCTGAGTAGTCACTCATAATTGAATGGATAAAAAAGTGTGAAATATGCACATGACATACTTTGTCAACCTTTAAAAACAGAAGGAACTGGGCTGGGGATTTAGCTCAGTGGTATAGCCTCCTGCCTCACATGTGCAAGGTCCCGAGTTTGATTCCCAGTACCAAAATAAATAAACAAACAAATAAATAAATAAATATAAATAAAAAATTTTAAAAATAAAAGAAAGAAGGAAACTGCCTTTTACAACACAGATTGAATTGGAGCACAGGTGGAATTATGCAAAAGGTCATAAGTTATGCACAGAAAGACACATACCATGTGCTGTTACTTATACATGAAATCTAAAATATCTGAGTTCATATAAGCAGAAAGTAAAATAGTGGTTACAGAGGCTGGGCGTGAGATACAGGGAGTGGAGCATGACTACTAAGGGGTCATTTTGTCTTCTTTTTCTAGTTCTATTGCACACCATAATGAATGTAATTAATAAGCAGAGTACTGTACAATTTAGAATAGATAAAAAAGGAAATTTCAAATGTTATCATACATCTATCCCTGAACTCCTTTATTGTATATTTTTTCGGTATATGCTTAGGATTTAAAGTAATCTTAAAGAAATATCAATGTACACCCATCACTGCCTTTACTTTTATCTATCATCTAATCATGTTTCATTTTGCTTTCTGAAATTTTGTATGTTCTAGTCTCTTTTTTCTCACACCTTCTTCCTTTCCCTGCATTTATTTCGCCTTTTTGTTGTTGTTGTTGTTGTTGTTGTTTTGTTTTTTTCGCCCTGAGGATTGAACTCAGGTCCTTGCGCTTGCAAGTATTTCACCTGTTATATCATAACTCTTACATGTTTTTATTTAACAAATCCAGAAATGAGATTATTCTCTTGATTTTTCTATGCTGTTATTCTAATTTATTTTCTACTAAATTTAAATGTATGTTATTCCCTTTACTATCCTATAGTATTTACCTATTATACTCTTTATTCTTCTCAACTCAGATACCATCAGATTTATTGCTCATCTTATGTTTGCTCTCTTTCTTACTAGCTCTTTGAGGGGAATGCTTTTGTTTTGTCAATATTTTTAATATCGTTTCATTCTATATTCTTTAAATCATATTGTATTCTATTATCTGATACTTTCTTGAGTTTTTAAGAAGCAGAATCTCTTGGGTGTATATTTTTAATGCAGTTAATTTCTCAAGAGTATGAATTAAACGAGTAAGCTTAATTCAACTTGTTAATATTAGCTTATTTAACTGATGTCTATTAAGCACTAAATACATACCAGGCACTTGGGTATGTTCTTGGGATGTAAGTGGTGGTTAAGTAATCAAAATCTCTATCCTCACTAAGCTCAAATTCTAGTTTGGCAAAAGAGAAGAACAGACAGTTAATCAGCCTGTGCATACAGTAAACGATATTGTGTTATGTACTGGTGTGCACTGTGAATAAAATAAGGTAGGACTTCTGGTGATGACACAGCTTTATGAAAAGTAGCTAAACTATTTCCTTATGAAAAACTAGTGTGGAAAATGATCTGAAGATGAAAGAGATGAGAGAGGGAGAGAGAGAGAGAGAGAGAGAGAGAGAGAGAGAGAGAGAGAGAGAGAGAGAATGAGAATAATCACAGCTGCAGTGCTCTTACAAGAGGAAAAAATACAAAGACACCTCAGTAGGAGAGAGGTTACTGTATGTTTTTAAGATGGTCCTTCCAATTTTTTTTTCAGATTTAATTGAGTTTATTGGTACATTTTAGGGATGCAGTACAGTTACATTCATTTTCTTTTTACCATTCTATTCTATTACATAGGGATTTTACATTTCTAACAGAAACTTACAGACAATATTTAGTGCTGTAGAAACGTAACACTCTGAATCATAAATATTGTTGATATTTTGATTAAATTTATAGCAGTGTATGTTGATCTTATGGTGTTTACCCAACAGCCAGTTCTCTTCTCTGGGGTACTCTTAAGTTAAAACTGTTTATCCAGGAAAAACATTAAATACTGTACTTTGCAGCTGTATTTCTGTGCATGGTGTACCTCTGGTACATGTAAAGATTTATACATTCTCCTCACAACCATATTACCAGGAGTCACCACACATTACTCTAATGCTTCTATAACTAACTCACTGGGAATTTTACTCAGGCTAATGGCGGTCTTGTAACTCATTAAAGGAAGCAGATGGAATGAAGGAAAAATTAGAAATGCCCAGAGGTATCGTGGCAACCATAGAATAAGACATTATATGTGTCTCATGAACATAAAAACATCCTAGAAAGTGATGATGCACACTTGTAGTAGAATAATAATTTAAGCCATAAATTTCCCATAACAGTGTTTTTCTCAGAAAGGCAGTTTCTTGTTTTAAATTTTCATGCATGTATTTTTTCAGGTGGAAAAATGTTAGGAGTACTGTACATATTGATTATTATTGAAAAACATTTTGTTCATTGAAGAGTCATTCCAGGAATATACATATATGGATTAACTAAAGATAATTAAACTCACTTATTCACAAGTTACTCCAAGAGGCAGGCAGTTAATAGCAATCAACACATTATTTACTTATTCCTTTAACAATCTGACACAATATTTTCCACTTGCGAGTCTTAAGGTGTTGACAGTACACATCAAGATTTTGGCGTGGTGGTTCTACCCATGCAGATGCTTCCATTTCAAGTCTCTAAAACCTCTGTGATCTTGGGCTCATTCATTCGTTTGGTTGTCATGGAAGGGGGGGTAGTCGTCTACTTGGACAGTGCTACCCTCCTGGTAGCATTGGATGATACTGGTGCAGGAAGAATTGTCATATTTCATGTGATCTCTGGATTAAATAGAGGATATCAGTGGAGGGACGGACAGTTAGCAGCTCCCAAGGGAATTTATTCCAATAGAACTTAACAAAAGCATATCAGCCACTTGAAGCAAAAGCATAATATTATTTTTTGCAAAAATAAAGTTGATTTATTTAA
The DNA here is from genome assembly GCF_012274545.1 of Fukomys damarensis. Classification (NCBI taxonomy): domain Eukaryota; kingdom Metazoa; phylum Chordata; class Mammalia; order Rodentia; family Bathyergidae; genus Fukomys; species Fukomys damarensis. Next base: position 36,626,926 of record NW_022900930.1, read on the forward strand.
GTGCAGAGGATAAAGGGTTGTGAGACATTGACTTTTTCTCTCTTCATTCTACACTCTCAGTGATAGTACCATGTAACACTGTCCCTCCAGATTTCTCTCAGAAGTTAAGTGACTTGTGATAGATGGATGCCATATTAATGGCTCCATTTATTTTGTGGCTTTTTGATTGCTTGTTCAATAAGAGGAAAGCCATGGAGTGAAATTATGTCCAACCAAGCATCCAAATAGATATAGGCGCATCCATCCAGTTCAATGCCAATAGCGATTATTCCTTCATTAGGAGAGACACCTTCTGGTCCCTGCTACCAACAAATATTAAATACTAAATAATGACTTGATTATTATGAACCTATTTACTCTTGGGAACCAATCAATAGAAGTGGAAATCTAATTATTATTAATTCAAACACATTATTTGGCAATTTAACACTATTTTGTGGTGCATCATGCTAGGCACTGAAACATAGATGTAGTTGGCAGATGCTTAATGAGTTTAAGTTTTCATTTGCTTTTGTATTATAGTATTAGTCTTGAGGACGTAAATCCAAACTTTGTGTAAGTTTGGCACTCCTGGCCAAGTAATCACAGACATAATTCCTTTGCAAGCCATAAGAAACTAGGCATTGTCTTGGCACTAACACTGTGATTAAAAATGATAACCACTGAAATCCAGCCATTACTTTAGCTTCCAATGAATTTACAGCTAAATACATAACAAATGCTTCTGGTATCCTCTGCAGGAGTCAGGCCTAACTATTGTCACAAATGTATATCAATTTTAGATCATACTACTGTATATCTTAATAGTGGGTTTTTTTCAACTTTTATTTCCTTGGAAATTGTCACAGATCTCAAAGGATAGGTGCTCTACATTTTGCAAACTTATTATAATAAATGTTCAGGTTTAGAAGAAAAACAAGTTATTTTCACTTGACTGGAAAAATAGAGGTCCATGGGAGGTCTTTGGAATCAGCAAACTGGATGCCTCTGAGAAACATTTCAGTGGAGTCCTTTACTCATGGCTCTTTACTAAAATAACCCCCAAACAAAAGAGCAAATTACCTGGGGAAAGCCAATGTTTCTTGGTCAGCCATATCACCTACAGTGTGCTTGCTATGAAATTAAGTTTATATGTTTGTTTATCTCCAATGTTTTAATGTTGTATTACAATAACATTAATGCTTTTGTAACGTATTTCCAATCAAACCATCAGTTTTATTTCCTTGAAGCACCTTGTATCATATGAACTTTGATCAATATGCGTAATAAAACCAAATCCAATATTTTGGGTTGATTTTATTACTATCCATTCTGACTCTATGCATATGGTATTGAGTTCAATTCGTCATCTGAAGTAAAGCCATTGCATATAGTATGGTACTGTGTGTCAGGCGCTTGGGCAGCACGGAAGGATGATCTTTCATTTATTTCTGACTTCTCTGCCTTTCAGTCTTAGAGAGACAATGATGAATTATATACGTGGAGCTAAAGAGCACGATCAACTCAGTCTTCAAAAAACAGCAATTTAGAACTCATCCCTCATGCTTCCTCCTCTCAGTTAGTCATTATTTCCCATCAGGAGACACCAAATACGGTTGGTTAAGTAGAGCACTACTATTTCAAACCATCACTGACTTTTAGGATAAGCCACGTGAAAATCTTCCTGCCTCCAGCATGACCTTTCCCTCAATATCAACCTCCCACTTCAAAGTTTGCTTCATTTCTTCACTGCACACATGTACAATTCAAAGTTTCTGAAGGGCCACACAAAGATCTTGATCCTGTCTGCCTCGGCCCATCCCATATACCAAACATTTCTTCATCTCTAATAAGCAAACACATGTTTAATTCTTTTTCACAGTATCTGTTTGTCTTTGCTCATATTTTGCTCTTGTCTGTCAATCTGCTAAAATATTTCAATTTCTTCAAAGAGTAAGCCAAGTGTGACTTTCTAAGAGGACTTCTTTAACTATACTGTTTTAGTAGAATAGTCTTCAGGAAATACGTTTCTACCATTTCCTTTCAAAAACTTTCGAGTAAATCCTTGAGGTTTAAAAAAACGTGTTGATTTCCCTGCCTATGAAATTAGCACAGGCTAGAGATCAACTATTTTTACTTTTCTTTAAACTCATAGTGTCTTGTAGGCATCCTGAATAGTGTTATTATCATACTGTGCAGTGATAGTTAATTTGTGTGTCTCTTTGTCTTCAAAATATAAATGTCATTGGTCTAATTATTATGTATTATTCGTCAATGGGATAGGCCTTCATTAAATATTTATAAATGGATATAAATGAAACTATTATTTATATAATTTATTTTTAGTATTTAAATTATTTTGCTGAAGCAAAAATTTAATATTTTTCTACTTTGTTCATACCGTACTGTAAGCTGCTTAAGTTTTACAGTCATAAATTCTATTTCTTTTTAATCTCCTTAAATCACCTTTGAGCTCTTCACTTAGTGGATTCTCAACATGTGTTCTTAATGGAATAAAGACAATCATAATTTGAAGTCACTCGTGAAAAATTAAAGGCACATTTGTAAAACAGTAGATATTGTCTGGAATATGAATTTTTTTATATTTAATTATAGCATGAGGATGGATATCATCACTTGGAGGAACATTTCATGTTTATTAAAACCAAATACATCTCGTGTGAAAACAATTTCTTTTAAAAACTTGATGTAAAAAGAAAAGTACAGCATAACATAGAGACAAATTTCAAGTAGTAATGATTTTAGAAGTAAATGATGAAAATTATTATTTATGTTTCCAAAGAATTGATTTTATCTATCACTAGTGGTTATTATTTTGATTCTTTGGGAGTTTAAGACTTGAAAACTCATATCAGACGCAGACTCATCAGCATTAGAATAAAATTCCCCTAACACCAAACAGCAAACATGAGCTGAATTGGATGTCATCTAACTCAGATAATAACTCACTGTTTAATGCACTTTGATGGGACATTCACAGCACATGCTTTCATATTTTTAAAGCCAAAGCAATACGTGTCCCCTTTAAATTTTTCTGGAAATCCAAGGTGATAATGAGATAAAATTAGCAGAGGCCTGGATGGAGGCCTTGGAACACGAACTGCTCTGTCTTCTTTTTCTACTCGGTCTTCTTATGCTGCTTTTCTACAATTTAAGTGCTAAATAGAGGGGATGTAAGTGAAATGGAGAGCATCCTGAGTGCCAAAAATTGATCTTGCCTTTAACTTCTTGTACCTTACACTAGGAAGATAACTATTGTTTTAACTATATGGCCAAGACAATGTCTGTCCAGCAGAAATGCAGTAAAGTAAAATTAGGAATTGAAACACTACATAAAGATCCTTTCTTACAACCAGGCCCGTTTCCCTGAGGCTCAGGTTCCTTGATGGGACATCCTCCTCCCATCATCCTTCTTTGCCTTAGCAATATTTTTCTTCAGTCTTCACATGTGTAGGTAGTTGTGCTATCTGAAATGGGGCCCAAGACCAGAATTTTGATCCATAACTAAGGTCAGATTTGCCACTTGCCAGAGTTGATGGAACTACATGGTAAATGTTTTAATTTTGAATATATGTATTACAGTGAAAGGCACATTATCATTCATCCCCTCAAATTATTCCCCCTCACTTTGAACACAGTAATACCATCATTCATGCCACTTTGAGAAGCAGCTCTGGAAATCTTCTTTCTCAAGTGTCTTTTTAACGGATTATCAAAAACACAGTGTTCTGATCTCAAATCCAGCCGCATGAGCTCTAGTTGTGAAAGTACCTACCTTAAAATTTTGAAGTCCTCTTTCAAAGTGAGACTAGCAGCCTCTTGCAAGATCTCGGACTGTTTCTCCTTTTTGGCAGGAAGAAGATGTGTGACTTGCAGGGAAGACACTAAAAGGCCATACTACTTGCTTCTCTTATCTCTTTCAGTATGGCTCTACAGACACTTCCTCTCAAAGTATTCACTGTGAGAGCCAGGCACCGTGCTGTAAATATCCCACCCTGCAGAGTCCATACTCTAAGTCACGTCAGACCAGGTTCGGGCAGGTGACTACAACTACCAGCCCATGAGTCATGTCCAGCCTCTCTAGTCATGTCAGTTGAGACTCAAGGTATCTTGAAGAAAAGAATTTGTCTTTCTGAATTCCTGACCCAAAGATTCATGAAGATAAGTAAATGGTCATTTCTTATAGCACTAATTCCACTTCTTGCTTGACACTTCAGCTGTTTCTGAGTTTGGGGTATCATAGATATAACTGCTATACACATTTGAATTCAATTCCTAGGGAAGACATACTGCTTTCATTTCTTATTTGTAAAAATCTTGAAGTTTAGCTCAGAAGGTAGGTAGATATTTTTCTAATTATTTTTGGAAAGTGCCAAACTGCTTTCCAAGTTTGTGTAATTTTAGCTCATAGCACGAGATGATGAATTATATCCATGTCAATTTTGGGGTTAGACTTTTTAAAAAGTTCAACTGCTGGGTATAGTGGACTACACTTGTAATTCCGGTATGGGAGGTGAGGAAGGAGGATTGCTGGGAGTTGGAGGCTGGCCTGGGCTACATAGGGTGATCAAGGCCAATCTGAACTACATAGTGAGATTCTATCTCAAAACCAAAACCAATAATAATAATAATAATAACAATAATAACAAACTTCAACCATTTCAGTGGAACCTCACTCTGGTTTAATTTGATTTTCCAAATGACCAGTAATGTTGAGGGTCAACTCAGTGCTACCTGTACATCTTCTTTGGAGAAATGGCTGATTTTCTCTTGGTTATGGGTCATCGTTTTTTCATTTATTTGAATATCTGATAATTAAAGATTTGAAGACAGACATTAAAAATATTGTTAGGTGCTAAGTTCATTTTATATTTTGTAAATGTTGTTAGACTTTTTGAATATGCATCTAATTTACATGGACTTGATTTAATTCTTGAGGTTTGCTCTTCAGGTTTATAAAGGCAAATTTAGAGACAACCTTAGTGTAAGGCTAATTAAACTTCAGTACTGGGGTCATATCTTTCTAAGAACTCTCAGTGAATAAGATTTTACATTTGCTTGGTAAAAATAATAACTGTTCTCAGATTTGGAATGCTCCTTTCATTAATTCTCAGACTTGACAATTTTCTTCGACAAATTTCTGGTTGGTATCCAATGAAAGATTAAAGGGAATTCCTCTGAGGATCTCTGTATTACTTGTTTTTCTTCAGTATTGTGTTGTGCAAAGTTTTTTTCTGCTTTGGCCTCCTGAAGTCCAGTCTCATGTCTCCCAACTTTGTAGGATCTCATGGATTTTTGGTTTCTTCTTATACCGAACCCTTCAAACTTTCTCTGGGTGACAAGTGTGGGCAGTCATAAGATGCAAGAAATGCCATGGATCACACTCTAGCAAAGTCTGTTGTCCGAAGTCTGACAAACATTGTTTTAGACATTCTACACAATTTTTAAAAATTATTGAGCTGGGGCGGTAAATCCTGTTCCCCAAACTTTTATCATGACTGAAAAAGCCAGCCACAAAATATCTTTTCTGCTCCTTTATTCTCAGCTTCTCTCTTTTTAGATATAAGGTATATAATCAATAATTCAATAAATATTCAGCATTTCCTTAGTGTTCTAGTCTTTTAATTTGTCTTTCAAGAGCTCCTCCATTTAAAACCTAATTACAGAGGTACTTTTATTCTTTTTGAAAATTTTCTCTTCTGCCAATTTATTTTTCTCACTTTTTGCTCTTTCAGTATTTAATTTTAATTTCTTATTTAGAAATTTAGCTGTAACTATTTTGATATTTGAATAGTTTTTCTAGATTTTTAATATGTGTCAATGTATCACAATATATTCAGATTTAATATTGTAAGATTTAATTTGAATATAATTATCTCTTAAAGTCACAGGCAGACTTGTTCATACTAGAAAAAAACAGAATGCAATGACATATTCACATTTTTAATATTACTTGTAATATCAAGACCATAATCCCTCCTTTTTAATATGTGTATAGTGTATCAAGCACTTTTAAAATTAGCATTAAGCTTTCATTTTAGACAGTAAGATTAGTTGTCATGGTATTGCCCTTAATTTGTTTAAAAACGTGACTCTCCATAATATTCTTTCACTTAAAAAATAGCAAATTGCTAGTTGAATTAGCACAGGAAACACGGGGGTGCTGTAAAGCAAAATTCTTTTAAAAAGTAATCTCAGTTCTGTTTCTGAAAATATCACAAAGAGCTTATGGTCATACATAGAATGTCTTCCAACTTGTAGCAGTTCTCATGTAATCTGCATAACCGTCACAAAAGAATAATCAAATAGGAGCATGTGAATGCGGGGCATGCACACAGACACACACATGTAGATAGGCGGATGGATGGAGCTCGATGAGATATAGATGGAGACTGAGACTGAATATATTCAGAATCCCAATTCTGCCCCTAGAGCTTTCATTCTACTCCTTAGGTAGGTCTGAGTGTTTCTTCCATGAACAGACTGAAAAAGCCACCAACCCATGCCTGAGAAGGCTGGTAAAATTACTAAAGTTACAGAGGCAGCTATTCCAAGTTGTGTTGCCCTTATGGAAATGACTTGATTCTTTTTGGTCATTTTCCATCAGCAAGAATGGTGAAATCCTGTGGGGGTGCAGGGGGTGTCATCTGAAGAAATTAATAAAGCTATGTTTGGTGACTAATACTTCTGGGACTATAATAAAAATGAATAAATTCTGGCCAGGTATTTAGATCAGTGATTTCACCATAAGCCTCACAAGTGTAAGGTCCCTAGTTTGATCCCCGGTACAAAAATAAACAAGCAAAGCAAACAAAGCAAAACAATAAATTCAGTAAGCAAAAATGTGTGCCTTTCCTCCCTATGAAATTGCTGAAGGACATTTTTATATGGATTAGAATAACAATGTTGTTTCTAATCATGTTACTGACTTGAAAGTCCAACTTTGGTTTTTGTTCTTTTGCTCTTCCTCATAGGAGAAAACAAAGAATCACATTTTACCATCTACAAATGAAGAGAGTCCTACTTTCTCATCTTCTGCTTTTCCTTAGTGCCCTGCAATGATGTTGGCTTTTACAGTGTACCAAGAATTAGTGACACCAAAGTTAGAATTCTATTAGGCATAAGAACAGTGTCCTAAAATAGAGCCAGGAAGCCCAAAGTGGCTGCTCAGTGATGATCTTCCAGGGTTCTTCCAGAAATATCTGCCAGCTGTCGGGGAAATATCTTCAGCTTCCTGGGACCTCCACAGAGCATGATCAGGCAGTTCGTTGGCTCAGGAGGGCATGAGTCCTGCATGGGCACTATGAGAATATTGTATAGATTGGACCCAAAAAACTGTGTAGTCTTTTGTGGGGGAGAGATTATATTGCTTACCCAATCACACTAGCTCCCTTTCAAGCCCTTCAAAAACCACTAGCAAAAGGATTCTTACGGTTCTTCCACTTAGAATTCCTTCCCAACTAGCGGAAGCTTTATTGTCTTGCCTTTATATCTTTTAAATAAATTTGCTTCCACCCTACCTCCGCAGTCATTGCATTCTTCATCACCATGGGACACAGACCCAGTGTTCTGGTAAAAATAATTTATCTTTAGAAAATAATGCTATGCTCTCCTTTCTTTGTCATAACCTCTTAGTTTTTCTTCTTAAATTCCAGATGAACTTGGTTGTGATTGCATATTCCTATAACTTCAGTGCTCTGGGAGACTGAGGCAGAAGGATTACAAATTCTAGTCCATTCTGGGCAATTTAGATCCTATCTCAAGTAAACAAAACTTCTAGACAACTGGATACCTCGAAACTTTTTTTAACAAACTTGCAACCTCATGCTTAAGAGGCAGGAGGTGAAACCCCTGAGCTAAATGACCAGCCCAGCAATTGGACACCTTGATGGGAACTTTGTAACTCTAATTTTAGGGTGATTTCATAGGAAATTATAGTTGTCTAAAAAATATTTTAAGTCACATCAATATGCTTTCTTTTCATAATGTCAAAAAACATGAATTTTCAAATTTCCAAAATTCTAACAAATTGCAAATCAAAATAGAGACCATACTGATTTGAAAATTTTGAATATTAAACTCTTTTCTTTTGTTTATATATGGGAAAACTGTGCCACAGAGAAAAAACTAACTGCAAATTTGACGAAAGTTACCATTTGAATTTAATGGGCCTCTCATGGATGCTTTTCAACATATTCATTACATTATTGTCCTAGAAAAAAATTACTGCTCTCTTTTTCCTTAAACAGTAAAATAATGTTATTGATTCATACTACAGGATAAATTTCTATTTTAATGAAATAATGTCCAACAATTACAATGCACATATAGACATTTTGGTCCAAGCCAAAAAGTTTTGAGAACAGGGAAGGGTTATCATTTATCATTTTCTGATAGGAAAGAATTTTTTCTCTCTTTGGCTATTGCTTGCTTACAGTTAGTACCAGCAGGTGGGGAGGAAGAAGCAACTCACTTCAAATTGGTTTATGTGATTCTCAGCAATGCAGACAAACTATACGATGGGTGTGCTATTTAATTATACTATTGTAAAAGCTGTAATTATATCTCCTAAGTGCACTTTTATGTCTGTATACATAAGAGATTTCAAGGAATATCTTTTATACCCCAACATGCGTTGTCTGGGTGTCTGGAATTATTTTTAGGTTTGTGTGTGTGTGTGTGTGTGTGTGTGTGTGTGTGTGTGTGTGTGTTTGCTTTTGATTTTATA
>NW_022900930.1:36635693-36642324 GCF_012274545.1 Fukomys damarensis
GAGTATTTTTGTTTGTGTGTGTGTGTGTGTGTGTGTGTGTGTGTGTGTGTGTTTGCTTTTGATTTTATAATCAATAGTGATTTCTACATGAAAGTATCTATTCAGAAATACCTTTTGAAAATACAGGAGATAAGGAAATATAAACAAAGTGATCTTTGATGTAAACTATGGCTTTGTGAATGCAAACTTTATAAGCTTTACAAGTTAAATTAAGCCGTTTAAAAACACACATTTTGAACATTACAAAAAGAAGTATCTGATATCTCAATCTGTTGCACAATTTATATAGGCATTAACAGTGAGATCTAAAGAACTAATGGTGTTCACTATATTCAATTTAGACTACCATTTGTGTCATGTTCTTACCCTCTTTGCGATCCATTAGGAAAATGGCTTTGCCTTATTATACGAAATAAACATGATTTATTTTAAGGTTGCTATTAGTCTTTGGACTCATGCTGCATCCTCAGCTGTTAGGAAGCTATTGTAGCCAGCTGAAGTGCATTCAACATCTGAAACTGATGAAAAACATTTGCCAAAAGGCAAAAGAAAATTGACTTGAACAATTCAAAGATTCAATGTAAATGAGCTGCTGTTCTTTTACTGCTTTTGTTTTCACATTTTCCTTTTCACTGCGCTCTGTCAAAAGCACAGGTAGACAAATCATATATGCAGCACTGTCAAATTTTCCTATAAACTACTCTCATGAAGTTATAATGTTACTACTTCAACAAAGCTCTTTATATGTATAAATATTGTTACTTAAAATGGCCAACAGTTTTATATATTTGAATGATATTAATTGGCACAATATTTCATAAAAAGAAAATACCTCTACCTGAAGTCATAATTTACATCATCCACATAGTGCTTCTAAGAAATCTTTTCTTATTAGCCTCTAGCCAGCTGAATACTAACGCCCTCCTGCCGTGCTCTCTGATGTAAACCATGCCAAGCTTTATTTAGGCTTCTTGAAACTTCTTCCCAAAAAGTTCTAAAGCAAAATTTTCTGGCAATTTTTGTGTGGGCAAAGAAGGTAAGGACAGAGTTTTGCATTGTCAGTAGGCTGATTTGATTTAGTGGTACCTGGAGTCACACACTTGGTTCTTGCCGTTATTTGGTCACAAACCAAGTTGCCCAGAAGGGAAACAAATTTCCCCATAAAGTCACCATTGAACCTAACCGTTGAATTTGACTCAGTTCTCGTCCAACTCAGTTTGCAACCAGAATTATGGAAAGAATCAAGTTTGTGAACCAAGCTACTGCTGCGCTTCATAAGATCTGCTATGAGTAATTTTTGGGTTGTAACAGTTGACGGCAGCCATCTCCCTTCATGAGCTATATATTGGTAAATATTGATTTAAATGTTTTCACGAGATTTTCTCTACAAGTAGAAAAGCCTAGAAGTAGGACATAGGAAGTATTATGTTTCATTCTTTTTTATCAATAATTAAGTTTATTGGTACAGTTTGGATATACATAATAGTCGCATTCATCATACGGGAATTTGTATCTAATCATGATATAGCTTCATTCATATTTTTCCATTCCCTTCCCCAACCACTACCTATCTTCTCTTCCTTATTTACAAGAACTTTGTTTTCCTTTTGTCTTTTTGTTTTGTTTTGTTTTTCTTCCTTTCCTGTCCTGCTTTTCCCTCTCCCCCGTCCCTTGTGTCCTTTTCCATTTGGACATTTTCTTCCATTTCACAATATCTGTTATACACTTTGGTCCTTATTTACACTTTTAGTTCCTTACACCAGAGAAGCAATGAAATGTATATGTGTGTATCCACTTAATTTCACTTAAGTATATGGTCTCTAGTGGCATCCATTTATCTATAATTGTCTCAAGTTTATCCTGTATTGCTGAGTAGTACTTCATTGTATTAAAAAACACAGCTTTATTCATTCATCGGTTATGCATTCATGGGCATTTGGGCTGTTTCCACGATTTAGCTATTACAAACTCTACTGCTGTAAACATGGTGTCCCTATATCACTTTGTTATGATGTTTTTAATTCTTTTGGGAAGACCTTGAGAAGGGGAATAGCTGAGACAGATGGAATCTCCAGCCCTGGTGTTTTGAGGAATCTCCACACCGTTTTCCACAGCGGTTGCATCAGTCTACTCTCCCACAGTGGAGAAGGGTTCTTTTTTCCCTACAGCCCTGCCAGCATTTGTTATTGGTTGATTTCTTGGCAATAGCCAATCTTTCTAGAGTGAGATAGAGTCTCAGTGCGGTTTTAATTTGATTTCTCTAACTACCAATGATGTTAAACATTTTTTCATACATTTATTTGCCATTTCATTCTTGTATCTACCTGGTTTCTATTGTCATTCTTCATAGATACTGAAATCTGGCTTAGGAAATCATTAACTAGATTAATAACAAGTTTTTTACAACTAATAACTATCTTTTCCATATTTTAATTTGATTTGGTGACATTATCTCAAGTAATGAAGCTTGAGCTATAAATACCTTTATTAAAAAGAAAAGCGCATTCAGAATGTTCTTAAAGTGTAATGTCATTTGAAAGGTAGAAAATAATGCAGTGCTTGAACAACTTCTCTTGATGTTTTTATTCCCCAAAAAATTTCTTAAGGATCAAAAAATCATAAATACAGTAGTCTTGGAAGTATGACTTACTAAATAAAGATTTTTAATGAGAATTAATAGAAATCTATGAGTTTGTCTAATTTTAGTTTATAATCACTTAGCCCATTTAGGAAAGCAGCACAACGTAGTGGTAATGAAGGTGGGATTTCCTGTCAGATTTTCTTGATTGCTCTTTTTATACTAGGAATTATTTGAATTGTTACATTGAGCTCTTTTTTGAAGATGAGTTTAAGAAAGGAGAATGAGCCAAGTGCTGTAGAGCACGCTTGTGATCTCAGCACCGCGCATAGCTGAGACAGGAAGATCACAAGTTCTAGGTGAGTCTTGGCAAAAAAAGCAAACAGGAAAAAAAAATCAGAAATGGGAGGGAAAAAGATGTTCCATATATTTATATATTAATAGTTCTTAGCATTTTATAAATGACATCTAGGATTACCTTCCAGATACAAATATTTTGATAAGATATAATTCTCAAAATGATATTCATACCCTTGCATTTTTGTAATTTCCATTTTAAGAGTCCAGATGATATTTTCAGTATTTGTTGTACCTCTGCGTTGAGGCACTCATCATTTTATCGGGTGGGGGCATCACAGTGAGTTATTAACTACAGTGAGTCATGGCCTCCTTGAGACTGGAAGATAAAATGAAAGAGCAAGGTGACATTTCCTTCAGGCTAGAGCAAAGGCCAAATTATTTCGTAGCGGGCCTTCAATACAGCAAGTCTATTTTTTTTTCTTTGACACAGTATCTCACAATGTAGCCCAGGTTGACCTTGAACTCTTGACTCTTGTGCCCCAGCCTCTGGATTGCTGGGATTACAGGTGCATACCACTGTGTCTGCCAGTAAGCATTCATTAAGGACTATTATTAGTCTCTGTCCATGACTTTTATACATAGAACTATGAATTTTGTCTCACTTAGAGATAATTTTGGAATCATTAAATTTCCATCATTTTTCCCCCTACTATACTTTAGTTAGGCTTCTTTTCCATTCTTCTTACTCTGCTCTATAAAGATAGGACACAAATGTGACCTCCTTCCCCGTCCTGCCAGTGGTTTTCCTCCATTTCTCCTGTTTGTCATTTCATCTTCCTTGCTTCCCTAAAAATTAACCTTTTATAAGATGAGCATTCCCATACTTAGAGAGCCCTTCTTCAGGGATCGTATTTTCTTAAACTAATAGACCTCTAGACACAGCACAGAGTCCTTAGAGTTTACTTCCACTTCATTACTGAAATCTGTATTAGTTACATGCTTTTCTCTTGTCTAATAGCCACAAAGTCATACTGACGTAGGACATAGAACTGAAAGATAATTTTAGAAATGCCTCGTGAACCCAGTCACATCTTTATGTACTTGCCCAAAATGTATTGTGTGGTTTGGTGTAACTGGGGGCATTTGCAACATGTCCATAGCTTGTTTCCTGAGGAAAAATGATCTCTCTCCCAACCTTAATATTAATCCTCATCATGTCAGAAGATCGTGCATTAAATATCACTTCTCTCTATGAGCATGGTGAGAACACCCTGAGGTGAACCAGCTGGAGGGCATTCGAGCCAGCTTAAGCTAGTGTGGTCTTCAGAGACCTCTCAGAAGTCTGGTTTATCTTCATCCCATGTGTGCTCTGCTCAAAATGAGCTCCTCACAAAACAACAGAATGACAAAAGACTTTGGAGTTTGTTTTATATTGTCTTAAATTTTGGAGGAATTTGAGGACAGCTGAAATCTTAAACAGAATTGGAACTAAGTAGGGGAAGATAGAGCTAAATTTGTTATAAAATTAAATGAAAAAAAGGAAAGCTTTTAACCATAACACATTAATTTACAATCAACTGAGTTGTTCTGGAATGTGCAAGGAAAAAAAAGACATTTGTGTTTTATATCCACAATAAAATGCAGTATAAACTTCTTCCACAGAGCATCAACAATAACACTGAAAACAGTCAAACATTATTTCCCATAATAAATGGAGACAAAACCTCTCAGGAGGAACTGGGAAGTAGGTCAATATTAGCTCTCATCAGTAACTCAGTTCTTAGAATAGCCACAATGCACAATAGGATAAAAGAAGAGAGAAATTCAGGTATTGGACACTTACTATGTACTAGTGCTAATGTACATTGAGTAAAGTATTCCAAAAATCTACTCCTGATTCCCCACTTTTCTTGCATTTGGAATAAAAAATATAGAACAGGTATGTAAATACAGCCCATAGTTTTATGAATTTGAGAGTCCAGTGGGAATTTGTTATCTGTGTTTATAAAATAGTCTCTAGATTGGCCAAATTCTTTACTAAAAGTATTCAAAGTGATGTCCATGTGTTCGGGCTCTAAGGATCATCCTAACTCCAAATGCCTTTTTGTTTGCACAGATTTGTAGATTAGAAAAGCAAATATCAGAGTCTTTAAAACAAATCTATAATTCAACTTTTCACTATAACTACCAATATGGTTACTATAAATTCAAGATGATCCATCCCATCTGTATTCTCAGAATAAAAGTAATATCATAAAAATTTAAATGCAAAGTAAAATTCTCAAAATTATTTGAAACCAGTTGTGTCTTTCTATATGACAAGAATCATTTTGACATAGCACAAAATTTGACCAGTCTTGCATTCTGTAATTTCTTCTTTATTAATATTTTGGTACACTTTCAATATACATAATGATCACATTCATCTATCATAGGGAATTTGTAGCAGTACAAAATATATCTTGATTCTTATTTGTTCTCCCACGTCCTCCCTTTACCTCAACCCTTTTCCCTTCCCCATTTACAAAAGGTTTCTTTCCATTTTTTCTTCTATTGTCTTATTTCTTTTTCCCCTTCTTCTCTTCCCTCTACCCGCTCCTGTTTCCCCCTTCTTGTTTGAACATTTTCTTCCTACTTTCCAATGTCTATCAAACATTTTGACCCTTATTTGTACTTTCAGTTTCTCAACACTGAGTAATTATACGATATGTAAACATGTGCACTCAGTACTTTTATTGACTTTATTCTTGAGAAAAAGCTAAACTACAAATGATTTGCTTCTGTTTTATTGTATTTTGTTAAATGTCACGAATATATCTTTACTGTAATAACAGCTGTCAAAAGCTGAGAATGGGGTAAAATGTGCCTGTCCTGGGACACAACACCAAGGGATAATGTCTCCTGCTCTGACACCTAACTAGGTCACTGCTTTTCATTATCAAGGACATAAAAGCCACAGGGTACAATACATTTCTTAATTTTTTTCATTCTAATTTCAGTGTTGTATCTTTTGACTAAGATCTCCCCAATCCCTCTACCTACCAGGCACTGGTAACTGCTGCCTCTGTGAGTTGTTTTATTTCTTTGATTCCAGATGTAAATTCATGAAGTATTTTTCTTTCTGGGAGTTATTTCATTTGATGTAATGCCCTTCAGGTTGATCCAAGTAGCTACAAATGAGATTTCATCATATGTTAAAGAGCTCATCGCTTCTGAGCCTTTTATTGAGATATATATTGCACATATATTCCACATTTTCTCTATGCACTTGTCCATTGAGGAGCACTTAGGTCTATTCTGTATTTTTTTTTTATTATGAAGTCTCACTATACATGGGATGCAGGTATCTGACACACTAATTTCAGTGCCTTTAGATACATAGTCACAAGAAGCATTTCTGGATCATCTATTGGTTCTGTTTTCAATTTTCTAAGAAAGCTCTATTTTGCACAGAGTCCATACTAATTTACATTCCCACCAACAGCATGAAAGGGTTTCCTTTTCTAGCAGGTGTGAGTTAACACTCCCTTGTTGCTTTTATTTGTGTTTTTCTGATGATTAGTGATACTGAGTATCTTTTCATACTTGTGTTTGACACTTATGTCTTTTTTTAAAAGTGTCTAGGAAGGTCCTCTGTTCATTATTTAGACTTTTAATTCTTTAAGTTCAGGAAATATATTGAAATGAAAATTGTTTTTAAATAGAAAAGAAAACTAGTTTTCCTGAAACAGCCTGGAAAAAAAATTTTTTTTT
>NW_022900930.1:36642448-36701920 GCF_012274545.1 Fukomys damarensis
TTTCACCGCTGGTATATTAATGTGTCTGTTAAGCATAGAATCATTTATTAGTGTATGTACTTACCATCCAGAAACTCTTATATCAATCAGAGAGACAAGTACTCCAGCAGCTGGGACAGAAAACCTCTTCACTTCTTGTACATTATGAACCCCTGTAACATTGTGAACACTTCATTTTAATGAGGTTTTCTTTGTGTCCGTCTCATCCTACTTCCCTGTTGATTGACAGTGATCATTCCCACCACGCAGAAGCTCTGATAGAATGATGAAGGGCTGAGCTCTTCCCGCTTCCTACACAGTGTCTTTTCATCTCCTTCTCTGTTCTCTGCTCATGGTTTACCTTGGGCGTCATCAGTCAAAACGCAGTACAGTTTCTGAATACAGGTGTGACAAGGGAGGAAAAAATCGTCACTCTAATTAATGTGAAGTCTATCAAATACCTGCCAGGCTGCAGCTCGACTCTCCCTCTCCAAGCGCAGTCAGAGACAGATCAGGACTAAGATAACAGTTTTTCTTTAAAAAGCAGATGGATTTTTTTTTTCTCCCTCTTTCTCTTTGAAGAGCTACTCAGAGTGAGATGGCTTATTCAAGGCCCTGATATTCTTTTGTTGAACAGGGACTGATCAAATTTTAGAAAGCAATGAAAAGAGAGCCAATGACATCTGGGTTTCTCTTTGTAAGAGAAAATACTCACTAGGGCAACAAAGAAAACATATAAATACTTGGCTTTCACGGAAATACAATGTAATGTGCCACGTTATGTTTGAAATGAGAATAGAGTAAACAAATTTTGGAGTTTTGAAGTTTTCACATCTTGCTGAATTTGGTCCACAGAGCCAGAACAAAATGGTTGGAACGGCAAACCCCTACTATGTTATAAATGTCTTTCATTTTCATGACCAGTCTATTTCTATCCTAAAAGATGATTTGATTTTGACTGAAATTTAATTGCATAGTCATTCACTGTTGTTTATATGTTCTTCATAAAGATATTTTTTCTAAAATATTAGGTGAGATAATGTAGTTTAAAAGTATGAATAATGCTAAACATTTTACTCAGTTGTTTTACCAAGTAAATGAGGTAATATATAAATTTAATTACATCCAGAATCTGGCATTGTATGTGCTCTAAATACTAGTTATTATAATTATGATATTGCTATTATTATTTTAAAATTATAAAATGTTCAGATAGGTAAAGATATGTAACTACAATTACAAAAGGTAATGCACTGGGCTTAGTATGAGAAAAAAGTACATTTCACTGAACTTATTTGGCATGACCATGTTCAATGAGATAAGATAGCTAACCTATACCACATCTTGCTCTGATCTGATTGCATGTAAAATAATATCTAGATTTCTGGGTAAAATAGTTTTTAGACATACACAGAATGTTACTCCACAGAAATATATTAAAAATGGTTTTGTATGTTTTCAAATAGCCAGAAAACATGACACATAAGCAATAACATATGGAAAAATGTAAAATTCAACCCTGGAGGAGTCCTGGTGAGAAAAACCATGATTTTCTCCAAATTTTGGTCATGCTGTTAAGTAACGATTAGTCACTGTATGCGAAGTATCAAAGAACAAAATTAGTTATAATAATTTTGTTATAAAATTTGTTATAAAGATTTAGATTTGGGCTGGGGATATAGCTCAGTGGCTCTGCACCTGCCTTGTAAATTCATTGCCTAGAGTTTGATCCCCGGTATGGCAAAAACAAACAAACAAGCGAAGAATCAATTTATATTCAATATTAAAGAAAAACAAGGGTCAGGATTAGTGTAGAGGCACCATGCTTGCCTGGCAAGTGTGAGGTCCTGAATTCAATCCCTGGTACTGGGAAATACAATACCAAAAATTTTTTTTAAAGAAAAACACTTTAAATTTAAAGGTTTGGGAAATTCTGGTGCTGAGTAGATAAGAACTGCTCAACTTTCTAGCAGAAACAACTGCAAATTCTATATTAAATGTGAAATCAATTACCTGAAGCACCAAGAAATAAACAAAATCATAATGAACAAAAAAAGTCTGGGCTTTTAAGAGGGGAAGTGGAAGGGGTAAGGGAAAGGGAAAAGGGGAAAATAAAAAATAAAAGAACAGGAAAAAATCGAAACAAAGTATTTGTAAATAGGGAAGGCGTGAAGGGAGGCCAGGGAATGGGGAAAATATAAAAACCGAGATAGGTCACGTAAAGGTACAAGATGTCAATAATGAATGTAACTGTATTGATTACCTAAAATGTACCAGTAAAGAACAAAAGAGTTAACATGAAAAAATAAGTATTAGCCCAGGGTTGAATCTTAACTTGCAATATAGTGTTTGGTTCAGATAGAAAGTCTCAGTCCATCAGTTTGAAGAACCAGAAGCCAAGTGTTTTCTAGTTTCATGCATTTTAAGCAATGAAAAATTATCACCTTACATTTCTGTAGTTTAGTAATTGATAAGGATTTCACTAGGATAAGGTCAGAGTGTTGACAGTCTTATATTTCTTCCTGGGACTCCAGAGGAGGAACTCACTTCTTGCCCGTCCTGTTTTTGGAGTACAATCTCATTCCAAAATATGGACCCTTGTCCATCTCAAAACCCAGGAAAACAGCATCTCTTGAAGTACATCTCTGTCTAGCCAAAAACAATAATGATTTTCCAGTTTTGAAGACTTGTGCAGTTATAGTAGGTCTATTCAGGAAATCCAGAATAATCTTCTCATCTTGAAATCCTTAACTTTCATCGCATCTTTAGAGCCCCCTTTGCTATATAAGGTGACAGACACAGGTTTGGAGGACTAGGCAAAGATATCTTTTATGAAGAAAGTAATTTTTATGCCAATTGGGCCTGGGGTAATCGTAGCTTCTGAACCTGAAGTCAAATTCCTGTCTGAAAAAAGTCAACAAAGAACAAGGTCAAATTCTATCTATGATTTTTGTCCAGCTTTTAAAACATTAATTCATGTCACAGCTTCCAAACAGCTAGCAAATGCTCAATAAAAGAACAATTATTAACCCCCTTTCCCTTCATAAAGGAAGAGATAATTTGTTTCAGTTTAGAAAAGCCAACTGCAACCGTAAATGAAAATGGTGATAATGACAATGATAAGTAATAGTAATAAATGATAATAATGTCTAAATAAGAAAAAAGAAAAGACTTCCTTATAATGGGAAAAATTCAAAGACCCAGCTGATGACCTATAGAGAGCAAGCCAGAACAGGAAAATGAACTACACAAGTATCCAAAGAACCTAGAGACTCAAATATCTTTTGAATATACCTTTGTGTGAGAAGATTTGTGTTACATCCCTTACTGCTTAGGGATTTTAAAGGTATGTCTTTAAAGCCCTTCAATTTTAACGCTTATGTCTTTTTGAGATTCCCAGATGTCTATAGAAATTTATTTTAAAATAGTGCTTGAAATTATCAGGTTTGATCTGACCATGAAATGGTTAATGTATGTACTCTTTAATTCCAAGCTACAGTGTGACAAGATACAAACCCACAGCGCACAACAAAGCAGGCAGCCAATGCAGGTGCTGTCTCCACCTGACACAAGCCTTGCTATCTTGGAGCAGATGGAACAGAGAGCACTGGATGGGCTGCTTCCAACATAGAGATAAAACTACAAAGTACAGCATCTTCTCAATGCCAGGTTACCCGACAACATCCGTACGTCTGCCCTGACTGCTGTATGGACTCCAACTGCAGATATTTGCTCCAACCCCTATCGAGGACAGATGGGCCGAACCTCTCTTCCAATGCCCTACAGAGCTTTCTGCCTTTTCCTTGTTCAAGACTGATGGCCTCTTGCTTGCCCTTCATCCACCTCTGTCCAGGTGTCTAAAGTCCTAAAGACTCTTTGCTTTCATTAGCCTGCTCTGGTGGTCTCATCCCTCTCCAGTGTTTGTTCCAAAAAGTAGGAATGGTATCAGTAAGAGGAACACTCAGCATGACTGGTTGAGTTGTATAGTGGCACTAATGTGCTTAACATACATGAGGTAATGGGTCCAATCCTTACTACCAGAACAAGAATAACTGCCGAAAGCCCAAGTCATGTCGTTATATTTCACTGAAACGTTGGGCAGGGGACTCCTCTGGCCACGTAGGAGCTCTTCTGTTTAGTTTGATCACATGCTGCCTATTAAGAGACTCCTTGGTAAACCTCAGTTTCAGTAAATTTGGGCAGACATGACAGTAAGAATAATTCAAAATTTGCAGTCTAATAGCATGAAAATTAAACCTAGGATTATTTAACCAGGACTGAGGTATTGTTATTTGCTGATACACGATACTCCAAAAGAAATGTTTATTTTTTTTCTTTTTTCCTTTAGAAGATATGGTAATAATTCTGTTTGATGTTCTATTTTTTCTGCTTAATATTTATGTTTTCCTTATGAGTTGTGCCTATTCTCTTAACGTTTTCATCATCTTGAAATATTTTACTAAGCTTATGATAGTCCTTAATACTTTGGTTATATCTTCAAAGATTCTTAATTTTACCTAACACTTCATTTATGCTGGTGCTTTTAGGTGAAAGAATGTGGAATAGAAAAAACAAATTACATGGTTATCTTTTAAAAGGAAAGAGAGTAAAGCTCATGGAAATGTAGGTAATTTAACTATCCTATTTAAATTATCTAACTTCAATTTAGTACTGACATTAAAGGAAAGGGTAGAGAAGGAAGGGGTTAATAAAAGCTGTTTTTCTAAGGGGGTTAAATCTGAGTGTTCACAAGCTTATGTGGGGAAGATATGAATAAATATCTATCATGGGAAGGTGAGTGGACACTTACTTTTCTTCAGCCAAGGGGGAAAATACCCACAAAATATATTTGTATCTCAAAAGAAATACTCAATTTAGACAACACATCTAGATTTTTAAAGTTTTTTTTTTGTGGTTAAATTGTAGCATGCTCACAGTATTTTGAAAATTCAGGCAATAGAATAAGACATGATTTGTTACACAAAATATCAAGTGGACATTAATGGTAACCCACAAACTCTCTCTCAATTTCCTGGTCAGTTCATCTTCCCAGGGATTATTTCAAATATCCTTAGCTTAAAACAAAACAAAACAAAACAAAAAACAGAAACAAAAACAAAAAGAAACTTCAGCTGTTCATTCCACAATAAATGACCTCCCAACATAGCTTCATAGATAATATCAGATAGCATCTCCCTTAGTTTTGAATCAAAAAGTTGCTGTCGAAACAGCATTTCATAGAGAAAATATCTGAAGCACTTCTCTAACATTATTAACTTGCAGAAAGGAAAACCAAGTGGTGACCAATATTTTGTCATTTCAGAGAGTGCATGAAAACATTTCACTTGTAAGCTGCTACTTTATTTGTTTTATTAAGAAATCTGTTTTGTTTCACAAGTTTAGTATAACGTGTTCAATAAATTCACAGAAGCTGTTGAAAGGAAAGACTTTCAAGATGGTTCAAGGAGAAGGAAATAATACATAGAGAAAACAAATGCTAAGGCTACATCTGTAGATGGTGTTAGAATCCCAAAATTCCATTCCATAGTATTAGTCCAAGAAACAGACAGCTATTAGCCAGGCGCAACATGTATCAGACATAAAAGAGAGGCAGAGAACTAAGCAGTAAGTTCTAATTTTAACCAAACAAACATGGAAGATACGTTTTAGGCTACAAATGTGCAGGACTCTCAAGTATTATGTTTGGGGCAAACTGTGCTTTTGACAAAAACACCAATTCATCTGGTTTACAGATTTCTTTCTTCCCCACAATTAATTAATAGTAATTGAATCTATTTCTTTCTTCCTTATAATAACAAAGCATCCTTCATTTCCCATTGACTTTGTCCGCTACCCCTGAACTCTTCTGAATCTTCAGTTGCCTTCTATACTGAATTACACACAGGAAGGAGTATTTACACATAATCAAATAAGTCTTTTCTGAATCAAATAATACCCACTCTAGACTGTATGGTCTTGAAACTTCTGACTTGCTTCTCTTCTCGAATTTACAACCAACTAAGGAGGCAAAATGCTTTTGACGGCATAACTAAGTGTAAACACTTTTTCCAAAATCAGTGGCACCTTTCTTTTACTCAGTTCAGTTGTTGTGTATATCAGCCCCTCTCTCTCTGTCCATCTATGTATCTACATGTATGTCTGTATCCATGCATCAGCCATTTTATTACCTGACAACTTATTAGCACCGACAATATTCAACAGTCCAAAACATATGTTCCAGCATTACCAGTACTTCTCCTAGAAGTACAGTAATACCTCAATCTCTAAGTGATTTGGATCGATGATGTAAATGCATATGTACTATTCATCCCAGGCCCACTTTCTCCTGCTCTGCTCTTCCCCTCTCCTTCCCTCCCCTCCCCTCCTCTCCTCTCCTCTCCCCCTCCTCATTTTTCTCTCCCCATCACAAGAACCTTCTCCCATCTTCCACATCCCTCACCCCCTTGATGTTTTTATTTCTACCTTTACACAAAGCTTTGGTTTTTCACGTAACAGGAAGTGTAGGTTACAACAGGCCAGTCCTTTGACTTCTTTTCTCTGCAGAAGTACTTCCTGTCTAGTGCCACTTGAACACTGAAGGCCGCAGGAAGTTATTCCAATCTGACACCCATAGTTCAATGTGTTACTGTAATTTACAGAGGAAGAATGCAATGTCTTTAACCATATGGAAAGGTTCACTTCCCAGTTTCCAGAAGAATGAACAATGCCCCCTCAATGAAAGACTTAATTCCCACTGCAATATCTAGGATGAATTCTGTCTTTGGAGCTCAATATGCCATAGTAACTCCAATTTCTCTTTAGGTTCTTCAGAATTTCATGAAATCTAAGGTGCAATTAAATTTTGTATCAAAATAAAAAAATGAAGGGGCTGGGGATTTAGTTCAGTGGTTCCACTGCCTCCTTCACAAGCACAAGGACCCAAGTTTGATCCCCAGTACCAAAAAAAAAAAAAAGTATCTATTTGAACAGTAAGCTATTTCAATAAGCTCAGTTTTAACACTTTATATAAATATTTATATTTCAAGTTATATTTGCAACTTTCACTAATTTAGGATATATATCCGGGAACGAACAAGACAACCTGCACACAAAATTAATACAATGTTTCATAACAATAAACGAATTAATGATTTTTTCATCTAAAAATTATATCTACGTGCTGTTTATGAAATGTCCTCAGAGTTCTGTAAAATTAAAACTGTTTTAGTAAGGAGGTACATAAAGTCACTTTTAAATTCATAGCCATTAATTACCATCTATGGCTCACAAACTTATATTACGAAGCTTTTACAAATGCTTTCTATTACCACGTATTCTCTGAGCTTCCACTCGTGTAACAAATTTCCTCAATAGCCTATGGTTACCAGAATTCATGCGCTGTCCACTCCATCATTCATTCCACACGGTTCCCCACACTTACAGTCTTCTGAGTCTTCCATTACAGTTAACGCACTAGAGGTTACAAATGTAAATTAGTCATAAACCTAGGAGCCACCATTGTAAGCCTCTTGTTTCCCCAAATAACTGTTCCATCAAAACATCTCACTACTTTACCTCTAAAACATCTTCCTGTCATCCACCTACACTTTCTTCCATGTTACTCTTCCATGCACCTGGACTCTTGCAATAGTTTATCACTGACTATGCACTACTTATCAGGCTTGAATTTGTTGTCTACAGAGTAGCAGGATCAGCCTTTCACAAGTACAAACTCCATCATATCATTCTTCTTAAACAATTTTACATATCTGTGGTAGCATTTTCAAATATACCTATGAGTAATTTGATACTCTTCCATTTCAGGGGACAAAATCTAGATTCTCTCTACTTGAGTGTGAGGTGGACTTAGTGAATCACTTCTAGGAATTAAATAGATAACAGTACAAATTTGGGGACTAAGTCATGAAAGTCAATACTGCTTTCTTTTTTTTCCTCATTGAGTTTATTAGTACATTTTAGGTATACAGTACAGTTACATTCATCATTGGTCTCTTGTACCTTTACATGACAGGTCTTGTTTCTCATTTTTCCTCTTGTCCCTGCCCTCCCTTCACCCCTCCTCCCCTCCCCATTTACAAACACTTTATTTCCATTTTTTCATTTTCTCATATTTTTTTCTTTTAATACTGCTTTCTTTCTGTTCTTGAATCATCTTAAGACATTTTTTTTATGAAGCAAGCATTAACTATTTCAATATCCTAATAATTAAACTCCACGTCATCTTCATCTTTACCTTCAAGTTCTCTACAGTCTGGTCTCTGATGAATTCTCAGCCTCATTATAGGCCATGACTCTCTCTCACCTTTGTCCCACCTTCATGTTCTCCACACGCATCGATTTTCTTTTACGTTACAGTATTTTCTATAACTCCTCCTATCACAGGAATTTTTTTTCACAAGATTGCCCCTCTTTGGGGCTCTATTCCCCCATCTGTCAATTATCACAATATCACCAACTCATCTTTTAAATTCAATGCAAAGATCATCTTCTCCAGAGCTTTCCTTGGCCCTCCTATTAAACCCCGAATTGTGGGTGTTATGGTGTTGTTTTTATGATGATTTTTACAAAGGATTGTGTTGCGAGAATGTTATTACTATTACTGTTATTATGGTAATCTCGATGAGTTTTTACCCTACATTATATTTCCAGTGTGGCTGAATTCCTAGGCATCTTGAATAAGTCAATGATAACTAAAATCAAGGCTCAACATTATAAAAGTAAATAAACATGTTGATATTGTATTTTGGTATGTTATGCCCAGTTATATAGTTATATATACAGTACACACACACACACACACACACACACACATGAACTATATGTATGCTGTTTGTGTATATATATATATATATAGTCATAGAGCGTAAGTAGAATTGGAGGAAAGGGTGTACTGGGTATTGAATCTAGGGTCTTTGTATTGCCCTTTATTTGGCTTTATGTTTGTTTGTTTGTTTGTTTTGTTTTTTGAGACAGTCTCAGTAATTTGCTAGGTTTTCCAGGCTGGGCTCAAACTTGCAATCCTTTTAGGTTAATCTCTCAGAGTGCTGGGACTGCAGGCACATACTGCTGTACCTGGCTAGATGGGTTTTTTAAATAAATGCCTTAATTTATATAGAATACAGATTTATTATCCCTTTTAAAAAACTGACAAAATAGGCGAAAGAATAAAGTACCCATTTTAAAAACTGATATAAGCATTTTGATTAATCTTCTTATCTAAATCTATAGTTGATTCACCAGATCAACAGTTATTTCAGCAATTTTTAGACAGGTCCATAATTGAAAGTATTTCTTCATGACATCTGAAGAAAGCCTGCAAAAAAGCACTCTCGCTGAAACCTTCACTTACACATTTCTCAGTGAAGAGAGGAAACCTGCCTATAGAACTCCCATTAATGTCAATGAGAATCACTGAAAAATTCCCAAGCAATACTTTGAAAACATCTTCATTGTTGCCTTGGGGCTATTGCTAATGCTGTGCACAAATAAGATTTAGCTCTTAAAGTGACAATTGCTTTTATACTGCTGAGCCTGTATCTTCATTGATGCTAAACAGAAATGGCAACACAAGAATGCACCATTCATTTTATTTATCTGAAAGGCATTATTATACTATTTCTCTACTATGCCCTAATTTTAAACAAGCAAAACAAATCTTTCTCATGATAAATCTGCAATATGATTAAATGAGGATGACTTCAATGTTTTCCAAAAACACAACACAGTTCTATTTACCAATTGTTTATGAACAAATAGCTGAAATTTCTCTTCAGGTACATGAAATAATAGCTATGGGCTAAATTTTATTTATTATATTTGCATACTTACAATTCAAAACAATATAATTTACATGAGTTTTGATGCAAAATAGATCACAAAAATCAGAAGACAAAAAAGATACTTTTATGGACTCTAGAATTCTGCTCTTTGTATGATATTTTAAGAAGGTGATTCGAATTATTTGTCAAAATAAAATTTATAATTCTAGATTCCAGTTTTTTTTTCCAGTACTGGGTTTCAAACTCAAGACCTTGCCCTTGAGAGGCGGGAACAGGTCCACTAAGCTACATCCCCAGCCCAGCTCCAGGTTTTTGAGGTCATATTTCAACACATCTAAGTGAGAAAGAACCAATTGAAAGTGGATATTTAGAAGAACTCCAAACAGCAGAATCAACTATTGCATTTTTCTTTGCCACTTCTTCCATAATTGTTTTCTGGGCCTTCAGTTTACTTTGGGAAATAAGGATTTTGAAAACAGAATTCCTTTTCCTAA
This sequence comes from Fukomys damarensis, assembly GCF_012274545.1. Classification (NCBI taxonomy): domain Eukaryota; kingdom Metazoa; phylum Chordata; class Mammalia; order Rodentia; family Bathyergidae; genus Fukomys; species Fukomys damarensis. The sequence goes on from NW_022900930.1 coordinate 36,652,722, forward strand.
CTGATTAGATGAGGTAAAAGGACAGAAAGGCAAAATGCTCATTATGGCAATCAATAATGATCTTTGGTAATTTCAAAGTTAATTGGCACTTCTTTTAATTGTTGAAAAAAGTACTATTCAAATATTTATTAATGTTCATCCATTATATTTCTAGTTTATTAATGATGTGCACTGTTCTTTGTACCCAGTTAAAGCAGAATGTCCTGAAATGGTCTGTTCAGAAGTTTCAGTGGGAAAGCAGTTGGCCAAATGATAGATGGTGATGATGACTGTGAAGACGATTTTAACCAGGGTCATGCAGCTGCATGTGCTGAAGAAGAGACTCCAGGCCTGCTCTGACATGCTGCCCATGGGCTCTGTGGTAACCAAAGAGGCTGGCAAACAACATGATCCCAAATATAGGTTCACATTCAATATTTCTGAAGCATTTCTACAAAATATGCTCCGACACCACAACTCACTCTTTTCATGGACAATATTTTGAAGTTCTCAGCTGTAGCATTACTGTGGTACGAGATAGGGTGACATCATGCAGTTAGAATTCTCTGTATTTAGCAATAATAAATAATTTGCCTCCTCATTTCCAATATAGCCATTGAAGTAAAACAATATGGTAAGTGTTAAATAAATATTGTACTATCTTTCTTAGTTTACCATTTGTTTGTTGCTATGTATGGATGGTCCCATACTCTCTGTAATGAGCATTGACTTTGATGGCTTCTATACATTAAAGCCTAAAACTAAAAGACCCACAGGATATTTATACTCTTAAGAATGTTTCAGGTTCTATAAAATCACCAACTTGAGCCATGCTGACTCCGCCTCATAGCCCCATTCCTAAAAATAAATTCTATAATTTGTGTGAATTTTCTTGAGAGGGACTGCTCTTTTCTACATGCTGCTTGGTTTCATGGGAGTTGGCCCCATCCTATTGACCTTGGTAGGTTTAAATAAAATTGTGGTTTCATTTTATTTTCACTGTATGATGATGATAAAGGCTTATCACTAACAGAGGCAGAGAAAAGGCTCCTCTATTCAGTATAAAGGTAATGGATTATCAACCCTTCCATAATGAGAATCAACATCAGAGACTGTTGTACTTTCCACTTGTTCCTCTGCCTCCAACCTGGAGAGTTTGACTTTCATTTGTTGAGATTCAAAGAGAACACAAAGCCTCCAATAAGTAAAGGAAAAAAAATCACTGAAGAACCCTACATAAGTAAAGAGTTGAACACTAAAATGACTATGTAGTCTACATTATTATGTAATGCAAATTTTGGACAAGAAATGAGAAACACTTTAATAAAGTCATGAAATTTCTGTTTCATTAACTATATAACCCAAAAATCTTCTCACTAAAAAAACATTGAATTACTGAATAAACTGTATGTCTCTGAGTACATAGATGAGTTCTCAAGAAAATAAGGGGAATCCAAACTACCTAATTGCAAACCAGTGTTTACTTGGAACTGTAACTGAGTCAAAATTAGAAACTAGAAATCTGGAAAATACCTCAATAAAAGATGCTCTAGAGAAAGAAAAATCAGTGTCTTAGATGATGCAGACATAATAGAAGCCTATCTTTCTGAACCGAAATCCTTGAAATTTCAAAATCACTGGTAGCTTTTCAGTCAGTTTGTGATGTGAAGGTATATTGCCAACTTGCTCAGGAAATTCTACACAGAAAAACTACACATAAGGACGTCCTAAGGCACAAAGGTTTAGACAATAAGAAAATAAAAAATTGATTCAGACAGATACACCCTCAATCCAGGTCACATAAAGTTCAAAAGACTATGTTGTAAAATCAGAAAATAATAAAAAATAATCTTCCATAAACAACAGATGTCATAGATAAAGAAAAGAGACTCTAGATAACAGAATAATTAAGTATGAAATAAACATATTTATTCGAATGAAGAAAAACATAATCAGGATAAAGAAAAATATTTTTAGGATTATAAACGTAGCAAACAAGTAAGAGGTAATAAAAGCAATATTAAAATACCAGCTTTGAAATAAAATAAAACAATTTGATATTAAAAACAGCAATTGAAATGATAAAATAATTGAATGGTGAAAATGGAATGCACTTAGCTAAAAAGAGAATTGGTTTTCTTGGTGATTATTTGCATGGAATCCAGTACACAACATGACAAATGTAGACTATATTAAAAGATTAAGAACCATAGAACATAGAATTAAAAAATCCATAATATTATCAACAGGAATTATAAAAATGACAAAAACAATGTGGTATGGGAAACTTCCAAAGAAATACTGAATGCGATTTTTCAAGTCTCACGAAAGATATGATATTCACTGTGATACAGAATACAAAATGTTTAAGGCTGTACCCCAATCACACAGAAAAATGCAAACATCAAGTGATGTGGAAGATTGCCAAAGAAATTAGAGCCACATGAAATTTCCTGTTGACATGAGTGGAAATTAACTGACAGAAGACTTCCTTAAAATAAAAGTATATCTCCCCAAAATAGAATACCATCAAAATGAAGAGAAGAGTTGTCATCTCTATGGTGGCTGTGTATTGTACAGGTGAGCATATGTGTACCCTATAATATATGCACACATGTGTAATACATTCTCTGCACAAGCACAAGCATTGCTCAACAATATTACCTCAACTGCCCTAATCACTTTCATTGCTCCGACAGCATTCTGCTCTAGACGTCAGTCCTAAAGAGATGCTTTAAAGATGCAAGCCTCATCTTGTCTTTCCCGAGCTTAATTTGGCTCCTTTATCTACCATTGTCTGTAAAATAATATGTAAACATCATAAAGTGTTTTACAATCTTTCTCACTAGATAATGCCTGCTAACTGCTCCAGGCTTAACTCCAAGTACTTTTCCCACACATCTACTTCATTCTATCTTGCTTTAATATATTATTTATTATAAAAATGTTTAATATTGAAGTAAACCTGCCTGCAAATTTATTTAAGAAGCTCTATAGATAATGTTATAGGGAAAAACTTAAAAATGGAAGGTTGGGTGCTTGGTTTAAGAATTCAATCCATCCATCACTCCCAGGTGACATTTTTCAGTATTTATAAGAGAATGCTGAAACTCATAGTGTATGGAGTAAATTTCTCACTAACGACCTCCAGGTACATAACTATAGCAGTGACAATGATGATTTCTCCAAAAACAAAGTGGGATAGGTAGAACTTGTTCAAAGATTATGGCCGGTTTTAGAGCAATGGGGAAACAGGGTTTTGCTGTAAACGAGATGCTCTCAGGAAGTGGTGGCAAATCTCTTCTGAAATACCTTACTGTTTGTTTTTGATTGGAAGGTAGGCCTAATGATGGTAGTTAAAGCTGTGATTTCAAAAGCAGCACCCACCAAGGTGAGGTGGACACAAAATGGTTGATAATTTTTACGTTTGCAGAGCTTCTTGTCTTTATCAGGTTAGGTGGAGTTTATAAGTGCACATCCTTTGTTGCAGTTAGAGTGGCCTTTTCTTAAGCTGTGCTCTCTGAAATTGATATTTAAACACAGAATACCATGGCCTGGCTTTTAGTGTCATGATACATCCAAATTAAAGCTTCCAGGGCTGCTATATTTTTTCAGTGAGTTGAAGAGTACTTGGGGCAAGAAATAATGATTAAAAGCCTTTCTGACAGTGATCAGTATCCTCCTGCATGTAAGATGGATAGGAATAAGGGAAACAAGAGGTAAACAAAGAGAGATACCATTGGAATATAATTGTAATGCTCATAGTATCCTTCTTAAAGTGCTTCTACAAATGAGCTTTGATTTGATCCATATCGTGGATGATACTTTAAGGATAAACATGCCTCTCAGGATTTTTGCTTTCAGCTTTTAAGATCATACTTGCCATAGTTACTTCATGGTTATAGCTAGGATCTTTATCCTCCACGAATTGCATTGGCATCTGTGAGTACAACAATCTTGGAGATTTTGTACTTGCCCTTCCTGACCTAGAGCAATTTTTTCCCACTTCTTGTACCAAACATTGAAATCTATTTATATTTTAGACTACAATTTCTAATTATTTTTCCCAAGTAGTCTTTCCCTTGGCCCTCATTACTTTTTACACTTGTCTCAGAATCATTTGCCTAGCAGACATTTCTCATTTTTTACTATAACTTTGTCTTTAACAGCTGCCTCTCCATTGCAAGAGTCCTAGTTCACTAGAGGAACAAAAGGAATCTGTCTTGTTTAAAGCCATATGTCCTACACTGAGATGATATGTGGTAAAGTCCTCAATACATAATTGATGAATCAAATTACTAACACAACATATTCTCTAATAAATATATCAGTGCCAGTAGCATTTACTCACTTTTTTATTTCAAAAGTTTTTGCAAAGACACACTATGTGTGAAACATTTTGTTCAGGAGCTTGGATATGATTTTAAACTCTGACCAAATAAACAACAAAAAAACCACACTGATACTCCAGACATCTTCAGAGGTTCACAGAGGAGCAGAGTTACAGTGTTTTCTTAGTTTACTTCCCTGGGATCAATTTCAGGTTGTTATGGAAAATCCTAAGAATGTGTTGAGGCAAATTTTTTGTTCTGGAAAAATAAAAGAAAACATATTAACACAATGAGGAGTATTTGCTGTAAAGATACACATGAAATGGGAATTTGCTTGAAATGTAGAAGTAGGAATGCTATCACAGGTGTTATTATAAGACTTCAAACTGCAGGCTCTAATAAAAGAACACAAGAGTGAGATTTCTGGAGGCACCATTGACTAACTCCATGGCTTTGAGAAAGTTATTTCGCTTTTCCAAACTTTGGTTTCCTCATATTTAGAGTGGTGATAATTGTTTCATCAACCTAATCAGGTGACCTGGAAAGTGAAACGGCTGAATCTTTGTCAAATATTTAGACTAATACTTGGAACTGAATTTACATTCAGTAAATGTTATTTGTGAGTTCTAATAGCATAGAGTTTTACCGTAAAATGGTTTTGTATGCAAGACAAATCTGTGTAATTGAAAATGTCATGATCCCCGACTTGCTTGCTTAGCATCTCTTAATTTTTCTTGCTTGCTACCAATTAGCTCCCTTAGCTTCGGTCCATCTCCCAGGGAAGACTTTCAGACTTTCAGTTTCAACACCAGTCATGGCCTTTAAGCTGTAGCTTCTAAAAATTATTGCCTATTTGTGTGTGTGTGTGTGTGTGTGTGTGTGTGTGTGTGTGTGTGTGTGTGTTTTCCAAAGGGGGCAATGAGATTGTCTGATCCTTTCTGTATCACAGGCAGAAACACTACAGGTCCTTGGGTTTCCTTGAGTCAAGCTGTACCATGTGTCTCCTGACCATCTTTGTTTACGGAGGATTTATGCAATGCAACTGATAAAATAATGTATGATGCACAAGATTGCCATATGTATCAATGAAAATGCTGACTTACACATTTCCAAAAAGAAAATTAAGAGTTGTACCTGGAAAAAAAAACAATAAAGTAAAATGAATTAGTTAATAGATAATTTTATTTTTCTATACAATATTATCATTAGATGAAAAAATTTTCCAGCTTTATGAAGTTATAGCTATAAAACAAAAATTGTTTATCTTTAGGTGTTCATTAATTTTTGATGTGTGAATACATTGTAAAATGATTATGATAACAAAGTGAATTAACATCACCTCCTGCTAGTTAGCTCATATTTAAATATGTGGTAAGAACATTTAAGATCCACCATCTTAGTAAAGATCAAGAATTCAATACCTATCATGTTATGTCATCATTCTGTATTTAGGATCTCTAGAATTTACTCATCCTACATATCTGAAAATTTGTAAAAGTATATTATTAAATATATTTTACATTTTTGAGCTAAGAAAATAAAATAAATGAAATTACAAAATACCAAAAATCTCAGTGGATCCAGGAAGCCACAAATTCCTGAAGATATGAAGCCTGCACCTTTCTGATTACCCTTAACAATCCTTGTTAACTTTGAGCTTCTGTTTTGAGGTCTGTGGTTTGTATTGGTGCAGCAGCACTAGCTTGGAGGAAACAGTATACAAACTGCAGAAGGGCTAGATCTATATTGGGTGCTGGGAAGAAGTACATCTCACCTAAGAAGTGCTTAAAATTTCAAATAAGCTTGAGGCCTCATGTAAGTGCCAGATCTCCCTCAGTGGTGCTCAAAACGTCAATTAGATTACAAAATATTTTACAGTATTTAGTGCCTGCAAACATCAAACAGAGATGCTCAGTGGAAGAAAACAGTGCCAATATTCAAAATGGTGATTTGGATACCTCAGGGGCTACAGGTTAGTATTTTAAACATCTTTACAGAATTTATACTTCATACCCAGTGATTATTTTTTTCTCTTTTCCTAATAGCTATTTAGTATAAAGTTGGATTAGCTACTTTCAATTTTCACTTGTATGGGAAATTGCCCTGATTTAATGTCTGTACTTGAGGTTCTGCCAAATTTCACAGGCCAATCCCATTTTATTTACTACATAAATATGTATGGACAACATATGTGAATATCTAAGCTATCATACATCGGAGCATTCTTTCTGTTTCTTGGACATTCAAAATACAACATGAAAGCTTTGTTGTTCTCAAGTAATTTCATTACTTGGTGTTTCTGACCTCTATTGTTTAGTAGAATACCATATACTTATTTATTTTTCAAATGTGATTTTTAGGTTTATCTTTACACGTCAAATCTTTGTCAGAATTACTTCCTGGCCTTTGAAACATCTTTCCAGATCTAGAATTCAAGATCTTGAATTCAGTTCAACATAACAATCCTTATTTCCTTAGGAAAAATGTTTTTTCTATCATGATATCTAAAACATTCTTCTATAGCCAAAAACATTCACTCAAATACTGCAACTGTGTTCTGTAGGTTCTCCTGAGTCAATCCCCTCTATTTTTCTGCCTCGACACACTTATATGTCAGTAAATACAAACATATATATGTACCACATATATATAACCAAAAAGAATATGAATACATGTACTATATATGAAATGTTTGATTTGTTCAGGAGTAATATACATTGTAATATGAATTATCAAAATAATATATGTACATATTCTTATCTCTTTTTAGATCAAATTTGCTCTTTTCCATCTTCTACAAAATTTAATTTCCTCTATAATTATATATTGATAAGTATTATGAACTGACTAAGAAGAAAATTAATTAAGTTCAAATTCAACTCATCTTTTAGGCATTATTGTTTCTGAAAGGTGATAACGTTTGAATAGGTGTGTTACAATTCACACGTTAAACCCTCTGCATCTTTATTCATGTCATTGCTTCAGAAACAGTATCTCCAACCCGCTTTTATGCTAGATAATTCGATACAAGAGGAGAGGCAGAGTAGGGAGAGGAAGAAAAAGAGCATCTTAAAGATTAGGGTGAACGCACTGAGGAGAATGACATTCTGCCTAATCGAGAGCTGTCAATTCTTCAGCTCTCATTTGACCGAGATCCACTACGGAGCTGAAGTAAGGGTGGTGCATGCTTACTGCCGCAGAGCAATGTTTTTGTGGCTGTAGAATTTATTTATCCTTTATAGAAAATTCTCATAAAATTCAAGCTGAAAAAAATAAAGGAAGATCTTTAGATATTTGTTCCAGAAAGCAGTTGCTAAGATGAAGGTTGCAAAATTCCACATAAGCTTATACATGTTGTTCTTGCAATTTTACATGCTAGGTTCTCTTTTTCCTACACATTGCACAGTATTAGACCATTATTCTTTCTGTTAATCAAAAGTAGGAATTTTAGATATGGTTTACCATAGTAAAATGATTGAAAAATTAATTTAAATTTCTGTCATCTTTATTATAAACCATGTCAGTTCAGTGAATCATTCGTTGTCTTAGTAAAAAATAGTTTAATGTTTGCATTTTTTTTTTTTTTGTAATCCTAGCACAAGAAAATGAGCTTTAGTAATGTCAGTGCTGAGTCTGCTAAGCACTCAGTTAATATTGTGCTTGGTCCTTAATCTGTTCCTCATTAACAGCTTTAATAAACATACAGTGACACCCAGTTGAGGTCAAATGTAAGTAGACCTTTGCTTATCATTTCTATGGGGAATCTGTTTAACACTTGGAAATTACCCTTTGAGAAAAACATAGACATTTAGTTTCACAGGCAAATGAACTTCATAAATCCTTCATTTCTAGATTGAACTGTCATCTGGCATGACTTAAATCAGTTTAAATGATAGCTATTAACGACTCTTATATAGTTAGTGAGCCTGATCGGATGGATTTTTCCAGGGATCTATCATGAGTTTATATGAATAGTCTTGAAAAGTTTTATCTGGTCTCATTTCTGTTCTTTGGTTTTATAGTCTTTTCATGGAGTAACCTAAAAACTCTTCGTTCACACTATGCGCACTATTTCCATGTGACCTTGTGTTACGACAGGGACCATTACTTAGGAGTGGGTAAGTGCGAAAGAGCGCCAAGTTAAAAAGGATAAGGGAATCTTTATTTCATTCCTTTTTCTTTATAGTTACTAAAAATTCAATTCCCTCTTGAACCAGATCCCCATCCACTTGCCTGACAGGTTTACTACTATAGCTTCATACTGCAAAACTGTCTGCTAAAAAGGAGGAATACATTTAGGGTGAAAATTGCTTTTACCCTAAGTCTTGTATATTGATAAAAACACACACAAAATTCATATAAATAAAAGCGATCACATGGCAGAAATGGAGGATAGAATTTTACAATATGATGAATGAAAAGCAATAGAGCGACGAATCTTAGTACTACAATTAAAACTTTTTTTTATTTTTGTTTTTTTGATTTTTTGAGACAGGATCTCACTATGTAGTTGAGACTGCCCAGGGTCTCACTATGTAGCCCAGGCTGGTCTTGAACTCACAGCAATCCTCCTGCCTCAGCCTCCTGAGTGCTGGGATTTCAGGAGTGCACCACCATGCCTGGCCTACAAATAAAATTTTATAGAGGACATAATTCTACTCTATGTTGTAAAGCACAGTTGTCTTATTTTTCTCATTGCTGAGACAAAATACCCAACACCCAAAGTTAAAGGAAGAAACATTTTTCTTGGCTCACAGTTCCTAGAGGGTGCAGTCCATAGTCTGCTGGATCCAAGGCAAGGGAAGCAGAGCAGTGGGGCATCACAGAAGAGAAGCAGTTCATGTCAGGCAGAACGCAGCAACCAGCAAGCCAAGCGTAAGCAGTAACCTTCTTACTTATATTCTATGCAGGCTGCCAGGTGAGCAGCACCCTCATCCAGTGTGGGGCACCCTCAATCCTAGCATCACTTCATGAATCAATCCCAGCAGCACACACTCTAAATCCAGCCACCTTCAAAAAGCCCCACCCATGACCACATGAGGGTACAGGAGATATAAATACAGGCCATAAAAATAATCATTATGTGTAAATAGTACTGTCGATTAGAATAGTTTTTTAAAAATGTATTGAAATCTTAGAAGTTTGTGAAAATTTCAATGAACTTTTTACTTATGTATGTACACTACTGTTATTAACTACATTAGAAATTTAATTGTAAATATTTAGAGTATAAGTGTGTTCATTTAATAATAAAAATGGCAAGACTAATGATAACAAAAAATAATACATTGTAGTTAATATAATGAAGCAGAATTTGTTTCCACTATCAAATCTCTTAATACAGTATATGGCTTAATAGAAAAAAGTTGGATTTTCATACCTGCTTCAATAGTCAATCTGTTTTGATATTACTTGACATGTAGCTTCCAGAAAACTCCACACTACATATTGGGAAATACAAATATTCATTGTAGTTTAATGGAAGAATGACTTCCAACAGCCTCATGCACCACATGTGGGGCTTTTGGAAGGTGACTAAATCCTGTGGGCGATAGAGCTGACTTGATGTCAGGAGGCAGCCTGGTCAGAAGAGGCAGGGGCCTAGGGATGTGACCTGAAGGTGTGTCTCCTTCTCAACCCCGCTTCTTGCTCTGTATTTCCTAGGCTCCACGATACAAGCAGATTTCCTCTTCTCGACCTTTCCACCTCACCTTCCTCGCTCGGAGCTGGTCACGTGTGGACAGAAGCTAAAATTAACTTCTTCGCCTTTAAGTTGTGGGTGTTGCTTGTTTGAGGACAAAAGTGGCCAAAACAATATCATCTTAGTATTATTAGGAAATAGTTTTATCTTCATCAACCCTTACAGGAGTCTCCAGCTACTCTACAGGATTTTCAGGTCGGAGATGAGACTGCAGGAACAACTCAGTCTACAGCGCAGTCTTAGAGCTGGCCTGGTCAAATTTAATCAATAACCTTTACTTCCTAATAATGTGTCTTGGAGTAAATTATTGAACTTTTGTAAATCTCAAAATTCTCAAGTACAAAATGGGCTTAATAATAATCACTACCAAATTAAATTGTGTTGAGCTTTATATATGTGCGTATATTTATATACATACACATATTATAGTTATATATACACACACATGTATTTGTGAAATGAACTATCTACATATTTTAGTATAACCTACTATATTTAGTATACAAACTGAGTACTTCTTTGTTCTTATTATACAATGCAAATATCTATCAAAATGGACTTTTGAAATTCACATTTAAATGAAATTTATATTATTATTGTGTATTTAGTTGTTGTGTGACCTTCACATGACCATTCAGCATTTGAGGAAAGTTGTTTTAAATACCTGGAGCTAAAATATTCAACCATAAAACTAATGAACCATGGGATCTCTTTATTGTCAACAGATTCGCTTCAACAAGATGTGCTTCAAGATGGTGGTCTGTGTAGGTCACAATCTCAATTATTTGTTCAACTATGTGTTTTCTACGATTCTATATTTTTAAGATTTTAGTTTTATATTTAAAAATGAAATTGAAATACATAACTATATATATATATATATATATATATTTGAAATATGTACTGATAGGAATGTTGTTGATACCCTGCAACACCTAACATGTATGGAAAGAGATCTGCATGTTTTATTTCTTTTCTCTTTTTTTTTTTGTACCAGGGATTGAACTCAGAACCTTGTGCTTGCGAGGTAGGCAGCAAAACCAGAGATAAATCCCTGGCTCTGCTTATTTTACTTCTTAAGTAGGTATAAAATAAAAAGCTGTACATTGCAAAGATTAAACCTGTAGCAATTGTATTTATTATTGTAACGAAACAAAATTTACAAAAGAGGCAGTATGACACAGAGGGCAAGAATTTTTAATGATTATCATGTGGAATGTTAATTAAGCATAGAGTGAAATTTTAAATACCAATTTCACATATATAAATGTTACAATTTATTTTAATACTAAATTTAAATATAAATGTAAATAATTTGAATAATTGTTTTTATTATTTCTGCTTTATTTTGGTGTGTATAAGCGACACTTTGTGCAGGTTATTAAATATGTATTTAAAAGATACTGAAATCGTACTGATAGATAAATGGGGTTCTACCAGTCAAAATACTTCGGCATCTTCTTTAAATTGTTCCCACATCCCCTCTGCTTCCTCACATGTGAAGGTTTTGTTCAGCATGTCCTCTACTGTTTTATCCCTTAATTTACACCACTATCCTCATTTGAACCCTCCATGCCAGGGGCCACGAGGTAGTGGCATGCTGATCTGCACTGCATAAAGGCATCAATGGAGAGTAAATAAAAACACACATAGCTTGCAGCTTCAGCATTAAGCAGAAAACATAAAGTGCCATGAATGCCAATTTTTATCAATAAAGAAAACCACCAAACTCTTATCATGTGCATGTTCACTTGACAAGGCATACGAGGATTTATTATTAATGAAACACTATAGTAAGCTAGATGAAATGTCATTTGATTTTTTAAAAATATACCTTTATTATTCATTTTAACTATGACCCTTTATAAAATTCTATGGCAACTTTTTTTGTTTGTCTAAGAAAAGTTTTGCTAATGTATTGATATTTTAGCAAAGTTATTTGAACAGGTTTAAAAGGCAGACAGACATGATATTACAGGCTATAAATTAATAAAGAAGTTTTATACAATTAAAATATTATACAGACCTATGGGGTTTACTGAATAACTAGAAGATCCAGAAAAGAAATTAAATCTGAAAAATCAAATCTACTATTAGCACCTACAATATCTCTAAAAATGAGACTTTTAACTGCTTCATTCTTTCCTAATCTATTTCTTAACTTTATCTCATAAACAGTGCTCTCAACCCACCCCCAAAGAATGTAGGATATTAGAAGCCCAATATTAAGAACATACAGACTAAAGAGGAGATAGAAATATAGACTCAGACCAGAGGGTTTAACTTGGAAATCACTAACTTTAATCAATCATAAGGCTTCTGTGCACTGAATATTGTATATAAGGAGTCTATGAATCATAACGTTTTCCGGTAGAATTAAAATTAGCAATATGCAGTATAATTCTTATCAAATTTCTCCCTCATACATTATAGCAAACCTATAGTCACAATATGCATTACACTTGCTTATTTCACACTCAGGGACACAGCAAAGACATTTTTGTGTTTGATGCTTCAGTATTCATTTTATTGTGCTTGTTTGTGTGATGAACGAGCAACACAGACCACATCTTCCCAACCTTTAAGGTAATGCAATAATATAAAAGTCTCCAAATAACTGGAATCACATTAAATACTCCTCTAACTAGGAATAGGTGCTATAGTGAGACAAATCACATTATACATTATTTTCTTCAATGAGCTTCGGTTTGAATCAACCTTAGGATATGATTCACAGCAAAATGTGTAGTTCTTTGAAATCTGGGAGTCGTACTAGCAAAACCACAGATATACATACCGTGACCTGGCACCAAGCCTTTCGTCAACTTTGGGGAGCAACACCAAACACGGGCTATGACGGGACTTGTTGAAGTCAAAGCCACCCTGGGAAGTGGACGGAGGAATAAAGTGGTATCGGTGCCGGTAAGAAACAAAACTGCCCTGGCTAATTGCATATTTTACTAAATGGCTTTGAATTTTAAAAATGCAATGCGTCATTGTATTTTCTCAGAAGCTAATCAAAAGATTGCAGAGTCCTATAAAATTTGGAGACACAAAATGGATGCGGAGAGTCTAGAGGACACCTCAGGTGTAATATTTTAGAAAGTCATTGGAGTAAAATGGCGCACCATGGTTCTGGCAGCAGATGCAGGAATGACGCTCTGGAGAGGAGGTAGGGACCCTGGGATCAGTCAGGGGACAGATGAGGGTCGCAGAGGGAGGTGGGATCTTTAAATTGGGGGTTTATCTTCCACTGCTCATGCCTCTGTCTTCATAAATGGTAATTTTAATAACTCAAAGTCCTCTCTCAATGGGGTCTTCGAAGAAGAGGCCTTGGGGAGCATGTATCTTCTCATTCTGTTCTTGAATCTATCTGGAGACTTTCTTCAGAACCTTCTCGTGCATAAGATGATGGTGTATGCCAAACAGACTTCAGGATAGTATTGGGCCCTCCTAAAGCTTATTTAGAGTTCACAGTTTCTTCAAACTGCAGCCTATAAATCCAGTTCTCCAGCTCCACCAGGAACTTGGTCTGGGACTGGCGGCAAGAGCCTCTGTTGGATGAACGCTTTCCCAGACACAGGCGTGTGCTGCAGCTCATGGTGAGGGCGGGATGGCCGTGCCACCTCCTCTGCCCTCCAGTTGCCACTGCACCATCTTCGATATGGCAACTTTGAAACATTCTTAAGATCTAAATGAATCTTTTTGGTGGACACACAATTTCTGTCTGGTTTTGAAAGAAAACGATGCTCATTTCCAACTATTCAACCCTTTTCAGCATTTTTGGAATGTTCATTTCATTCTATACGTTTATACAGATGCAAATCCTTTTTGAAATATCCTCATTGTTACTTCTGATTTCTTTATCAACACAGTAAACCCACACTGACCTAGGATAACTGCATATTTATATCCTAATTATGGTTTCAATCATTGGAAAGATCTAATTTGGCACATCTAAGGTTTGCTCTTGGCAAGACATTGCTTTTATCAAGAAGTTATCAAACTGGTGATGAAGATAACATTTTAGGTTTGGTGGTTGAAGAAATTTATTTCAAAAATTAGATTACTTGGTTGGAGCCTTGACCTGACTGAAATCCACAGAGCTGATCATCAGAGGAGAAACTCCAGAGTAAGACCTGAGAGTGCAGTTTTGAGGCAAAATTTCGTTCTCTTTCTTTTTTAAAAATTAATTTTATAGGTACATTTAAGGTATACAATATAATGACATTCATCACTGGAAATTTGCACCTTTACATAATCCGTCTTGGTTCTTACTTTTTCCCCATTCCCCTGCCCTCCCTTCAATGCCTCCAATGTTCCCTATGTACAAAGACTTAGTTACCATTTTTTTTCTCAGATTAATTTCATTCCCTTCTATTTTTTTCCCCTTCTCCTCCTACTTCCCCTTCCCCTTTGCACCTTTTCTTTCTATTTCACATTAGCTTTATCTATTGTACCTTTTAGTCTTTATTTACACTTTCAGTTTCTCACACTAGAGAAACTATTCAGTATTTACACATATACGTCCTACTTATTTAACTTGAGTGTTACTTCAATAAGCATCCATAAATGTATGTAGTTTCTCACTCTTTATGGCTGAGTAGTACTCCATTTTATTAAAAAATCACAATTTCTTTATCCAGTCTCCCACTGATGAACAGTTGGGCTGCTTCTGAGTTCTAGTTATCACGAATTGTGCTGCTGTGAACATGGATGCACATATATCACTGTGGTATGATTCTTTTAATTCTTTTGGAAAGATACCAGCATAAGGATAGCTTGGTCAAATGGAAACTCCAAACCTAGTTCTCTGAGGTATCTCCATACTGACTTCCACAGTGATTGCAACAGTCTACACTCCCACCAGCAGTGGAGAAGGGTTCCTCTTTCCCCACAGCCCAGCCAGCATTTGTTATTGGTTAATTTCATGATAGCAGCCAGAATTTCTTGTTCTTCGGAGAAAACTCAGTTTTGTTTTTAAGGACTTGCAGCTGGTTGGATGAGTTTAATAAAGGCTGTTGGATTCATCTTTGTTGAAATAAACTTGACTGTAACTGTTACATGTAACTATTAAATGTCACAGTAAGACATATTTTAGTGTTTGACCAAATATTTGGGGACTATATTCTAGCCAGGTTGACACATAAAAATAACCATCACAGTGAAAAATAGAAATTAAAAAATATACTTAAAATATATATTAAAATATATTAAATGAAGTATAAAAACAAATAGCCAAAAATAAATAAATACAAGGATAACTCCATATCTCCCAAGGTTCTGAAAATATTCTCTCTATATAATATATGAATTACATAAAATCATATATCTTATATTAATTATAATATATTATATATATTATATATAGAGAGAGAGACATAAATGCTCTTCCACTAGAAATCTTGTATGTCTAATTGCTAATTTCAGGTTTGAACTTGCCTGAATTACTGAATTATGTTATCCAGATAGTAGGTAGAGCATTATTTTCAGATGTGTCTGTAAAACTGTTTCCAGAAGTGGTTGGAATTTGAACATGTGAACTGAGTCAGGACTATCTGCCCTTACCCAATGTGGATGGGCAATATCCAGTCCTTTTCAGACCTAGGCAGAATAAAATGTAGAAGAAAGATGGAATCATTTTCTTTCTTTCTCATGGAATTCTCTTTCGTACCATTTCAGACTTCTAGCCTTTGGGCTGCACAACTTGTACCAAGGCCCCACAGATTTTGAGACATTCAACTTCTGACTGAGAGTTATATGCTTGGTGTTGGTCTTTCAAAGCCCTTGGTCACTGGCCTCTCTGGTTCTGCACATTGCACAGTACCCATCAAGGGACTTCTCTGCCTCCCACATTGTCTGGGCCAATTCTTGTTGTATGTCTGCTCTCATTTTCCTGTTTACATTCATCCAATTTGTTGTATTTCTATGGACAACACTGACTAATCCACTATCTAAAATCCTGTAATCTTCATATACCTTCTGAGAATCCATAATTTGGCCACAAGTATCATTTTGCATTCAGACAAAGCAAATACATGAAGCAAATAGCTGATAAAAATTTCTTTATAAAAATAATCATGAAGCAAAATAAAGTAGAACAATACTCCAACCTAAAATAAATACAAAAATAAATACAGTGGACCCTTGATTTATGAACTCAATTCACTCATGAGGGCTGGTTGCAGCTCAATTGACCTATTGAAGACTCAGGCTGCTCTGCACAACCTTCCAAGTCTCTCTCCTGTACAAAGGCAGATCTCAGTGTCTTTAGAAAGACTGGTCCAGGAATTCTCTCTGTATTAAGTACACAGGAAAGGATGTTGTAATGCTTCTTGCATAATTCTTTAAGGGTTAAATCTGTTTCTGAGACCACCTCGAAGCACAAGCAGCCAGCATTCAGGTCATAACTCAAGACTTGGTGAGGTAAAACTGAAATTCTGGTCATAACCCATGCTGTTCCTGTGCCATACCAGTCATAACCTGAGAGTCCATCCACCATATTATTAGGAATTTTTAAGTATAAAATATGTTGAACTCATGATTAAATACTCAAGTGTAATGTCTCAAAGGAAACAAAACAGAAAAATGCAAATAACTGTTTCATTCATTTATGGAAATAAAATTAATATGCATTAGTTCATTTTTTCTTTTTCTAGTTGGCTAAAATGGAAGATGCATCCCTCATTGCTGCCTTCATTTATACACCGCCTTAATTCACTCTTATATCTTATTTTCCTCTATACCTTAGAATGCTTTTTACAGTCTTCCCTAGGGATTATAGCAAACACTTTAACTAAAACTGTTTAGAAGAGACCAATATTCATCCATTTTAATAGTATATAACAAACCTGTTCTAATGTACCTCTCTTTATTTATTTATTTATGTAGAATAGGTCTTACTCTATGGTATTGTGCTTTACATTGAGTAAAAAGAATTGTTTAAACAAAAATAGCCATAGGTTGTCTCATGTATTATCTATTGGATAAATTTACAGGTGCTCTTCATTTCTGTCTGTGCATTTGAGATACATTTTTAGTCCTCTTACACGTTATCCAAAGTTCTTTATTATGTTTTATTTTTAAATTTTATGTATGCATGTATGTATGTATGTATGTATTTATTTATTTATTGGTACTGGGGATTGAACTCAGGTCCTTGTGCTTGCAAGGCAGGCACTGGAACCACTGAGCTCAATCCCCAGCCCTCTTTATTTGTTTTAACAGCATTTCTTCATGCTGTTAATTATCTTGTTCTTTATGTATCAAGGAATGTATTATTCTTTATTTCTAAAGAAAATTTTCATTGAATATGGAATTGTTTCTTGATAGTTTTTCTTTCTATATTTCTTTTTTTAAAATTTTCATTGGGATCTTGTACCTTTACATGATATATCTTGGTTCTTACTTTTCCCCATACCCTTGTGCTCCCTTCACCCCCCACTACACTTTTAATTTTGTTTTACTGTCTTATGACCTTCAGAGTTTCAACGAGAAATTAGCTGTTCCTTTATTTAATATACCCATATGATGAGTTGCTTTTGTTTTTGTTTGCAATAATCTCTTTTTATCTTTGCTTTCAATAATTTGACTGTAGAGTGACCAAATGCATATCTTTTCCAGTTATCCTTTTTAGATTTAATGAAGCTTTTTGGATTTTGTACATTCACTCGTGTCATCAAATTTGGGAACTTGTTGGCCGTTACTCCTCCAAATATTCTTTCTGCTCTATCATTTATCTTCTTCCCTCCCATGGTACATATACTAACTATCCATAATTTTTTAAGTTTTTGTTAGGTTTTTATCATTTCTTTTCCTTTTTGCTTCTCAGGCTAGATAACCTTAACTGATCTCTCTTTGACAAGAGAACAAGTGAAAACACCAGATATCTTTGTATTCGTCTTGAGGTCCACCCATTTTGTTGAATAAATTTTCTTAGATTAAAAAGCAAATTTTTGTAATTTACAGAGTTCTGAAATGTTTTATTTGGAAAACTTTTTCTAGCATACTCATTGCTTTCCAAAGGAGTGGTCTTCTGAAGTTCTTTGCACCACTCCTTTGAAGGTGCAGCTACGATAAAGGTGAGAACTGTCTCTCTAGGGTTCTGTCCTCGCCTTAGATTGGAGAAGGTGTATCTATTACCATTTAATACTGAGTCTTTCCACATATTGATGTGATGAAGAGACAAATCCAAAACAAAAATAAGTAGACATCATACTCATTTTTATTCTGTGACTATATGAAATTATGCTTAAGGATCAAGCAGTAGAATTGAACATTTTTTAAAAAATAAAAATCCTTTAAATTCAAATGGCCCTTCAAATATAAGCATATTTTTATTACATGGTATGTTTATATGTTGAAGGATCTCCTATTCACTTTATTTCTAAGTTATACAGATAAGTAAAGGATAATAGATATTCATCAAGATTAACAGGTTTTTTATTAAAAATGAATTTTGAAGTACAATATTAAATATTATTTACACTTTCAGTTTTTCATACCAGAGGAACTATTCGGTATTTACACATGTGTGTCCTGTTTATTTCACTTAAGAGTATGTCCTTAGTGTGCATCCATTTAGCTATCAATGCCTCTAATTTCTCATTCTTTTTGGCTGAGTAGTACTCCATTTTATTTTTTTTTTAAACCCACATTTTCTTTATCCAGTCTACCATTGGTGAAATTAGAGGTCAGTAGCAAAAGAAATCACAAGAGTTTCATAAACACATAGAAATTGAACAACACTTCCCATAAAAATGTGTCACAGAGGAAACTGAAGAGTTCAGACAGTTCCTACAATTAAATGACAATGTCAATAAATAATATTGGAATCTATGGGACACAATGAAAGCAGTCTTACAAGGGAAATTCATAGTAATACATAGTCATATCAGGAAAACAGAGTGATCTCAAATAAACAACCTGATGCTGAACCTCAAACTTCTAGAAGAAGAGCAAGACAAACCCAAAAATCATATAAGGGAGGAAATTATAAAGACTAGGGCAAAAATTAGTGCAGTGGAGACTAAGAGAATGATACAAAAAAATCGTTGAAGAAAAGAGTCGGTTCTGTGAAAGAATAAACAGAATTGACAAACCCTTAGCCAACCTTATTAAACAAAGATTGTTTTTTGAAATTGAAGTTGAGGATTCTCTTGGCTGTGTTCTTTACTGGTCTACATTAACTAAAGTTTTACTGGAAGCATTGAAAACTAGGATTTAAGGTAGTATTACTGCTATTAAATTTTGTACATAAATCAAACTTGATGTTTGTTGTTTTTATAAAGGGATTATGTTAAAAATGAATTTTTACAGTACTTTTATACATTTTATAATTTTTCCTCCCAACTTTAGCAAGTTTTCATTTTCTTATTATAAAAATATTTTTAAAGTATTTATTTTACCTTATTTAAATAAGGGACTGTTTTATTATTTTTATGAAACTTTGACAAATCCAGAACCACAGGGATTTCCCACTTTGTATTCTTATCAGCAGTTGTAGATTTTCCATTTACATACATAAAAATATTGATACATTTTATGTTAATTTTTGTGTGGGTTGTGAGGTTGTGTTCCATTCTAAATGCATAAAGATATACTGTTGTTTCAGTACTGTTAGTTGAATGACAGTGACACTTTTGTAAAAAAAAAAAAAAAGAGGTTATATAAGGGTCTGGAATCTACATTCTATCTTATTGATACTGTTTCTATTATTATGTCAATGTCACACTCTTGATTATTGTAACTAAAGAATGAAAAATAACCATGTACTATGAGTTATCTATCTTTAATGTTTTTAAAATGAATCCAGATATTCTTGATTCTGTGTATGTTCAAATATTCATCACACTTCTCTATTTTTCACAAAATTATCTTAGGATTCTGATGAAAATTTTGTTGAATACAGAAATTGTTAATAATCCTATCATACTTTTACATGTTTTATTCCAATTTATGCTATTATTTCTTTTTATCAGTCATGAGGCAATGACTAGATTGTCAAATAGTTGGATAACACTGGTGCAATAAGTTATCTTCCTCTTTCCCGATTTTAGATAGACAACATTGAGCTCTTTTCATCATTGATTTTCATGTTAGTTGTAGGATTTTCATAGATGTCTTCTATCAGATAAGGGAATTTTCTTTTATACCTATTTTACTGAAAGCGTTTTAAGATTTTAAAATCAGTTAATGTTATTTTTTTTCTTTTTCTTTTCTTGCTGTATTAAGGACCAAACTTGGGACTTTGTACTTGCAGGGCAGGCGGCAGCACTACTGAGCTAAATCTCTGGCCCAGTTAATGCTAAATTTTCTCAAAAAATTTCTTTTAGATATTAATATGATTAAATTATATTAACATTTTCTAATACTAAAATTATATGATATTCCATGATAACTTCCATGTATTTATGATATACTGTTGAGATCAACTTGCTAAAATTGTACAAAAGAACTCGTATCTATTTTCATAAGTCCAAGGTTTTCTCTTCTATTATTAATGTTGTTCTACTAACATTAATGTTGAATTCTTAAATGAACTAGGATATGACCTTTCTCTTTATTAAGACAGCATTTATAAAAGTTTATAATATCTTTCAAAAATATGTAACATAAAACACTAATAAGGATGTTTTAACTTGTGATTTCTTTTCATGTAAGGTTTCAAGTATTTTATTGAATTAGGGACTTTCAACTTTTCCACTGGTTTTTCTGGAGCTGTTTCAGTATTTTGTATATTTCAATAAATTCACAATTTCACAGAAAGTGTCAAATTTATTTTATAAAGTTTTTCATGTTATTCTGATATTCAAGTCCCATGAACTCTTACTGATTCCCCCTCTTCTTATCGATATTGCTCATCTGTGATTTCTCCTTTTTCACCTATTTTTCAGTGTTGTTGATATAATTCAAAGAATGTACTTTTGGTATTATTGATTTGCTCTGTCTTTTTTTTTTTTTATTTATACCGGGGATTGAACTTGGGTCCTTGCTCTTGGAAGGCAGGCCACCGAACCACTGAGCTAAATCTCCGGTCCCTGCTCTGTCTTTTCTGTATTGTCAATATCTGCATTTATAAATATTTTCTTCTTTTGATTTACCTCTTTGCAAAGTATTTTAAATTGGAAACTTGTTATTCATTTTAGATTTTTCTAACATAAATAGTGAGATATACTTTTCCCAGTAACCAGTTTCATGTATTTTTATAGTGTTTTTATTATCATTTGACAATATTTTTTATTTCTTTATGATTTCTCCTTTGAACATTCAGTTACATAGTTTATTATTCAAAATTATATTTTCATATTCAATTCAATTACAGTGGCATTTCTAGTAATATCATAGTTATTAAATTAAAACAACATTTTCAAGAAAGACACTTTATTATTTTTTTAAATTATTGGACTTACTTTTTGACCCACTGTGTAGTTTAATCTGATTATCATATTATGGGTAAATGAAGAAAACTTATTTATAAAGATGAATTCCAAGAAAGTACATTATAATGTTCAGATTTGTATCCTTGTCAATAGATTTCTTAAATTTATTACATCATTTATAATGAAGTGTTATAATTTCTAGGTATATCTTATAATTTTAAAACTGTTTTTAGCTAAACACTTTTTTCTGATTATTTTGCCTTCCTGATGAGCTAAGACTTTAAAATTATTAGACTGCATTCTTTCTCCCTATGACACATTCTTTTCCTCAAAAACATTATTTCATCTAATGCTAATTTGCTCATTCCATTATTTTTTTCTGCTTCAGTTTCCATACTATATATTCTTTCATCAATTTTCTTTCAATTTTTATTTTACTTTATGTTCAAAATGCATATCTTACATATAGAACATGTCAGATAACTCTTTTTAAATCAACTTTCACAAACTCCTTCCCATTAATTACATATTTAATGAACTTATTGATGTAACTGAGTCTACCTACCAATTTGTTACTGTTTTCTAGTTGTCTCACTCTTTTGTTTGTTTTCTATCTTTAAATGACTTTCTTTTTGTGGCACATTACTACTTTGAGAGCTTACTTTAAATTTTACTATTCCATATTTTATGTGTGTTCATGGGATTATAATATAAATCCTTAATTCTCACAGTTAAAATACTGTTATTACAGTATTGAACTATTACAGTTAAAATACAGAAACCATGGCCACAAGTCTGCCACCCCACCCTGGCTTTATAGACTAGGTCTTGTACGCATTATACTTTCATGCCCTTTAGCCTTTACAAACCAGCTGTATAAATTTAGTCTCAATAAAATTATAAGTTGTAGAAAAAATAAGAAGAAAATAACGCAGCTGTCATTTAGTATTTTCCCAGATGTTTTAAATGCTCTTTACTCCTTTGAGAATCCTTGCCTCCATCAGTATTTAACTGCTTTTGTTCACTCCTCAGTGGTTTCAGGTAGCTACCTTTTCACTAAGGTCAGGTTTTAATAGCTGTTTCCTGCTGACAGGACTGGAGGTCTGTGAATAGAATCTTGTGCAATCAACAAAAATGTGACTCTAAATCTTAAGCTTTCTTTACATGACTAGCTTTAATAAGTCTGGGAGTATAATTTTGCTCCTGAGATATCCTGCCTTACAAGTAGCAATACTTAAGGAAGGATTAAAGTTAAAATACACAAAACACAAGTCAATGTACCTGCTTTTCCTCAAAGAATGTATCCCAAAACAATTTGCCCCAAAATAATATGTTACCTTACCATTATCTGGTAAGCATTATAAAACTGACAGCATTATATGTCATTAAAAACCTATCTGTAAAGTTGTGGTTCAAATATTTATAATCCAGATTTTATTGTTGGAATAAGGCTCACTGTTTGTTTGTATGTTTTCAGCACAATGGACTGGAGCAACTGTGTAATGGGGCTATCCCAATAGAAAATCTGATAAGCAGACATGGCAAGAAACACTGTCTTTTAATTCAGAAGGAATCCTGAAGCAGAAACTAAGAATGTGCTGATTTCTTTAGCCAATTCTTTCACCTTGATCCAAGATCAGTTTTATCCATTGTCTATGGTTAGGATTTAGGTCTAAAATGCCTCCCAGTGTCGCATGTGTTTTGAAAGTCATTGGATCATGGAGGAGATACACTCATCACATCATTTATTCACTGATCAGTTCAGTTGCTAAATGTGCTGTTAGGAGGTGGGGCCTGGTTGCATGTGGGTCACTGGGGCTGTGACTTGGAAAGGTGTATTCTTATCCCAGTTCCTTCCTTCTTTCTCTGCTTCTGGTTGCCATGGTTTAAGCACCTTTTTCCATTGCCATGTCCCTCTGCCATTCTGTTTCTCTGTTGGGTCCAGCCAACCATAGACTAAAACCATGTGTCAAAATAAAATTATTTCTTTAAATTATGGGTATTGAATGTTTTGTCCCAACAACCACTGAGAAAGTGACTAAGTCAGATCATTATACCAGATAAGTGGGTTCACTGCTGTGACTCTACCCAATGCTTTGGAAGAGGTTTACAGGAAGAGTTTGGGAAGGTTTGGAGATACTGGCAGGAGAAACCCTAGGATGTTGTAAACTGAGCTGTGAGATTCCAGTTAGGGCTCAGAAAACAAAACTGCTAATAAAAGTGCAGATAGTAAAAGCCAGACTGAGAAAGTGTCATACAATTTCTACATTTTGCCCATGTCTTAAGACTTTGAGGGAAACTAAACTGAAGGGCAGTGTACCAATTAATACGATGGAGGAAATTTCAAGGCAGCACAACATTCAGACTGTGGCATGGATAGTATTGGCTTTTTATAGCCAGATCTATACTAAGACTCAAGATAAAATATTAGAGCTTAATGATTTGGAAAGTTTTCATTGGTAAGAGCATTCAGTAGCCCCCAAAAGTTGGGACAAGGCAGAGCATTGTTGATGAACACATTAGCATTAGAAAGAAGCCACGTGCTTTGCTTATAAAAGATGGCTTGGTGGTCATCTCGATAATCAGCAAGATCCCACCAATCAATAGTAGCCCAAGGACACAAAACTGTAAAGCTTTCATTCAACAAGAGAACGCCTAATTCCCCTGACCAGAAAGGCTGCCCAAGAAATTTGTTTGCCAGGATTTATTTCAGTGTTCAGTCATTCCGGCGTTCAGAGACCTATGCAGCCACAACCCAAGGAAGGCTGGCTACTCCTCGGCTGGCAGCCAAGTTTGATATCATCCATGTGGTGCTGGTTTTACACGCATGCAGGATGTAAGAGTTGTGCGGTCAGGAAGACTTCTGCCTAGATATCAAAGGGCTGAGAGGCCAGGAAGTATGGCCGTGAGAGAGCAAGTTAAGAAGCTTTGAGAGTGAGACCAAAAGATCAGTGAAGTTCACAGGAAAATGGAGATGCCAGGATAATTTGCAGGTGGGAAGAAAAAAGTCATAGACAGTGAATGGAGCCATCCCTGGAGAGGTTATGAGGGCTGCAACTCTTTGCTCAAATCTTGCCACAGTTAATCCCAGGACATGGGGCATGTTGGATGTGGAAAGACAGGACTT
The DNA here is from genome assembly GCF_012274545.1 of Fukomys damarensis. NCBI lineage: Eukaryota > Metazoa > Chordata > Mammalia > Rodentia > Bathyergidae > Fukomys > Fukomys damarensis. The sequence goes on from NW_022900930.1 coordinate 36,677,241, forward strand.
AATGTTTACTCTGCTGTGTTTTGATATTGCCTTGATCTGATTGCTTTCTATCCTCCTGATTCCTTTCTTTAATAGTGGGAATATTTGCCCTTTGCCGTTGCATGTTGGATGTATTTAACTTTCTTTATGATTCTTATAGGGACTCATAAGTCAGTTTGCCTTCAATTTTAGAAGAGACTGAACTTGGACTTTTCAGCAATGCTGGGACTCTTAAAACTTCTGCGACTCTTAGAGATGTACTTAAGCATTTTGCCTAATGAGATGGACATGAATTCTGTGGGGACAAAGCACAGACTGTTCTGGTTTAAGTCTAAAATGTCCCACCAAAGTCTCATGTGTTTGCAAGGCAAGTGGACCATGGAGTTGCTACGTGCACCAGTGGATTCAATCATCGATGAGTTCAGTAGCTGAATAAATTGTTAGGAAATGAAGCCTGGGTGGAGGTGGGTCAAGGGGCCTGATATCAAGGGTATAATCTTGTGCCTGGTTTATCCCTTCTCTTTCTCCCTCCTGGCTCTCTGTGGTATGGACAGCTTTGCTCTTCCCTGTTTTTCCATCAAGGTGTTTCTGTCTTGGAGTCAGCAGACCATTGAATGTATCAATGAGCCAAAATTAACTTTTCCTCCTCTTAAGTTGTGTGCTTTTAATTTTTTGTCCCAGTAACAGGAAAGTGATTAAGACATATATGAAGGACGAAGGAACACATTTTGTAGTGCATAGTGTTTTCCATTTGTTTCAAATCACAATTTTTTAACACATTTACTTATTTAGAAGCTCTGCGATTTATTTATGTAGCATATTCTTCTGGTAGATGAAATTCCAAGTGCTAGAAAGCAGTTTCCATTAAATATACTGTGCTTTCCAACTGCAAGTCCATGGACTGCTTGTAACAAAAAATATGTGCAAAAGTCTTAAATAGATGGATTTCTCTATCACTGTGGAAGTCATTATAATTGAAGGAAAAATGAACTAGAAATCTGCATGTCTGTCCAAAAACCCATGTTTTTCATTTATGTTCTTTTGCACTCGCCAGACACTCTTTACTCTTCATTTTCCTTTCAATAGACTTCATACCAAATGTTCTAGCCATCATTTATATTACGTTTGCTTTTAAAATGCCTGAAACACCATCCAAATATGCTATTTTTATTAAATGGAAAGCTGAAGAGGGAAAACAAGATATTTCGATGTCAAAGGAAACAGAATAACCTGTATTTTAATCTAAACGATCCAGTCTCGCTGGTCATGTTGATTCCATTTAGCAGGAATAAAACACTTTGTACTTCAATTCACATTGTCAAAGTAAGTGCAGTCTTGTGTTTGACTGTGAAGATAGGAGCACAAGGTGGGAGAAAATAGAGAATCTTTTGGAGCACACAAATGAGATGATTGTATCTGTAAGCTCTGAGTGGGATGTCTGATTTCTTGTGAATCTGTTTTTCAGTTGGTTTTAGTGTGCTCTTGCTGTGCGTGCGAATTACAATTTTTGCTCACACTGAAGATCTTTTTGTTTTATGAATATCATGATTACAAAGCCTGGTAATGAATTACATATTTAAAATAATGAATAGGCTTTTCTGTATAAAAACACTAAATAGGAAATTTCTGTATTTTCTATCACCATACATGTACAGTACAAAAGATATAATTGACAGTTTTAAGCATTGCTTTCTTAGGACTTAGATACCTTTAATAATATGAAGCACAGGTAAAAATCATAATAAAATATTAAACTGCCTCCCATCTAAAAGTACATTGAGTGAAGAAATAGTTTAGATGGATCCAAATTCTTTGAAAGTATTCCTTAACACTGATTCCCTTACTCACTGCAAGACTTCATGGCCAGTTCTATAGAGAACATGAGATGAATGATTAAATGTCCAGCAATGTGCCATTTACAACAATTTTAAGGATAGATTCTAAATGAAGACGTAGTACATGCACTCAAGGGTACACAAGCACCACTGACTTTCAGAAAAAGAATGAGAAATGATGGGTTTTGAGCATAGAAGAGGTTCAGAGAAGGTTAATATTTAAGGTATCTCTTGGAGGACTGTTAACACTGAAGTGGAGAAGAGTGTCCCTTGAATATATAGATTATGATTTAGAAGTGACCCAAGAAGGGTCATGAACCATCTTAAGCAATTTCATCCTAATTTCCTTCTCAAGTTTCCCATGGAGCGGAATGTAATACAGAGTGAAACAGAATTAATGTTACCTATTTGATGTCAAACCGATGGTCTTTGTAAATTGAGAAAATAAATAAATGAACTAAACATTACAAGGGAATGTTTTGATTATCCTGATTTGAAGAACATGTTGCGGTGGTTTGTGATATATTTCAGGAAAGGAATACTGTATCTCTCTTGGCAATACCACATTGCTAGGAATTATAATTCTGTTTCTTTGCCTTTCTAATGTCCCATGTGTTTAAACCTCAGGTTATTCACATGCTGTAAGACACTTTGAAACCAAGCAAACTTTTGAAAATAGGTGAGTACTATCCCCGCTGAATGGTTGCCAAGTATTGTGTGGACTATCACAAGAGAAGGCACTTCACAGGTCACAGCAAGCACTCCTATTGTAGTTCCTGGCCCTAGAGATGCACAGGGGAGAGGGAACTGAGTAGGCTGGACATCATAGTCAGGTCTAGGAATGGGTCCATAGTCCAGTGATGAGTTGGTGACTTCTACTGTCCTCAATCCAGAGCTGCCACGTTAGCCCAGACCTCGGTGATCTCTCCCTTTTTATTCGTCCAGTCACCATCAATGCATCAGGCTTGCCCATAACCCTTGACTTCCCTTGGGAGTTATCATTCTCAATGTCAAAAGATAGTGTCTTTTATAGAAGTAATGGACATAATCAGGTGCACAGGTTAACCACGGTCCCACATGGCAGGGAAAGATAGGAGGAGCAAAAATAAAAGAATAAAAAGCAAACAAAAGTGGGACCAGCCATCTACTAATATTTTCTAAAATATTCTTTCATTATCATTTTCTCAAACTGCCTTTGTTAAGTTCAATCTTATATGAAAGTGAACCTCACAGCTTATTTTCTTCCCTGTGAATTTCATAAGACACAGCATTAAAGAAAATACAGGTATAGGGTACATTTTATTCATACCATTGTTTACTTTGTTTTTGAAGTCTCTCTCCCAGAAAGTAATGAGAATATGCTTCTTTGTTTTTTACCTTTAAGCTGTAATCAAAGTCATCACATCAAAGACAAATAATTGATAATTCCAATAGATGAATTTGAAGAACAGGGAAAATAATAGAAAGAAGAACAGCAAGCTTCTGGAGTTGAGAATAGGGCCTCAAATGTTTAGTTTTGTCAAAGCACCCTGGGCCGGAACAGAAATGATGGGAGTCTCATTTCTTGGAATTTCCTCCTATAGCTTCAAAATTCCATATATTAATTTCAACATTCTTTGATTCAGTCATGATAAACAGAAAGTGTTTGAAAGTATATTACACTTTAGAAGTAAGAAGAATGAATGTATACTCTAGAAGTAATTACTGGAAATTATGAGGTAACATTCCATCTGATGAGCTAAAAGAATTAATTTTTCAATAAATAATATTATGGCTTATATCTTCTCATAAATATCAAATCTGAAATGTAACACTTATTTCTCAAGTTTTCAATTTTTCTGCATTTATTTATCTATTTGTTTATACCTGCAATTTTTATTTTATTATGGGAATGTTTAAAGTACATAATGATTACACTTCTCATGGGGAGTTGGTACATGGCCACCACACATCTTAGTTCTCCTATTCTTTGTTCTCCTTTCCTCTCCCCTTCCTCCTCCTTCCTGCCATCTCTAATCCCATTTGTATTTGCAAAAGATTTATCTCCCCATTGCCTATTATCTACCCATTATTTTTCTCTTTGCTTATATTTTGGGTATATCAGATAAGAGAACTTGTGAGATATTTAACCCTGTGTGCATGATCTCTTTCACTTAACATTGTGGTCTCATGCTTGACCCATTTTCCTCTAAATGACTCAAATTTTTTCTTCGTTATAGTGGAGTACTACTCCAGTGTGTAATCATAGCATATTTTCTTTATCTGTGCATCTGTTGGTGGACATACAGGCCACTTCCAATATTTAGCTAATATGAATTTTGTTGCTATAAACACGGGTATCCATGTATCACTGTAGTATGATGTCTTTAATTCTTCCAGGAAAATACTTAACAGGCACCAGGACAGGTTGAATGAAATCGTGATGTTTAGTTTTTTGAAGAATCTCCATATTGGTATCCATAGTGCTTGTACTAATTTACATTGCTACACGTAAAAGGAAAAAAAGTGCTTCCTTTTTTTAGTAAACCTCTCCAGCCTTTGTTATTACTTGATTTCTTGATGGCGAGAATTCTTCTGAAGTAAGAGAATCTCAATATTATTTTAACTAGTATTTTTTTAATGGACAGTATGATGGCTTGTATCAAGAGGTACCCCCAAAGCACTCCGTGGTCATAACTGAGGCATTAGGGTATATGATGCTGAGATTAAGGATATGATGCTGGGGTTAATGGTGCCCCACCCTGGGTGTGCGTGGCATCACTCAGAAGGCAGGTAGCATGGGTTCTACTTCACTGCTGCTGCTTGCTACTTTCTGCCTTCTGCCTACCCTGGCATTCCTTGGACTGTTTCCGTTCTGCAACTGCCCGCTGTACCACCTTGCTTTGAAGCGTGCCATTTGTGGACTGAAATCTCTACAAACCATGAGCTAAATAAATCTTTCCTCTCTTAACTTGTGGGTATTATTTTGTCTCAGCAATGAAAAAAGTAAGTAAGACAGCCAGAGACGCTGTTTTGTCAATTTGGAATGCAGATATGTCAGAAAAACTGTGACTTACATCTTCATTTATTCATCTTTACTAAAATTTTGATATTAATTTTTAATAGCATATATTCAATCATACTTCTGCAAATCTAGTTTGGATTCAATGCATATACTACTCATGTAAAATTTTAATTTTCTTCTATAATACATATGAGCTTCTTTATGTATCATGGAAGTTGAACTGCATACAAGTACAAATCAAAATCAGTAGAACGATGGTTTATGTATGATCTACAAAGATGATTAGATAGAATACAAATACTTACACTGAGGCTTCTTTTCAGATTCAGTATGTTGAAAGCCAGCCTGGTGTAAAATAATGTCTTTACTTCCACATCTCTTTTGGCAGTCATTATCCAAAGCCACAAATTTGATAACTCATTTCTCTCACCTATACCTTAAGGCTACAGGAAGAGCAGTTATTTGATTTAATGCAGTCACAGCAATGAGGACAGTAAATCAAAATCCATGGTAGTAATAACAGCTATGACTTTGAACAAAAGGTCAATTTTTCAGGTCAGAATATTTATATTTGGAAAATTCATTGTTATACAACTTGATCCTTTTGCCGTTTTGATGTAAAAAGAATAGTTACCCTGAATGCCCTTTCCTTTCTAAGGGTAACCAAGAAATCTGGATTCCTTGAGCCTGGTAAGTTTCATTTTATCAAAGAATAAAATCAATCAGGATGTTTAATGGAAACCACAATACAGAAGGGATTCATGCATTATTTAGAAAAAAAGAAGTTTTCTCTACTTCATATTTGTGCCAAAAATGTAGACATAATGAATGGCTGCCTATTCCTTTTCTGCTTGCATTCTTCTTTTCACATAGGTTATTATTCATTAAAGAAATTCCCAGGTCATTTATTTCAGTCTCAACTGGTATTTTTAAACAACACAAGGGCAGCATGTAATTCACACTGATTTTAGAATTTCTCTTCTCCTTTACAAAATGGAAATCAAGTTATTTTATAAACTGTACAGAATATGAAAGTATTGTTGTCTTCTCATAATATTCAAGTTTTAGAAAGGTGCCCCATGGCATAGCAACATTTAGGGCTATCTTATAAACTATGTTACCATTTTTAAACATTTTTTTTTAAAAAACCAACACCTCAATATGTTGTATACCTGCTATGTCTATACACTACTCATAATGAAGGCTTACTGGTGTCTGTAAACTACTTTTCAACTCAACAAGTAAGTCTTTGCTAGTGATTTACTTTTAACAACCTCTCATTCTGCATACACTTAATTTTATTAGTGCACCTTTGCAGTACATGATGCTTACATTCATCACGGGGAGTTAGTACGTGTGCAGAAAGCATCTTAATTTATTTTTGTGCATTTTCTTCCCACCTCCTCCCTCCCCTTTCACTTCCTCACTTCATATCTTGGTCCCATTCCCACTTACAAGTCAATTACCTCCCTGTTTCATAGTATCAGTCTTTAATTTTGCCCATTAATTGATTTATACTTTGGGTTTTTCATATAAACCACGTGGTATTTAAGTGTGTGTTTCTGAGGTACTTCACTTAGCATTATGATCTCAAGATGCATCTGTTTTCTTACAAATGAATCAAATTCATCCTTTTTCATAGAAGAGCACTACTCCATTGTACTAGAACTCCGTTGCACCACATTTTCTTTACCTGTTGATGTATGTATAGACAGCTTCCATGATTTAGCTGTTGTGATTTGTGCTGTTGTCAACATGGTGTACCTGCATCACTGTAATCTGATGTATTTAAATTTGGAGGAAAATACTGAGTATGGGAATAGCTGGGTTGATTGGAATTCATAGTTTTAGTGTTTTGAGGTAACCCTGTACTGATTTCCATAGTAGTTGCACTAGTTTACATTCCCACCAACAATGTTGAAGCAGACCCTGCCCCGCAAATTCGGGAAGCATTTGTTATTTCTTGAATTCTTGATCTTTGCCATTTGTTTTACAAATGCTCACTCTAGTATTGTATTAGACACAGATGCTGAAAAGCTACCTTTCCAGATGATGTAGTTCAGTCTGTGGTGCACAACAATACTTCAGGCTGCATTGGAAAATCATTCTTTGTTTTGCTAAACTACTCTGATGAAAGCCAAATACTCTAACATATTTGATTAATTTTTTAAATATTCTACCAGTTATATCTGCTACTTGAATGCATTTGTGTTTGTAGTTATTTAGCTGTAGTGCTCTGCTGTAATTCAATTTACATGTCATATTTCTAATGTTTGCCTAATACACCCCAGCCCCAGGAGTCAACACTAAAATATAGCATGATTCCTACAATCAAAAAAAGGCCCTCCTACAACAAATTCAGAAATATAAAATATTTTTATAGCATGTAGTATAGGATTCAGTCATGCGCTCTTCTAGATATGACCTAATAGAGATCGTTACCAATTTCCTTTGTGACAAGTGAGAGTTAAATGCTTCTTGAACTTGAGGATACAAAACTTAAGTCTGTGTGAGTGAGCAAGTCTTATAAAGGCAAACATCAATATATATGTGTACAGACAGATAAGTTGTAACAACATGCTTAAAGATTTCCAATAATTTCTTTTGTCTCTTTCTTTGAATTATGTTATTATTTTAGTTTTTGATTAATACATGTCTCCACTACATAATATTTATATCACTAACGTGGAACTGGTACATGTACATAAGACACGAATGTTTTGTCATCAGTTTTCCATCCCTTTCCTCACCTCTCCTTTCATATATTGATCTCACTTTTGGTGTATGAATTTGAAGGAAGGGATGGAAATTAAGAACATGTTCTCATTAAAAGTTATTCAGGAGTCAGATTATTATTGACTACACTATTTGTCTTTTTGTCCAACAGAGCTTCTTGACTTGATATCTATTCTCCTAATATGACTTAGGTTTATTCTTTGTTGATTAGTCACAAGTGAATGTTTTAAAATTAGCTTTACTCATGAAAAATTGATCCAGGAAGAATTTAAGGGCTTTTAAAGAGTTTTTAAAGACCCTTTACCAAATATAACATTCTGAATATAAAGCAATTTTTAATTTTGGAAATAAATGGTTTAATTAGAACAATAGCACACACTTGTTTATAAGATTATTTATATAATTTGTTGTATATATTGAAAAGTTAAGGTTTAACTACAAGTTGTAATTTATGGTTAAAGTTTAAAAGATAATGTAAATTAAAAATTTCTGATTTAGTGTATTTTAATACTTTTTTTTTTTTGTACCAGGGATCGAACTCAGGTCCTTGCACTTGCAAGGCAGACGGCAGAACCACTGAGCTAAATCCTCAGCCCTAATTTAGTGTATTTTGTATGGTTGTTTTATTTCTCTAAGTTGTAATAAAAATAATTGTTTCTACCATTTATTATTGATGTGTATTGAAACATCAAAATTTAAAGATTCAATGAGCTACAAAAATGATCCCTGAGAATACAGCCTTTAAAAATTAAAGTTTTAAAGCTTCAATTTGTTATTTCCATGACTTTTCGTTCACTAGGACAGCTCTTCGGCTGATTTCTCTAGAGATAGTCTGTATGTGTACTCACCTGCTGTTTGGCCGTAGTTACTGACCAAGTCATCCCACTCATGAACCCAACCTACATTTAGGAGGGAAAGAGCGAGTCATCTCTGAAGCATTATCGGAGAAGCAGCACAGGAGAACAGACAAGGAAGGTATTTTCCGTGGACATGTTTGGTGAAGATAGATCATATCAGTAGAACGTCTATTTCTTTTGTTCTGCTTTTTAGCTTTTCGCTCTTTTCAAAATGACCTCACACAGCTCTCCAATTTAAGTTTTAATTTGAGGCTTATTTAGAACTGTGTTATGTAATTTACTAATATTTGGACATCTTTTCAAAATATTGTCTATGTTTGACTTCTAATTTAGTTCCATTATGAAGAGAGCAGATACACTGAGAAACTTCAGTGTACTTGAATTCATTGTGACTTTCGTTTTTTTATTTTTTAGGGTCCAAGAATATGGAGAAAGATTTCTGCAGACGTGAAAGAATGATACATATTCTCTGCTGTGAGTACAATGCTAGATCAAGTTGGTTCTTCGTGTTCTTTGTGTCTTGGTTATGTGATTCTATTTGTTCTTTAAATTATCAAGATATGTAAAAATATTGAAGGAAAATTTTCACTTGTGTTTTTCTATCAGTTTTGGATTCATGAACTTTCAAGCCTCTTATTAGTCCAAATTAAACTTTTTAAAATAACCACATTATAATTATGTAATGACATTGTTAACCATGGTAACATATATATTTATTTCCTTGAAATCTGTTATTTATTTTACTAATGTGCTCATGCTAGCTATTGTTAGGTTACATTTGATATGGCATATTGTCTTCCATTCTCCTGTGTTTTTTGAAATAAAGTAAAGCTATTACAGGAAGTATTTTGGCTTTTTCTATAATTACTTAGAAAAAAATGGTTTTCTTGCACTATCAAAGACAGACCTAGATTTTGTTTCTCTGCTTAGTGATTGTGCAAATATTGTAGAATATATGTCCACTAACTAAGATGGCTATATCACTAAGCAATATAACCTTAGCATCACAGTTGTATATGACTTCTACTGGGGACTGAAGCACCATTGCATGGATGATTGCACTTTTATTCTGTTTTTGTTGTTGTTGATGATAATTGACATGAATCTATTATCTCTAGGCTGTCATCCTTTTTCTACTGCAGGTCATTTTATTGTGTGATAATATTATGCATTGTCTGCAATTTTAATGAAAATTTCAGGTGCATTCACATGTACTATACACCATACAGTCCATATTCTTCACTAATCCTGCAACCTATATTGTGATATTACCAGGGATTTTTCTTCTCCTGAGTTTTTTTATAATATGGTCTAACCTTCCTTTCTATTTCCTTGTTCTAATTTTCCCCATCACATATGCAAGATTCAATTCAATGTAGGATACTTTATCACTGGAAAATTAGGGGGTAAATTTATGGATTAAGGACCCGAATCATGCTTCCTCATAGATAGATGTAATTTATAACATTTACAGTTAAACAATAATTCTCAACCAGGCTGCACATTTTGCAATCTCCATTCATTCAATTATGAGAAGAGAAAAAATTAATTTCAACTCTTGGGGTTTCATCCTGAAGAAATATAATTGCTATGGGCCTCTATGGCAGTGTCCCTACATATTAGATTGATAGCAAATATTCTGTCGATTGTAACTGTCATTGACTTTATCCATTCTTTTGAGGGCAAAAGAATAACTGCTAAAGCACTTAACTGGTTAAGACACTTGCAACTCTCCTAAATGTAAAGTTGAAAGATCAGAGAGTATCAACAAAATTACACATTGACCTATATTAAGTACTCACTTAGAACTACATCACTTTCAAAGGTTTCAGAGGATCTGCCCTATATATTTTCAGGTCAGAATAGCTGTTGAAGAAAGGGTTCTCCTGATGGTAAGCTAATTTTTGCATTTGGCTGAAGCAGTTATAAATAGATACTAATGATTTTTGGACGCCTTGATGGCTTCTAGCACATTATACATATTAATTATCTCATCATTCCAAGCTCTTTGATTTTTCTCAGGAGGAAGTTGCTAAAAGAAGTCAAAGAATTTGCAGCTCTAGCTTGTACATGTATTAAATAGATGAACAAAATGCAGATTATATCTATTACATGAGACATGAAAAATTGTCAAAATATTATAAAACAATTATGCTAGGCATACTGCACTATCTAGATTCCTTAGAAGCACAATTTAAATAATATATATTACCAAATTGTGGCAGATTATATTAATAATATTACTACTTAGTATTAAAATGAACCTGGATAATCCTGGTTATACTGGGGCAATAAGGTACACTCAAAACTTAATGACTTCAAATAGAAAATATTCTTTAGTGCTCACATAAATCATCCAGTGCAAATTGCTTCAGTACCATTGACACTGTAGGAAAGCTTTAGGATGTGATAGCTATCGTGCAGCACCTCTCTTGTTATCTATGAGAATTCCAGGAAGTCTCACATCGGTGATGAAGTGCTCTCCTCAGACAGACCCACTCCTTATTCATTTAAAATTTATTGGCCAGAAATGGTCACGCGATCCCGCACACTCACAAAAGGGTTGCGAAGGGTAACTTTTTGGTGACCAGCACAAACTATCTTACAGTTTATGGACAAGCTATGTAAACTTTATACGTGCCTCATGAATAAACAGAACTGAGTTTCTGGTATGTCCAGCCAATGTTATATCCTGTTCTAATGAAGACTGGTAGCAAGTGGCCTGTCAGATTTCAAGTCGGAGGAGCGTATGTTTAGGATCATGGAATGGTTTCTTCGACTTGTCTGCAGCAAAGTATTTCCATGTTATTACTAACTAAACCAAGACCTTGGAACTTCATGACAAACAAATATTTTAGTTGAAAGAAAAAATATAAACTAGAGTTTAAATAAGTGTTAAAAAACAAAAATAATCACTATATTTTCTGTATTTATATCATTAAAATATGTAATCACTACATTATGTACAATATGGTTGACATAACATGATTTGTTAGCATTTTCCATCCTGAAGCTTTTCAAATCATGAAGACCTTTAAAATGAGTATGTTGGGCCAGGGACTTAGCTCAGTGGTTCTGCTGCTTGCCTTGTACGGGCAAGGGCCAAAGTTCGATCCCGGTACCAAAAATAAATAAATAAAATAAAATGAATATGTTAATGGAATTATTTTCCTGAATTTTAAGTTAATTAAATGGGATAAGTAAATAGTAATGAAATTATAAAGAGATATATTAATTATTCAAGGATTTTTTACAAATGACTCAACTATTGAGTATTTATTTAGAAATATTTATAGAAGGGCTGGAGATTTATCTCAGTGGTTGTGGCGACTGCCTTGTAAGCCCAAGGACCTGAATTTATTCCTCAGTACCCCCCCAAAAAAGGAACATTTATAGAAAACATGTTATGGGAAAAACATTTTATTATATAACCACACAAACATACATAAAACACACACAAAAGAAAAATCTCCAGTGTCATGGCATTTTTGTACATTCTTGTGTCATAAAAATAATAAAAATTAAATTTGAAAATAATGTCAGACTACCAGCAGTGCCATTAAGTAGGCTAGTCTACCAGAGTACTATGATAAGGACTAGAGATCTCATTAGGAAATAGAAATATGGACTTCTTTAAGAAAAGTTTATGAGATCACTCATATTTGAACTGCTAACTATATGTGGGGAACAAGGAGCAACTTAACTGAGTTTTAGATGAGAACTTTTAGGAACAATTGCACTCCATCTGGGCAATATTTATTTAGTGCTTTTACTTGTTGGGTCCTATAGATGAAACAATGTGCTGCTGGCATCTTTGCTGAAGAACAGTGACCAAATTTTTTTTCTTTTTCTCCTGAGCTGTATTTTGTGTTTCATTGATGTATGAGCCACATCTCCAGCAGTCTGATTTTGATGTCATTAATTTCTTTGACTTGTGTGGTTTCTCCTAGGGCTTCCAGGGCTATGTTGAAGAGACATGATTAGTATGGGTATCCTTTTCGTGTTCCCGATTTTGAAGGGAAATCTGCCCCTTTTTTGGCATTGAGCACAATCGGAGTTGAATATTGAATTTTATCAATTAATTGCATGTGTGCATTGACATCAGATGGTTTGTGTCCATTTGTTAACATAGTATATATTAGTATGTCTTTATTATACTATCCTTGCATCCCAGGGTTAAATTCTACATGATCTCAGTGAATGATTTTATTAATGTCTTATTAAATTGGGGTTGCTACTATTTGTGTTATCATGTGTATTGGGCTACAGTTTTCTTTTTTGTCATATCCTTTCCTGGCTTTGTTATTATGGTAACATTGACCTTTCCAAATAAATTTAGTAGTCTATTTTCTTCATTTTTTTTGGAGAAGTATGAGTAAGGTTTTTATTAGGTGTTTAACATATTCAATAGAGCTCAATCATGATATCTGCAGATCATGGTCTTTTCTACTAGGTGACAACATTTTATTATTGATTCAATATTTTTATTTTTAATGAACTACTCAAATTTTCAATTTCTTCATGATTTAGTCCTCATGACCTATATATTTCCAGTAATTTAAGCACTACTTTTAAATTATTCAATTCATTACCATTTAATTGTTGATAGAAATTCTTATGTTCCCTTCTGCATTTGAACTCTTTCTGATTTTATTGGAGTATTCTCTCTTCGTCTAACTTCTCAAAAACTGAAAACATAATTTCATCAATCTCTTCTATTGTATTTCTAGCAACAATTTCATTTATTTCTGCTCTGATAAGTTACTTCGTTTAGGTCCATTCTTCTAATTTCTAGATACATAACTTTGGTTGTTAATTGAGATCTTTCCCTTTTTAATGTAGAATTTGATGACCACTACTTTCCCTCCTAGAACTGCTTTTTTTCAGTAAACTTTGTTTCTGAATTTTGTTTTATTCTGTTTTACTTATTTCAAGCTATTGTTAGATATTTTTACAGTTGATAACAATTTTTTCATAGTTTTGAGAAACTGTACATATACGTGGAAAAGAATGAAATTGTATGTTTAACTCATATGACACATAAAAAATCAATACAAAATATATTTAAAGTAACAAACTAAAACTGCAAGAAGAAAACACAAAAGAAAACTTTGGCATTTGTATAAACAATGATTTCTCTGCGTAACCTGAAACCAAAATCAAAGCAAAAATAGATTAATGAGAATTACATCAAATTAAAAAGCTTCTGCCCAGAAAATGAAATAATTAAAAGAGTGAAGTCTGAGAAAATGTGCTGAGAAATGGCAGAGGGTATTTATTAAACATATATGTATGTGTGTATAATATTAAAAAATATACATATATATATATATATATATATATATATATATATATATATATAATTCAAAATATATTAGGAACTTGAATAACTCAATAGCAGGCATATAACAATCTAATTGGAAAATAGGCAAGGAACCTGAATACACATTTCTCCAAAGAAGATATAAAAATGCTAATAGATATGAAGAAAGGTACTTAACAATATTAATAATCAGGAGAATGCAAATAGAATTAAAAATGTCATACCATCTCACACTAGTAAGAATGGCTTTTATCAAAAAGACAAAAGAAAAGCCAGGAGTGGAGGTGCACGCCTGTAATCCCAGCACTCAGCAGGCTGAGGCAGGAGGATCGCTGTGAGTTTGAGACCAGCCTGGGCTATGCAGTGAGCTCCAGAGCAGTCTGAACTACATAGTGAGACCCTGTCTCAAAAAACACAACAAAACAAAACAAAACAAAATAAATACATAAATACATAAATAAATAAAATAAAAAATAAATAAAGGCGAAAGATAAGTGTTCTTGTAGATTATTGGTGGGAAGGAAAACTAGTACAGCCATTATAGAAAATAGAACTACCATATAATCAAGCATTCTCATTTTTGACTATGCAAATGAAATTAAAGCAATCTGTAAAAGAGATACATTCTTTTCTTTTTCTCTTTCTTTCTTTCTTTCTTTCTTTCTTTTTTTTGCAGCATTATTTGGAGTGATCAAGGCATCACGCTAAGTGTCTACTGGTGAATGAGTTGATAAGGACAATGTGATGCATGTTGTTCATGTTCAGCTTTTAAAATAACTGTTTTGCCACATTTATGACAACACAGGCAAATAAGGAAGGTGTACTGCTAACTGAATGAAACTCAGATCAGAAAGTGAAGTGATGTCTTAACTTACTCATATGTGAAAACTAAAAATGCTGAACTCATAGAAAAAACAGAATGGCAGTTGTCAGTCTGAGTAAATTATGGTCAAAGTGCACAAAGCTTTACCTTGACAGTATAAATAAGTTGTGGAAACCTAATGTGCAATATAATTGCTATCATGAAAAATAATTTATTTTTTAAATTGTTAAGAGATTAGATCCTTGTTCTCATAATAAAAAACAACACTAAGTATCTGAAGTCATGGATATGTTAACAAGCATGATTTAATCTATTATTTCACAATACACATATATTAGTGTGACACTATGCAATGCAAATATAAAATTTTAGTTTCCAATTGTACCGTAATAAAACTGAAAAAGAAAATAACTTCATATGTGATAATGCTTGCAGTTTAAGTATCACATATAAACTGATATGTCAAGTGTTAAAGTGAAAGGTGTATCAACCACAAGTCTGACCATAGAGATTAGATTCAAATTACATAGTGTTGGGCCTTGAACAGACCAAGTGATGAGCTGTAACCTCATGGGAAGAGATCTGATCCTCCAGAGTACCTTTAAAATCAGCTTAACAGGCAATGGTTATTAAGACACTGCTTTATATTTCGGCAAAAAAAAAGACATCGTAAAATATGCTTTAAAAAATTTGTCAACTTCATTTTCTACAGTTTTCCCATTTTTCCCTTTTCTTTTTTTTTGAAATTATATTTGTAAAAGTGCTTTGAAAACACATTATTACTCTCCTTATTTGTAAAATGATTTTGTCAATAATATTTAAACATCCACAAAGTGAGCTTTCCTCAGCTAAATAAGCAGTTATATTTGAAGACAAGGAACTTTTAGCATATGTGCTGCCGAAGGGAGCACTGAGGACAAGGAACTTAAAACAGGATCATTTTAATATCTGAGTGGTTTCTGGGTATCTTTGTTTATGATTTAAGTTGTCTGGATGCCTGATTTATCCTAAAACATTTTTATTCCCCTGTACACATTTTAGTGAACCAAAACATTTTGGTAAAATTAAATTAAGTGACTCATTTTTTTCTAGGAAGAAATCATCCAACATTTTTCCAGAAAAAAAAAATTCCTTGCAATTCCAGAACTCAAAACTATTTACATAATAATAACCTTTCTAAAGCAGTTCCCTGGAAGTCCTCTTTTCTACCTGTTAGATATTCTGTCATGCCGACCTTGGTGTCATGAACCCATTGAAAACATTTATCTTTCATGGTTATTTTGACTTTGGGGAAGAGTCAGAAGTCACATGGTGCCACAGCCAATGAATTAAGTGAAGGTGGACACATTCTAATATTGTTACCAGCCTGGCTTTCCTTTGGATGGCACTCAGGAGCATTAGTTACTATAGTTTCACCATAGTTTCCCTCACCAAAGAGGACTTCCAGAACCATCTCAGAAAGTGGCAAGGATGGGAAAAGTGTGTCAAAAGCAAAGAGTAGGATTTTAAGCAGATTAAAAACAGCATGGCTCTCACTGTAACAATTTTAAAGCCAAAACATTCACCATATACCATATTAAATCACAATTTGTATGTATGAAGAACTTGACCTGCTTGATTAAATGATATATGTATTTTTAGGTTTTTGAGAAACTTCCTTTCTGTCCTGTATTGTGGCCACGATAGTTTGCGTTCCCACTAGCAGGTTGTTTTTATCATGTAAAATCAATCATCACAAGTCTATCACTCCTCAATAGGATACTCCTATTCATCTCCTAAGCTAAACTTTAAATAGAGGAAAATAGCAAGCTGATAATCCTTCTCAACAGTATAACATCCTATGTAGAACCAAAACAGTACTAAAACCTTCCCAAAACAAAATGGAGCACCCTTTTCAAGAATGTTCTCCTCAGCTCATGGCCACTTTCAAGTCAGCAATCTCAAAACCAAGTAAAGAAGAAACTATACCAATGCAAAATCAGAAGAGAAAGCAAATGACTTCAGTCGAGAATCTGGAGCAGTTGGAGAACCCAAATAACTGGAAAACTGATTCAGTTACTATTTTTGTGTGTCATTTTAAAGCACTTGTTCAAAATATCCATGCTATTGTGTTGGTATACTCCTGTAAATCTAAATAAATCATCTTGCCCTACAAACATATAAATGTATATTGGACTTTTCACATCCAGTTATCATCTTGTGTATATTAATTAGGCTACTGTAGAAAATCTACTGAAATTTTACAAAATTATGAGAGAAAGGGTATTAAGATTTTACAGCAAATGCTAAAGTTAATTATTTTATAAAAACATACTTCTATATTCAGTCTCCAACTGATGGACACTTGGGCTGCTTCCAAGTTTAGCTATTGCAAACTGTGCCGCTATAAACATGGGTGAGCATATATTGTTGTGTTATGATGCTTTTTTTTTTTTTTTTTTTTTTTTGGGTTTATTGGTACATTTAGGGATACAGTACATTTACATTCATTGTTGGGATCATGTACCTTTACATGGCAAGTCTTGATTCTCATTTTTTTCCCCTTACCTCTGCCCTCCCTTCACCCCCTCCTCCCCTCCCCATCTACAAACACTTTATTTTCATCTTTTCATTCTCTCACATTTTTTTCTTTTCCCTTTTTGTTCTTCCCCTACGTATCACACCTTCCCTACACCTTTAGCTCCTTTCCTCCCATTTCTAAATGTCAGTAATCTTATTAGAATGTTATGCATTGTTGCAGAATATTCACACCAGGGAAACTATTTGGTATTTACACATGTGGGACTTATTTATTTCACTTAGGAGTATATCTTCAATATGTATCCATTTTCCTATGAATGAATCTATTCTCTCGCTCTTTATGGCTGAGTAATATTCCATTTTATAGAAAAACCACATCTTCTTTATCCAGTTTCCAACGGATGGGCAAATAGGTTGTTTCCAAGATTTAGCTATTACAAACTGTGCCGCTATAAACATGGGTGCACATACTTCTCTGTGATATGATCCTTTTAGTTCTCTTGGAAAGATACCCAACAGAGGCATGGCTGGGTCAAATGGAACCTCCAGTCCAAGCTCTTTGAGGTATCTCCATATTGATTTCCATAGTGGTTGCACTAGTCTGCACTCCGACCAACAATGGAGGAGGGTTCCTTTCTCCCCACAACCCCGCCAACATTTGTTATTGTGTGATTTCTTGATAGCAGCCATTCTTTGTGGGGTGAGGTGGAATCTCAGTGTTGTTTTCATCTGCATCTCTCGAATGACCAGTGATGTGGAATATTTTTTCACATATTTTCTTGCTGCTTTCACTTCTGTGTATGAGAAATGTCTGTTCATTTCGGATGCCCATTTTTGGATCGGGTCTTTATATTTGGGGGGACTGATTGTTTTGAGTTCTTTATATATCCTTGATAATAGTCCTTTGTCTGAGGTACAGCTGGTAAAAATTTTTTCCCACATTGTAGATTGTCTCTTAGTTCTGCTAATGGTTTCTTTTGAAGTACAGAAGCTTTTTAGTAAGATGAGATCCCAGTTGTTGATTCTTTCTCCCAGTTCCCGTGCTACTGAGGATTTGTTCATAAAGGCTTTTCCTATACCAATGTCTTCCAGAGTTCTACCTAACTTACTTTCCAGCAAGTTTAATGTTTCTGTTTTAATATTTAGATCTTTAATCCATTTGGATTTTAATTTAGTGCATGGCGAAAGACAAGGGTCTAATTTTAATCTGTGACAGGTTGATATCCAGTTTTTCCAACACCATTTATTAAAGAGGCTATCTTTCCTCCACTGAGGATGGTGAGCTCCTTTGTCGAAGATGAGGTAGCTGAGTACATCTGCATTTGTTTTTGTGTCTTCCAGTCTGTTCCATTGATCCTCAGGCCTATTTCTTTGCCAGTACCATGCTGATTTTATCACAGTGGCTTTGTAGTATAGTTTCAAATTGGGAATTGTTACACCTGGTGCCATGTGACTGTTGCCTATAATGGCTTTTGCTATTCTAGGTCTCTTGTGGTTCCAAATGAATTTTTGGATTCTTTTTTCTAGTTCTGTGAAATATAGTGTTGGAATTTCAATTGGTATTGCATTGAATGTATATAGCAGTTTCGGTAGTATGGCCATTTTCACTATGTTGATTCTTCCTACCCAGGAGCAGGGGATATCTTTCCATTTTTTTATATCCTCTTCGATTTCTTTTTTCAGAGTGCTGTAGTTTTCAGTGTAGAGATCTTTTGTTTCTTTTGTTAGATTGATTCCTAGATACTTCATTTTTTTGGATGCTATTGTAAAAGGAATTTTTTCCCTTATTTCTCTTTCTGTCTGTCTGTTATTTGTGTATAGAAAGGCTATTGATTTTTGGGTATTCACCTTGTATCCAGATACTCTACTGAATCTGTCAATTAAGTCTAGAAGTTTTTTGGTGGAGTTTTTTGGATCTTCAATGTAGAGTATCATATCATCAGCAAATAATGATAGTTTAACTTCTTCCTTTCCTATCTTTATTGCTTTAATTTCTTTCTCTTGTCTAATTGCTGTGGCTAATGTTTCCAGAACTATATTGAAGAGAAGTGGCGATAGTGGGCATCCTTGTCTTGTTCCTGATGATGCTTTTTTACCATGGGACTAGCTGGGTCAAGTGGGACCTCTAATTCCTAATTCTTTAAGGAATCTCTACACTAATTTCCACATCAGTTGCACCAGTCTCCAATCCCACTCCCAGTGGAGAAGGTTTCCTTTCTCCCAACAGCCCCAACAGCATTTGTTGTTGGTTGATTTCTTAAAGGCAGCCATTCTTTCTGGAGGGAGGTGGAATCTTAGCATTGTTTTCAATTGCATCTCTTGAGTAAACAGTGATGTTGAACATTTTTCCATATGTTTAGTTGCTATCTTTACTTCTTCATCTGAGAAACATCTATTCATTTCAGCAGCCCATTTTTTGTTGGGTTTTTAAATTTTGGCATCCGAGTTTCTTTTTTCTTTCCTTCTTTTGTTATTGGATAAAGAAGATGTGGATTTTTTTTCTAAAATGGAGTACTACTTAGCCATAAAGAATGATAAACCAGAAACTTATAGCTAAATGGATGCACATTGAGGCCATACTCTAAGTGAAATAAATAGGACATGCATGTTTAAATACCAAATAGATTGTCTGGTGTGAGAAACTGCAAAAGTAAATGAGAACCCAAATGTGTAATAGATAATGTAAAATAGGAAGAAAAGGTCTAAAAGGATGGGAACTAGGGAAGGGGAGGGGAAAGGAAAGGAAAAAATATGAGGAGAAGAAAAAATGGAACTAAAGTTTTTGTAAATAGGGAGGGGAGGAGGGTTGGAAGGGAAGGAAGAGAAATAGGGATAAAACAAGAACCTAGATATATCATGAACAAGAACAAATTCCCAGTGATGAATGTGATCATAATGTATACTTAAAATGTACCAATGAACTTAAAGGAATGAAGAAAACTGTATATCTTTTCCAAAATTATGATTGCAGTGTGTTTTATAATGTTCACTTTGATAGTCATTGCCTTTTCATGTGATGGACTAGAGTTGTGCCTAAATTTTATCCCCCAAAAAATTATTATTTACAATTACTTTAATAGTACTACTAGGAAAAGAAAATTTTATACTACAAAGGGGAAAATATATACTTAATTTTATGAAATTTGTCATTGAAATCATTGATGAGTTCAAAGTTTGGTCAAGCTCTATCTTGGGCTGGGTTGAGGATTAAGAACTTTATGTTGGTTATAGTATTATTCCTTAATCTGTTGTTTTTTTTTTCTCTTTTAGTCTGTTTTTTTACTTATGTTTCCTTGTTCTCCGTTGATAAACACATACTTCCCACTCTGGAATAAAGCCTTTCAAGATTCACAGATCAATCTACCAAAAGGAATGTGTAAGAAACAGTAGAAAATCAAAGTTTTATACTTCTGGACACCATAACTACTACTAAAATTTGCTGCATTCTTAACTCTATGCAATGATTTGATGATGATTTTTTTTAAATACAATTCATACAATAATCTGATGAAAGAGTTGTAATCATTATTATCTTTTTCAGTCCTTTTCAAGGTTTATCAAATAGTAATGAAAAAATGATACCTTTAAATTAGAGCTGTTTGGTATCACAGCTGCCTTATGCAGTGATTCTGTGTAATACTTTAGCCTTCCTACGCCCCTACCTTAAGAGATAAATATGCTCTATAATTCTACAAATCTCCGCTGCTCATATAAAGTTTCTCTTTCATTTGAACTTTTCCTAAGGCATGCCGTGTTTCTCTTTCTAAAAGTATTCATTAATTTGGCCAGTTCTTCAGAGTAAACTAAAATAGTTCAGAGAGAATCATTTATATATTGAGAGAGTCTGTCTCAGAGTGGGAATCTCTGTTCAATTTAATACAAGGCATCTATAGTTCTTTAGTGCCTGAAAGATGAATGAAAGTGTATTTTAGGAGTAGTTACAAAGATTAATTACTTTAGTTATGAATCACGTACCATGAAAAGCAGTAATTTTGCTTAAATAAGTGGGGATAGGTGTTCCTGCAGTCTCTGCTTCACTTTTCTCTTCTTTTTCAAAACTCTCATTCATGATGCCAAAATTCCACTAGGACTCATGAAGCTCATACTGTGTAGCTGTAGCTGGGGCAGTTCTTCCATACAGTTATTTATCTTATAGTCACAGTTTATGCAAATAACACAATTTCTTTGCTTTTGTATAGAAAAACGTATCTCAGATTTTTTTTTTTTTTTTTTTTTTTTTTGGACCAGGGATCAATTGAGTCCTGGCACTTGTGAGATAGAAGGCAAAATCCCCAGCCCTTAGATGGTATGCAGTCTGCATCATGGATTGTCTCAGTGGTTCCCAAGAAAACTCCTAAATTTAATTCTTCCTTATGATAATTCTTTTTTCTTAAATCAGAAATATCAGACAATATTAAATTATAAAAGAAGCAACTTGGACTTAAAATGATTTTGTCAATCTTCACGATTTATCTTTAACTAGTAAACTGTGGCCTCAGCTTATAAAAACATTCACTTATTAGTTTGAGAAATTATCTAAAAAGAGAATGAGCATGGTGATATAGGATATGAATAAAAATGTCAGAAGGTCAGATTTAACTAAGTCATAGACAGTCTAAGGAAAGGAGCTAGTAAAAAGGTTCTATGAATCTGGAGAATTTTCTTAGATAACTGAAGGGACTTGGTCAGCTATTTTTATGATTGTTGTTAAGGATAAAATAACCTTATTTCTTGGGCTCTATATCATTTGGAACATTCATCAAGAAAGGCAGAACATGTTGTTCTCAGCAAATTGAATAAAATAAATGATTATGTTCCCATTATTGCATTAGCAAGGCAGAATGGCAGATACCCAGACAACTTTAAATTTGTAATTAACTGAAAATTTTCACATCAATGCCGTCACACACACACACACACACACACACACACACACACACACACACACACACACATTCCAGACACAAAGAAAGAATAAGTTCCTTGCATATAGTTGCATAGACAAATTATAAAGAAATAGTAAATCAAGTGTCACACAGGTTCTGAAAGAAATGTCACCAGATATAGTATATTTGCTGGGCCGGGATTTAGCTCAGTGGTTCTGCCACCTGCCCTGCAAGTGCACGGACCTGAATTCTATCCCTGTTATAGGAAAAAAAAAAAAAAAAGACATTTGCAAACTAAAGACAAAGAGCATTAGCCATATCTTTATAAACACCAGGTAATTATTAATTGCAAATGGATATTTCTTCTTCTTATCTTCATATATTTACTAAATGAAAAATTTAAAAGCTCCTTCCTTCCTTAGTTTTCAGAAAATAGTTTTATGCTTATGGAATAGATAAAAATCCCCGGGGCTCATATTGTCAAGCAAAAATATTCAATTCCTAACCTCGATGCCAGGACGTAGAGGGACCTTGTGGAGTTGGATGCTGGCAGTGAGAGGAGCCAGTTCACCCAGGCCGCAGAAGTGTTTGGAGGGAATACCCTGCTGAGGAAAGACTGCACAAGAGAGACAAGCAAGCTTTTATTTGAAAGAGGATTGGAAGAGATGTCCATGTGTACATTTTCAAAATAAAAACGGATACTTTTGGGAATAAGTCACCCAGTCCAACTTTTCATTCATGCTCTTTTGGCATAGATTTACTTCTAGTAATGATACAAAAGCTAGTTAGATCATTATATTTCTGCTTCTATAGAGATTTAATATTTCTACAAACAATATTTTATGACATTACAATTCCATATGTATTTGTAATAAATTTATAATAACAACAATAGCTTTAGAATGAAAAATCATTTGCTTAAATTGGTTCTAAAATAATTCATTTATATAACCTAAAGCCATTTCTTTCATAAGTCAATTTCATATTGCAGCTTAAAATATTGTGTATGGCATAAAACTAGTCTGGGGATAATTTCTAAGTGGATTATAAAACATTTATTAATTCTCCAAATGTCTAAAATGTAACAAATCAGCATTAGATATTAAAATGTAAATGGTTTGTCCCACATAACAAATCAATTGTTTACAGTAATAGCTTATATATTCAATTTGCTATTTGCTACAAATAAATTAGTTTAGAGCTTTTATATTCCAAAATAGGTCCAGTGGCCCCATAGACTAAAATAAATAGCATAACTTCTTTATCTAAAATGTAACAATGTTTACTAATACCATAAACAGAGTAAGTTAAAATTAATACCATAATTCAGAGAGAAATGCTTCTAAACAATGATGAAGAATAAAAAGTTCTAATTCAATAGCTTTAAAAGAGCAACTTTCACTAGTTTTAGAAATGCCCAGTGATATACTAATTACTTTTAAAAACAGATAATAAAATTCAGAGCATGGGGCCTGGGATTTAGCTCAGTGGTTCCATTGCCTGCCTTGCAAGCACAAGGACCCGAGTTTAATCCCTGGTACCAAAATAAATAAATAAATAAGTGAATGAATGAATGAATAAAAATTCAGAGTATGGCAATTTAAAGTTTTACTTTCATTAAAGAACTGCAACAGTAAGATAATATATTGTGGAAATATTTGGGGGCCCCCAAAACTGTTAATTTCCAAAATATTATTGGTACTATAATTACTCCAGGAATTTTAGAATCTGTCATGACAATAGTTCTATGAAAAATATCTGAGTAACACCTATATTTAAATGTTTCAAATTAAACTGTGAAGAATGTGTTCTTTGAAGAACTTTTCCTTAAGGTATTCATTATATACAAAGAAATTTCAGTTTTTAAGCTCATTTTTACAAATGTTTCCATTCTATTTTTTTTCTTTTATTGAGTTTATTGGTACAATCTAGATATACAATACAGTTACATTCATTATTGGAATCCTGTACCTTTACGTGATAGGTCTTGATTCTCATTTTTCCCCTTGTCCCTGCCCTCCCTTCACCCCCTCCTCCCCTCCCCATTTACAAACACTTTATTTCCATTTTTTTCACTTTCTCATATTTTTTTCCTTTCCCGTATTACCTTTCCCCCACCCTTCCCACTTTCCCTACACCTTTAGCCCTTTACTTCCTATTTCACATTATTAATTATCTCATTGGGATCCTGTGTACTATTATAGTTTTTCACACCAGAGAAACTATTTGGTATTTCAGTTAAAGAAATCTCTGTATGAAAGTTAAAAATAGGGAATCCTAAAATAAAACTAAAAATGAAAGTAAAAGAGAAAAGGCAATGATGTAACATTAAAATAATTCTTAATTCTGGAGATGAAAATGGTCCCTGAACTTATTTAAATTGCTTCTTGCTCTTATAGTCTTATAATAGTCTTATTATTCTTTTTTTTCATTTAGAGAATACTTTATTAGTTTCTGTAATCAAACCCACATAGATATAACCTTACATATTTAATACAGTGCATTACCCCTGTACAAATGGAAAACATAAATTAAAATTAAAGTTAAAATTAAAATTTAAAAAAACTAACATTTCTAGACCAATATGGCTGTCCATTTCTGTACAATGCCAACTCAACACAGTAAATTGGGATAACTTTTTCCAAAGTTGACAGCACAGTTAAAGTTTCCAAAAATTCAAATTATGTATATGTATGTGTGTGTGTGTGTGTATATGT
>NW_022900930.1:36707418-36752168 GCF_012274545.1 Fukomys damarensis
ATATATATATATTTAGGGGAAGATATTATGTTTGTATGGAGAGACTGGGAAAAGCTGCTCTTATTTTTTTTCTAGGAAACAAAATTGCATTATGCAATTATAAGCACTTTGCTAATGAGTTTCTTTTAATTAATAATTTTCTTTTGGTTACAGTCTATCCATAAGAGTTATACAGAAGGAATATTTTTATTTGTTTTTGATACTTTGTTTTGTCTATCTTAGAAGGAAACTGAGTATCTGTATGTCTGTGATGATACAAATAATTCTCAGGAACCACAGAGAATAGACCTTACTTCCTTCTAACTGAAATATGTATTTAAGTTTATTCACTCCTTGATCTGTATCTGCTCTATTCACCCTGCTCACGTGGTCATAGGTAGCTCAGCTCAGTTGTTTCTTGCTTTTGCAGGTTTTCTGGACTATTTTATTCCGTATTTAACTTGTATTCTCCACCCAGTATATATCGGCTTACCTTTTCCTGTTTTTCTAAGCATAGCTTCCACTGAAACATAAACTCACTTTCACTGTGGGACATACATCTTAAAGCCCTCTGTTTTGCACTGTAGAACTCCTGTATGCAAAAGTATTGAGAGATAAGTCCCAGTGTAGTTTTCACGTGGGCTTTCCCTTCATGAAGGCCCTCAAGCAGCATAAACAGGTCTTGGAGGAATGGATTCACTCTCTTCAGCGCTTTCACCCTGTGAGGAATTGTGGTTCTCCCCTCTGGAGGCCACAGCACTCAAGGAATTATTGTTGAAGCAGAGACTGGATCCTCACGAGTCAACATACTGTCACCTTGATTTTGATTATTTTTAGCCTCAAGAACAAGAAGAAACAAATTTTTCTTTATAAATTACCTAAATTGTGCTATTCTGCTGTAGCTATACAAACTGATTAAGAGAGAAACTGGTGGTTTCTATAACAAATACCCAAAAATATGGAAGCAGCTTTGGGACTGGACAGAGAGTAGGGATTGGAAATATTTAAAAGAGTAGGCTAATGTAGCATTAGGATGAATCAGGTGAGGGTTCACTATATAAATATTATATAGCAAGCCTCAATATTCTTGTTGATAAATTTAAGTCACCTTGAATGCAATGATTACTAAAATATGTGTGGTGAAGATCATTGTAATAAAGAAGTTAGAAATGACAAATATGTCTTCAAAACTCAGGAAAGGGCACCTTTGTTACTAGGTGGTGAAGAACTTGCCTAAATTGTGTGCATCACTGAGGGTACTACAGGAGTCAGAATCTAAGAGTATGAATTAGGACTTTTATGAGAGAAATGTTTGACAGGCAAACTATTGAAGGTTTAGTGTGGTTTTTCTCACCTATTACAGGAAAATGATTTAAAGTTGGATGATAATTAAAAGGCAAGCAGCATGTAAATATTTGGCCACATGAAAAATTGAAAAAGCATATTTAGGTGAGGATAGAAGAGCACGGTCAAGCAGTAATTAGGATATTAGTGTCGATAAAAGGAGTTGCGGCCAAGTGGCATCTTGATTAGGAGAACAGTATTGATAGAAGGTGGCTATAGATCAGGGAAGTGTGAGAATGACCACAAGGGCATTCTGAAAATCTCAGGAGAGTCTGCTAATGCCCATCATGAGCCCAGAGTGCCAGGCCTTAGAGATAAAGATTCAGAGAGAGGAGCCCAGAACAGCAATGTGCGCTTGGTGCTTCCTGTCCAGCTCAGCCTCTGGTTGGTCTCTGCTTTCTCCATCCCAGCACAGCAGCGGCTCGGATGGGCCTGTTTTAGGCTTGACACATACTTTTGGAGATTACTGGGGTATGTGATGGTTTAAATATGAAGTGTATCCCAAAATTCATGAATTCAGGGTACTAATGTCATCAGAAGATTGATTAAACAATCCATTAATGAGTCCATTGACCAATTTGGGCAATGGATTAGATTCTGAAGACCCTAACTTTATCACTGGATGGAAGTACTACTAAGATCAAATTTGATGGCATAATTAGGAAGTGATGGAAACAGAAAGCAGAATTAGTTCAAGAGAGTGACAAGTAGGTGGTGGAGCTGTGATGTTGGAGACTACGTTGGATCCCAGGTCCTTCTGTTCTGGATCTTGCACTGTTCCTACTTCCTGGATGCCATGAGGTGAGCGGTTTTGCTGTGCCGTGCCCTTCCACCATGATGTTCCGCTTCATTTCACACCACAACAGTAAAAACAACTTATCCTGGACTGAGCCAAAATAAACCTTTCCCCTTTAAGTTATTTATCTCAGGAATCTGTCACAGTGAAGAGAGCTGACTAACAAAGGGTGGAATGAGTATATGCCCATGTCAGTAGGACGTTAACATAGGACATCAAAGGTAAACTGTGCTCCCCAAAACTCATATGTATGAATAATTTCCGGTGTAATAAAGTTGAAAGATGGGGCTAATGGGGCAGTGTTAGATCATGAAAGCTCCCCACTAGTAAATATCTTATTAATGTTCCAACAAATGTCTTGGGCAAGTGGATGTGATTTCTTTCCTCTTTTGTCAGGCAAGGAACAGCATTCTATCACTCCAGAAGACACAGCATTCAAGGAATTATCTTGAAAGCAAAAACAGGACACTCAACAGAAGCCAAATCTTCCAGCACTTTATTCTAGTCTTCCCAGCCTCCGAACATGTACCAAATTTCTGTTCTATAAATTACCCAGTCTGTGATACTCAGCATATGTAGACTAAGGTACACAATTCTTATTGATTATGTCTATCTCTTTAGGGTCTACAAACAGACCCTAAACAGTCCTAACTAAGAAAACAACCATCCAGAAAAGGTAATACTCTGTTCAGAAAAGTCAGGTAGTTTTCCACTGTTGCTTTGAAGGATTTCTTTAGTTCAAGATCTCTTTTTCCTCAGAACTTCATTCTTGATATTATATAAACATGACTGAAATATTTAGAGTGTATAATATTTGTATATATCTAAGTGCATATAAATGTACAAAAGCTCTGCTGTAAACTCTCAGTGTCTCTCTTGTAGCTCATGGTACTGATGAGACATTTTTCCTGTATTTTATTTTTTCTTCTTCTGTCTCGGCTTTTTGGTGAGCTACTTTGGGATGGTCACTTTCTTCTGTCAGATACATATATATTCTTGAACTCACTATGTAGTCTAGGCTGTCCTCAAACTCATGGCAATTCTTCTTCTGCCTCTGCCTACTGGGTGCTGAGATTACAGATACCACTGCACCTGCTTTTCATATATAAAGTTTAACCCCAGGTTTTGGGGTGCTGGAGAGGATATGTTTCTTCAAGCATGAATTGAGTAGTGCACATCAGGCTGATAAGCAAATGAACAGAGCTATAGCAGAATGGAAACTGAGTCTGACATGCTAACACTGGAGTCTGAGCAGCAAGGAAGCCAAAGGAAAAGGTGTAAAAGGCTGCTTTATCAAGCTCTCCCCGTGTTTCTTCTTTCATTCCTGTCTCCTGCAGCTAAGATTTTATGCCAAGTATTCAGAATCGCTGAGGAAATCCACGCTTATAC
Source organism: Fukomys damarensis (assembly GCF_012274545.1). NCBI lineage: Eukaryota > Metazoa > Chordata > Mammalia > Rodentia > Bathyergidae > Fukomys > Fukomys damarensis. Next base: position 36,710,927 of record NW_022900930.1, read on the forward strand.
AAATCTTTCAATACTTTAATGAAGGAATTATAGACTGCAGTTTGACAGTATGGTTAGTGTTTCTCCCCACCCCCTTATCTTTCTCCCCCTAACAGAACAGGACAAGTTTACAGAAAGACTGAGGATTCCACATCGGTATTTTCTTCTAGTCGGATCCTTTTGAATCACTAATGGTTGATGCACTACAATGTGCATTTGTTCTTTAATAATGGCAAATTGTCTTTATATCAATTTTGTGTGTTATCTCAAAGCTTTGGTTCCTAGGCACTAAGGCAAACAAATCTTCAAAATTTAACACAATTGTTCTGCCATAATGAGAGTCGGTGAACTATGGGCTCAGGTCACCTAGAATACCACTACGCTTACTCCCTATGCTTTATCTGAGGTTCTGTTACTAAGAATACAGTGAGACACTGAGTTTGAGACCACACAGCACACAATACCTAACGTACTTACTACTGGTACTTCACAGAGGATGTTTGCTAACTCCATCTGAAACTATAGCCTCTAAATAAAACTATACACAAATCATAAAAAAGCCCTATTGGCTTTTTCCATCTGATAATCTGCCAAGAATAAAATTAAGATGGGAAGTGAGCGTGTTAACACTAACAGACATACATATAACTAATCTGCCCATGATTAGTAGCAAATTATTGACAACTTTCCCTTTATATCAATTTAATTTAAGAAGATCAAACTCCATCTTCTAAGTAATATAAAATTGTAAGAGGGATCCTGACAGTATCACGAACAGATTTCTACAGAGTTCTTTTTTCATTTTCAGCAATTTTTGTATCTTTATTAGGTTACATATGGGCTGTTAACAGTTAACAGCTGTCAAACAAGGTCAGGCAAAGTGACTCATTAAGGTCAGGTTAAAAAAAACTGAGGATCTATTTTATTTCTATTTTTAGTTACTACTATTTTGGTAAGAATATTTTCTCCTTTAGCCTCCTGGTTCACAGATTACATAATTTCTCACATGGTAGGAATTTAGTCACTCTAGATAAATTTTTGTCATCCATATTGGAGACATTTTTAGCACCCAGGATGAAAATAAACATCATTTAGAGTGATTCTGTACTTGTGTATATATCTGTGTGTGAATGGAAGCAGCACAGATGATTTTTGTCAATTTTGAAATGCAGAATTTTGATCAAAGTGTTTCCTTGATTTCCCGGCAATTCAGCAAATTTTACATGGGAAGTACATATGGATTAATTATGTTTTAAATGGAAAACTTTCAAATATTAGTGACTATGCTGGCATTTTCGTATGTGTGTTATGATAATGACTTTCAGATTTTTTTCATTGATGTATGATTGTACATATATTACTACAAACAATACTTGCCTCCACATCTATCTTGTGATCTTTCTAGTGTAGGCCATTAGTAATATCAGTGTTACCTTTCTTAATTACATGTCTTTACAATTAAAAATACTGTCAGAATTTTTAGCATATGTATTAATTCACAGGTGTCTTTACTACATTTTTATTACAAATATGAGTGTCCTACAGGTACTATAAGAAAATATTATTAATTAAATAGCTTAAGCAACAGAAAATTATTTTCTCAGTTTTGGAGGTTAGAAATCCTAGATCAGTATATGACTGTTTCAGATTCAGCGGAGGGTTTCCTTTCCTGGCTGGCAGACTACAATTTTCTTGCTAGGTCTTTATGAATGCTTTTCACTGGTTCTTTTGCAGGGGGAAATGTAGGAACAGCAATCTCTTTGGTGTCTCTTATAGTAATACCAATCCTATCAGATTATGGTCATACTCCTGTTACCAAATGTATACTTCATTAATTCTCTAGAGGTACCATCTCCAAATACAGTTTATTGGAAGGTAGGACTTTCACATATGAATTTTAGAAGGTCACAAACCTTCAATCCAAATCTATGATAATTTGTTGCTTGCAATTTGATCTGTATGATCAGAGTCATCTCCTTCTTTTGCTAAAGGAAGTTCTTTGTTTTTGCCTTTATCTTTTTTGAAGATTTATAATTGAGTCTTGGTAGATGTTCTTATGTTTGAGAGTAAAGCTTTGGTAAGTTAATAGGAAGAAGAAAAACATTTAAAACATTCATAGACAATAAGTTTTTCTAGAAGTATAAACTGAGGCAAACATCCCTCTGCAAAACTCTATGCTATTTCCTTTTTGTATCATATATCTCTCCTGGAATCAATGTCTTAAAGAATGTCGTAAGCAAGTATTTCACATCAAAATTTCACTAGAAACATTTTATTAATTCTAAGCTCTCCTAATCCAAGAGACAAAAGTAGCACTAGGTCATATTTCAGGAATGAAGTTCTGGATTGTTTCACTGTTTAGTTGTTATCACAGCTTTTAAGTCTTTGTGGAATGAATGAAGAAGTGTCTCATGCTGAAAGACCTTGAATGGCAATGAAAATTAAAAATGAAACACTTTTGAGAAAGAAGAGTTTTAGATAAAACTTTTGGAACAATGGGAGATTTCCTAGTGCAAAATGAATTTAAAAGTGAAAGGATCAGATGAAAGAACAAATATTTAAGTAATCATTTTGACCTCCAGAAAACAATGTAATGTGATGGGGAGGAAGGAAGCAATTTTCTTCCCTTCTGTAGAGTTGTAATTGCATAGTTCTATTAAGGACCTCAAAGACCATCAAATGGATAAATCACTCTGGTTATAGTCCATTGTGTAACTATATGAGGAATTTTATACAAATTATTTTCCCTATGCCACATTGTCACCAAAAGTATAGAGAGGAATCTATCTACCTTAGTGTGGAAAAATAAAAGACCAGATTGCTTAAAGGGACTGGAAGCTTTAAAGAAACTTATTAATATTTATCAATCAGAATAAATAATAAGTAGGTTCTAATCTATTCACCACGATTCACTTTCAGAAGTGTTATTCTGTCAACTTTTAAGGAGCCAATTTTTTTAAGTACCTAAGTAATAAGATCTGTCTTGAATAACATTGTCTTACATTAGATAAGAAGACAATTAAATTTGATATTTAAATTTTAATGTCAATGGAGGAAATGAGTCTCAGGCTATATTTTCAAGTTTAAAATTTCTTCAGAACCACATGTGATTTCTTCTCTATAATGTGCTTGATTTCCTATGACTTAAATTGTACACTTTTCAGAAATAAGGGACTAAGAAAATAATTTTTACTCTTTAATGCCTCCACTTTATAAATAAGATGCAAATATATTAAAGATTAACAAAGTAATCACAGAGTCCAAAGCAATCCTTTCAGTAGGTGAAATTTACTTTACCTAAGAAAGAAATACATGGGTGAAAGGTTACTCTTAAGTATGTGAATCAATACATAAATCCAAATTTTATAAGTGCATAATTTCAGTACTCTTATCTCATCCCAATTTTTTAATACTCTAGTTTACTAGTGTGTTAATTATTTTGGCTGATTTTTATGTACATTTTAAGAGAGACAGAGAATTTGTACAAATTCAAAGTAAACTATTTCATGGAAGAGAAATGAGAATCCTTAAATTCCAAATATTAAAGAAGTCAATAGTTACAATTTTTTATGATATTACATATCAAATGTTGTATGAATAACAAATATGTTATTTGTGAGGTAAAAGGCTTCCTCTAACTTTTGCATGTGTGGGGCATCTGCAGAGAAACAGAAAAGTTCATCTTTTCCTGAGGAGAAAATATCCAGAAAACAGTGTCAAGCACAAAAAAATTCCCCAAAGCAGTTTAGACTGTTTTTACAGTAGCCATAATGTGAATTTAGGTAATAGATGAGAATTTGTGAGATTTGGACATTTTAGCTGTTTGAGTAATGGGTTTGTAAAGCAAATTTCACATGATTTTAGCTTTTTGAAGTCAACGTTTTACAAATCCATGCGGACAATTTATAAACATTGCAAAAAGTATAATTTTTATGTATTCTTACCTTTCATTAAAGCATTTTGTGAAGTGGCAGGTGAGTTTATCAGTAATTAGATGTTATGGCTCAATTCTAAATTCTTTCACCAAATCCCATGTTCAGAATTAAGGGTGCTGGGTGATGGGTGGATCATGGGAGTGATGAACGCATGAGTGAATTTGTTCACTGAGTTCATAGCTGACTGTGCCGTTCACAAGTGGAGGTTGTTGGACAAAGTTGGGGAGGAGTAGAGATGGTCAGCCACCCGGAAGGGTACATTCTTTTCCCTGCTTCCTCCTTCCTCTGCTTCCTGGCTGCTATAGTTTGAGTAGCTTTCCTCCAAGGAGTTCTTTCCATCTTTTGCCAATCACCCATGGATTGAATCTTTTGAATCATGAGCCAACATAGACCTCTCCTCCTTTAAGTTGGTATTTTGTCCTAGCAGTGAAAAGCTAACTAAGACATAACATTACTTTTGAAGTCATTAACGAATGCAAGTGAAAATAAACATTTTACTAGTACTCTCTGTATTTCGGGAAGAAAATGGAAGGATGAAATCTGTGTTCATTTTCCTTTGAAGTTTGCTAAGTGTTGTGTATAGAACATATGTCTGTGAAATGCTCTAGGGTAAGTCTGAAAACAGAAACAAATCATGACATTTATAACCACTTGCCAACATTCAGCTTGATTACTTCAGACTGTTGTAAATTGTAATGGGTCACCATCTGCGACTGTTTAAAATTTATAACAGGGGAGAGAGTACGTCTCAAGACTTCAGGTTTACTCTCTGTTCATATATTTAAACTGCCCATATTTTACCCCAAACCCAGAAACTGTATGTACTTATAAACTGTCCTTCTTGTACATCGATCACTATTGAATACTGACATGTTTACATGGCAGAATTGATTTTTATGTACAATCTCTATTTGACAATTAGGTTGTCAAATATCATACCACCTGAAGGCACCTGATCTCATCTGATCTTGGAAACTAAGTAGGGTCGGGCCTGCTTAGTACTGGGATGGGAGACAATTCGGTAATTCTCTTACTTCTTTTTATTGCATTACCCTTTGTAATATGAATGTAGTTCTTGCTTATCTGACAGACTATGATTACTACTAATAATAATACTAATAATAAATAATAACAATAACAATAATAATAATCACAGAAAATTGAAACTGAAAGTTACCCAGTGAGTGTTTACAACCATATTTGATGTGGTTAATGCATATTTTAGCTCTTACTAGCTTAAATAATTTTTTATCATGAATGACAGTTTTGAGTGATTTAAATGAGAAATGTCAGTGATAATAACTAAAGGATCTTAAATTAATTTTAACCATAAAACTTCAGTGCATAAATTGAAAATATGGAGGCAGAAAAAAAAATGAAGGTTTCGATTTTCTTTTGAACAATGTAGCCCTCTTAGATTATGTTTTTAATATTCTTACTACTTGTAAAGTACTTGTGAAGTGAAAAATATCTCCTGTGAAATGGAAAAACTGATTATGTACTGATGTCTATGTCAAAGTAATGAGCTTTTCAAAGGTTGGGAATTTTATTTTAGTATTTGAGGATTATCACTATTTTACCCTACTGTATTTTTGTATTTCTGCATAATTGTGTCACCGAAATAATTTAAGGAGAGTTCTATTCTATAACATTCATTTAAACAAGGCACTTTATTTTCATCTTGCCGATCAGTTGCTTAGCAACTATGTGGTTGAGACCTATCAGATTTGATGTTTCTCTCTTAGGAAAATGTCAGGTAGGAAATGCAGTGGTTGAGAATTTTTACAATACTTTAGAATTTTACGGTCTCAGAAAGATGAATGACTCATTTATTGTCTTCTTTTATTGTTTCATTGAATTTTTAATGGGCTTTTTTTTGTACTTTTGAAGCAATCCTTTTCTGACTGCAATTATTTGAATGTTAAATATATATTTTTGTATCTTCAAGAGATGCTTTTCTAAATATTTGACAATTTGTTCGGTATTAGTTTTTAGAGAGATCGGTCAATCTTCTGTAATCAACCAGTTCAGTTATTTTAACTGAACACCTGCTATGTTTGAAGTATTATGATAGATTGTTGGTGGATGATGATGACTTCTATCTCCACTCAAGGAGATTAAATTTTATTTTTTAATCAGATAATATTGTTATTATAATTCACAAGAAAAGTAGTGTTTTATAAATAGCAAGTATGAAAAGTATAGAAGTCAAAAGAACAAATGTATTTTGATGTAATTCAAAAATAATTATAATTTTTTGAATACTACAACTTAACTAAGAGAATAAAACTATTCCTGAATAAAGAAAACCAAGATTTAATGAATTCTTCTTAAATAAATATCAAAAATTAAAAATGGCATTGCTTGTAATAAAGTTTTTCTCTTGTCATTTCAAAGCCATTATAATTTAAAATGGAGTTTATCTCACTTACACATATTCTACCATTAATAAAATAGCTGCTAAATATAATTTACATAATCAAATAAGACATGTAAATATAACTACAAGGAAAGTAGCACTAATATAATATTACATTTGAAGCTGTATGTGTTGAGACTGAATGTGATCATTTATATTGTAAATAACAATGTTTTATTCATTCAGTTAACAAGTATCTATTTGGCTGATACCATATACAGAAATTAGCTTAGGCCATAAAGAATTCAGAAGCAAGGAGGTACAAAAATTTTTATTATATATGTCACATCTCCAGGTAGTCGGTACATGAATTATAAATTTAACTAACATGCTTATTTAGAAAAATTTTACAAACAAGTTCATGTGTTAGTTGCAACAACCATTCACTATAAGTATAAGCAAAAGTAAAGTTAATTGTTTTGTTTAAAAAAGAAAATAGTTATTTTTAAAGATACCAAAGAGAAAAAAAAAGAAAGATAAATGAGTTTTGGCATCTTAAGGAAAATAAAAACTCAAATAAATTATTCCTAATTGATAAACCATAAATTACAATTATTATAGGTTTTTAGCATGGATAGTATATTGCATAAGTAAATATTCTACACAGGAAATGAATAAAATTCATTTCACAGAAAAGTACTAGTTACAGTATCAAAATCTCTTGAGTAAAAGGTTGTCACTACTTTTCTTGTGAGAATTAAAATATGAAAAATTTGTCAAAAATAAATCCTATCTCTCCTTATTGCAATATTTCCTTATTCTAATTAGTCTGTTTTACTGGCCAATTAGTATGCTGATCAAATAGTAAAAGCTATTACTAAAAACTTTGACCTTCAACAGAATTACAAAGCAAGATCACTGAATTCAAGTTGATTCTACTCGTTTCTTATGTTTATTCACTTTCTTAAAATTTTCTTTTATAAAGCAATAACTAAAATGAGTTCCCCAATTTATCTACTTATTGTATGAGCTATAAACAGTTTTGCCCATTTTTATTTATGATTTTGAAATCATTTTATTTATAAAACAACTTAGACTAATCAAAATAGAAATTCTATATATATATATATATAAGACTAGAATCAGTGATTTCTGATTTAAATGAAACAAAGACAGTAACTCCTCCTCTGTTGCTTCCCAAATGCCTGACATCCTAGGGAAGAGTTTAAGGCAGTGAACCATGTAGGTGGAGAGCTTTTGACTTTTCCCAAAGCTTCATAAAGCCAACAGATCAATCATGACAACAAATAAATAAAAGTCAGGAAAAGTGATGGCTCCTTCTCTGGAACAGGTATCTGATGGACTGTGGCATATCTCAGAAAGATCCAATATCACCATGAGAAACTGCTAAAATGCCACAGTCCTCTTCTTATTTGAAAAGAACCTGTGGTTCTTAATTGGAAAAGGAATACAATTTAGTGTTTTCCTTTAGGGCCTCCAGATCTTGCAGCTATTCTTTTCCATTTCACCTTTGTGTTCATGGCTCAGTCAAAGCCATTGTCAGCAGAAACTATGCTCTTTCCTTCCCGCTGGGTTTGACGAAGGTTATGGACACAGAGTCTTTTTTTCCTGTACCAGGGATAGAAATCAGAACCTTGAGCTTGACAGGCAGGTGTGGTGCCACAGAGCTACATAACTGGAAGAGCCAATTCTACAATAAGAACATTTTTACTCCTTTGGCTCCTTTTAATTGGCTTTATGAAGGAGTTTTTTCTGTAATTTTTCTGTATAACTTCTCAGATTTCATCCTTTGCTTTATCTGGAATCTAGTGAATATTGATTTGGTTTGCAATATGCAGGACTGCCATATAGTTACCCAAAGAACGCAAGCATCATATTACAGGGCCATTAGTACCATTGCACTCTCATTTTGTAGTTCAGGTAACTCCCTTAGTGCACCTCTATATAGATTCTCAATTCTATTCCCTTTCTGAGTTTTTCTATCCTTTTCATTCTTCCCTATTGGATCAGTTACTCTATATATGATGATATACATTCTCCTGACTTCTCATTCAAAATGTCTTGCTAAACTCTTTGAATTAACATAAGCATTGAGAATCATCTGGATAATTTTCACTGCTGCCCACTCTATCATTGTTATTATGGTTGTTAAGACCACACTGAACCTAAAGTCGGATTTGTAGAGAACTGGTATCTTTACAATGTTGGGATCAAATCCAGGACCTCACGCAAGTGGATTTACTAATGAGCTACATTCACAGCCCTCTAAAATTTCAATCCATAAATATGGAAGAAATCTCTTAGTTTTTAAATTTCTATTGTTTAATTTCTTCCAATATTATTTTTGTGGTGGAACTTTCCTAGATTAATTCTCAGGTATTTGATGTTTCATGTTCCATTTAAAAAAAAATTTTTTTCCCCGGTGGATTGTGTCAGCCACTGCAGTACACTGAGCTCTACAGAGATAGTTGTGGGGCAAAGAGGGTGTCAGGTGGATAATTCTGTGTCACCGTGTCTTGCTGAGGAAAAAAAACCAAATGATGATGAGCAAAGAAGATCCTAAGATATTGAAAAGTAAAACATACTCATGTGCATTCTTGTTTTTTTGTTGTTGTTGTTGTTTTTTGTTTTTGTTTTCTAGTACCGGGGATCGAACTCAGGTCCTTGCACTTTCAAGGCAGGTAGCAGAACCACTGAGCTAAATCCCTACCACCCCTCATGGGCATTCTTGTCAAAGTTGACAGTAGAAACACAAGAAGTACTCAGATGTTTTAGTCAGTTTCTCAGAGATTTCTAAGAAAGGCTGAGAGAGGTGGAAGCCCAGGTCTGCTAAAAAGAAAGAAAAATTTGAATACATGGCAAAGACAGACAAAGCCAGTTATGAAAACTATATTTGTCCTCATGAAGAAACAAAGTGAGTTCAAGGATCACAATGCACCCAAGAGACCTTCAGCCTGCTCATTCCTTTCTGAATGTAGCACCCAAATCAAAGAAGACACTCTGGCCTCCCACTAGTGATGTTACAAAGAATCTGGGAGAGATGTGAAGTAACACTACTTCAGATACAGTGGAGTTCTGAAAATAAGGCTGTTAACCTGAAGAAAAAAGAAATGGATACTGATGCTTGTCAAATTGAAGAAAAACCCAATGCAGCAAAAAATTTAAAAAAGGAACCATCAGGGTTGAAAAATAAAGAAAAAGGAGGAAGAAAAGGAACATGCAAAGGATAAGAAAGATAAAGATATGATGATGAATAAGTTGATTCGAGTGCATTTTTCTTACCAATGAAGCATATAACCACCCCTGTACCCACCTCAGTCCTTTTAAAGAAAAAGTTGAAATAAAAAAAATCAAAGAAAGAAAAACAAATCCAACAAATTTGATATAGGTTCACTCTTTATGTACAGTGATTTGAACCTCATTAATAATTTTTCAAATAATTATCATCAATTTTGATTTTTGACAGCTTATCATATGTAATAACTCAATAAATGATGGTTTAATTTCTTACTCATAAATTACTGTGAATTTAATTTCGTCTTCATGGCCTAACTGCACTGACTCAAGTATGGTATTTTATATAAGTTGCAAAAGTGTTTTTCCATGTCCTTTTAATGTGGTGAATTACATTAATTGCATTTGCAATGATAAATTACCCTTAGTTTTATGATATAAATCCCACTTAGTCTTTTGTAGTGATAAATTATCCTTTCTTTCTTGGAATGAACCCAATTAGTCATTAGTATCTATCAATTCAATTTGGTAATATTGTATTAGTTATCTTTAATTACTTTTTAATCTAGAACTATGAAAGATAATGACACCTTTGTCTTTATATTTTGATATTAAATTATATTTTGGCCTAATAAAAAAGGCTGACATATATTTTGTCTCCTTTTCTGCTTTTCAGAAGAATTTGTGTCTGTTAAAAATGCATAAAAAATTCTTTCTATATAGCTCAGCTTTAGTTTTTAATTCAATTTGTTTTGTTTTTACAACTTGAAATAATTGTAGTTACACTGAATCCATACATGCAATTTTAGTCAATATTCATGTCATTTTTTTCTCATTCTTCAGCTTGCTTTGAAATAAATAAATATAAAGTCCTAATTCCTTTGCTTTCACAGTTCTGTTAGTTACATTTTCATTTATCTGGTTACATTTGTGATTAAACATTCTTCACTTTTCAGACGCTAAAGAAAATTATTACTTTGGTCATTCTGGAACATTATTCAATATGAAAAGCCTTAACTCTATTTTGTCCATATTATTTTTACATCATTGTCATATATTGTAATTTTTTCTATATTTTAACTTGCAGCCTACAGCTATCATTTCATTGGCAGGCACCAATTTTAAATATCCACATATTTTCTAGTTCTTTTTACTCCTACTTAAACTTACCTACATAGTTCCCTGAAAATATTTTTCTTCTTAAAAAATTCCCTTTAGCACTTCTGATAAAAATAAATTGACAATTTTTGTTAGCCTGAAAATGTTATTTTCCCACTTACTTTTGAAGAAAACTTTTGCTCCTTTAGTAGTTATTTTCTTTTCGTACTTATATTTAGTTCATCCTCCTTCTTGAAAAGTCCCCTTTGAAATCAATATAAATACTTTCTCTGGCGTTAGAACTCCTTTAAGAATATTTGTTTGAGTCTCATCTTCCATAATTTAATCATGTAATATCTTTTAAAAAACGTTTTAGTAGTTTTTATTATTTATTTATGTATGCATTAATTATTTGTTGTAATTATCTTGTTTTCTTGAATCTGTAGATCTACAGTTGGATGTCCTACATTAGTACTGAAAAAAATATGTTGACAATGTTTCTAAGCATTTCTCCACGGCTTGTTTATCCGGCCATCTCATCAGTGGACATCCTTATGCCGCTAGGAGGTGGGTGTGATCCTCCCCTTTTGCCTCCTGCTTCCAGGATGCCATGGGCTGACAGCCTCCCCCCATCCCTCCCCCACCCCGCCCTACAGTGCCCCTGGGCTGTGCCGTCCCTGCACTGCAGCGAGAAGACCACGAACTGAAGCTCAGAGTTGAGATAAATCTCTTCTCCTTAAACTGTGGTGTTGGGTATTTTGTCTTAGTGATGGAAAAGTAACTCAGACAGTATCTTAGGGATATGCAGTTTGCTTGTGTTGTAAACAGTTGCATTGCCTAGTTCTAGTAACTAGACAGCAGATCTAGCAGAACAAGCTCATAGTGAGCTTGTGTCTGGACCTCCCCGAGGTCTTCCACGTTTTTCAGCTGTCCATAAATGAGTGGAATATATTCTGAGGAATTTGTACAGTTGCTTAAGAACACTTGCTCTTTTACTTCATAATCTATACTGAGTTTTTCATATGACAGAGACCCTGTGATATTTAAGATTCAATTTCTGAGTCACTTCACTTAACATTAGGAAGAGAAAGAAAAAACTGTTTCATAATACAGTGCATATGGTGTAATCTAAAAGTGAACCTTGACTTAGTCCATATATTATTTTCCCTATTAGTCTGGTTTTCAATCAGAATATATGATAATTAATTTGTTAAGGTCTCATAAGATAAATGAGTCTGATGCTGGAAAGACAGAAGGGGGAGAGAGAAGGGAGAAAAGAAGGGAATTGAAATGAGTTGTGTGCGTGCACCAGTCCCTTACAGGGAGTACAATCATTATATTAAGTTTTGAAAGCATGTACAAATAAAAGTCAAAATAAAGAAACAAACAGCATTAGTAAGTTTTTGAAATTGGTCACCTGGTCTTTCTTTCTCCTACACCTTATCAGCTTTGCATTTATGCAAGTATGCCATGTGTGGGATTTTGTGAAGACTTTCAACAATTGTTTTAATGGCTGTACTGCTACTCACACATCTTCTATTGAACTGTTTAAAGTCTTGTTAAACTTACATTCTCATCTCCCTGATCTGCACTGCAAACCATTCAATCAATTTTATTGCAGATACTGACATTTCAGATTTTGAAAAATGTTTAATTATTTTACAGTCTTCTATTTTTCATATTGCATATCTTGTGTAGTTATGTAATATGTATTTATTACCACACTCGTATTGCTCTTCTAAGACTTTGCTTTCCTCACAGGAGGAAATTTGTAACCATTGTTTTCTTTTATTTGTTTTAAAACTGTAATTTCCCATTTGGCTTCCATCTTTTATGTTAATTAATATAAATATTCAGGACTTCCAATGTTCACTGATTATCTTGATAATCTTATTCTGAAGGTTCTGATATTGAGTGTTTAACATGCATCTTTTAATTAGATGCATCTTTTGAAGCACTGGAAAAGTCTGTTTATGGTTAAGATTTTTTTCTGTGTGTGCATAAGTGTAATTCAATAATTCAACCTATTTTTGCTCACATAAAATACGATTTTATATAAATTATAATAGAATCCAAACTAACAGTTAAGTACTGACAGAATAGTATTATATAACACTGAAGCACACAGATTACAATAAAGATGAAATAATTGACATTTATCCACCAAACAACACAGAAAGCTGCTTCATAAAATGGGAAGTACAGAAAACTGAGAGATAAGTATCAAAAGTCTTATAGTTTCCATTAATATTCCCTTTATCTTATACAAATTAATTCATTGTGTACTTGCTCAAGTTTAGCAGTCATTTCGTGTTCAAGAACTTTTTCTGAAGAACTTTGAACACAATCATGTCAATATATGAATGTTCATATACTGTATATAACATAAAAACATATCCAGAAATAATTTCTCTGTAGTTCTGATTATAATAATTAAATTTGGAAATAATGAACAATGAATAAACATCTATACATAAATTTAATGAATATAAAAATGAAATACATGTTCAAAAGAATGCCTGATATAAAGATTTTTAATTTCATGACATTTCATAAAATATGCATAAATTTTTTGCATTTTTCTAAAATTTACCTATGGGTATTTGTACATCTAATGTCATATGTATGTGTAGTGATATTCAGATGATTTTTTATTTAGAAACTCAATACTAGAAGCATAATAGCTCTTAAATTTGGTTATGCTTCAGAAAGACTTTGGTGTGGAAATATTTAGAGCAATGTTGTAATTTAAATTATGTAAAATTTTAATAATTTAAATTGTAGCTTTGTTGCTTATTATTTTGTTTTTTGTTTGTTTGTTTTTTGGTATTGAGGATCAAATTCAGTACCCTGCACTTTAAAATGTAGTTTTAAAATATGTTTTTTTTCTTCTGCAGCTGATGACAATTATAAAGTTAAGACCTAAATCTAGTTACACAGAAATACAGATATTGTTGAAATAAATTTAAAAGCAGTAATTAAAATCTTTGTTAATTATAACATATTCTATGAATAGACTCCACCTTATTCTGAAGCACATAGTTCTGGCACTTTTAAAAATAAATCATTACAGAAACAATGGCACCAGGAAGTTTATGATCTGTGCTCCTGATTTAAAGAGATCATTAACTTCATTGCAGAATATAAGCAAGTGGTACATGAAAGAAGCCCCATATATGTAAACATTTAAAAATATGAGTCTATTGAGTTTCCTTGTGTAAACACTGTGTTCAATGAGACAGAAAAGTAAATATAGTTATTTGATTTGATTTTTCAGTGAATCGGGTAGTAAAGCTAGATCCTTTTCCTGATAAACTACAGTTTTCTGTTCCTGTCTTATATGTGGCTTGTGAGTTTTGGATTCTCTCTCACTCATGGCTTTAAAGAAAATGTGACCCACTTACTCTTTTTCATAGGACCACTTATTAGCTCTAGTTTTACTACAGTTTAATTGGTGATATATTAGGAATGGAAATGACATTTCAGTGAGGATTAATTTGCTGTGTTGGCTGGTTTGTAAAGGTTTCCACTCTGCCTCATTTCAAGCCACCAGTGTGAAGTCACTGAATGAAATGGAGTCGGAAAGAATATGTATTGGTTCTCCTAAGCCATTAGAAGCCAACTACAGCATATCACTAATTTAAGACACTTTTGGCCTGTTTTGTCCTTTATAAAACTTCAGACTATTACTTCATGAGATCCTTCAAATGAATTATTATTGTGCACATATATACAAGCTAGCATATATTTGAATGTCTATGTGTTTATATGTATTTTCCCAATCTTGCTTTTCCCACAAAGATGCAATAATGTCTAATAGTCCACAAAGAAGCTGCTAAAAAAGATTTTGTCCCAAATGGAAGATGACACAGAACAAAGCAAGCATTCAATCATAGTTGTCTTAGTTTTGAATAAGAAATAAGTCTTTGTTTTTGTCAGCAATTGGTCTCTGGTCTTACTACTCAGTAATTTACCAAGTCGTATGTAAAATGTGGTCTGTGTGACCTAACGAAGTCTCCTGAAGCAGACGACAGCCTGGCAACTGCAGAAAATTCAGGTTAAAATTTCCTATAAAAATAATACTTCAAAAATCATTTCAGAGAATGTCTGGCAGTATGATTTTTCACATTTGGTACAACTCTATCCTAGTTAAATAATTGAGAATTAGAAATAACAGTGACAGCTTACATCTCTTTCAGTAGGTAAGAAGTTATTCTCACAAAGGGCTTTGCATTGCAATCCCTGCTCAAGTAAAATTTTATTAACAAGCCATATAACCTTGATTTTCTTTCTAAAGTACCTCTGAATGAGGCATGATTTAAAATCTTTAGTTATCATAATCCTTTTTGCAACAATAAGTCTAGTGCATGAAACAGAACTAAATGCACTGCTGATCTCTCATCAAGACAAGCCTTAAAATAATTCCTTCACTGCTCGTACTCCCTTAGCACTTGCTCTTATAAAATCTTACCATCAGTCTGCTATCATCGAGCTTCTTGTCTTAACCTAGCTCTTCGTGACGTTATGCTGATGGAGAATAGGGAGGGCTTTTCAGATCATGCCGCATTTCAAAAATAATCAAGAATCTCCTTAATGTATCTCAAAATTCCTACCCTAACTATGGCATAATACATACAAGCTCATTGAACTTCCTTCTTCTTTGGTTTACCATAAATTGCTTTCTTATTTGAATCTCTCCATGTTCCTCCTAATATTATCCCATTTTGATTCACTTATGTGTGGTGCTCAATTTCCTAGCCTTCCTTAAAACTTAATTTTCCAAGCAGTTTTCTCTTTACCTGTACTGTATATTTAGTTCAATGGTTATAAATGTAGAAATGGGACAAAACTCACCCGGGTGTCTTTATGTTATGAAACAGATTTTAGTACTTTCCCAAATTTCTGAAATAGTTTCAATACACTACAGCATGAGTAGCTATAGATGAAGCATGAGGAGAAGTAAAGAAAAAAGAAAAGTTCCAGGTAATTTTGATAAACCATTTTCCAAACCACTCCACTCCCAGTATCCTTTAAGACACACTTTTATTCTACTTCAGTAGTTTCAAAATTTAATCGTGCTCATCGCATAAACAGTTCTTTTAAAGCAATGTTAAACTCACCATCATTTACTGAACTTTAATCTATAGTTGAAGCTGCAAATGTGAATTAGGAAAAGTTTGCAAATAATTCCACAACATATTTAATATTTTATATAATATATGTGTCCACAAAGAGTTTACTGTTATGGAATATGCACACTCTTCCTTCTATGGCTGATGTCCTTTTAGAGAGGTCTGTATACTTATACTATGGCGGAAATCATTTCTAGAGAAATCCATTACCTCATCACCATCTCTGACTTGGGTTCTTATGCCTTTCTCTTTTACTTCTGGGAATCCTTGTTTTTGTTTTGTTTTGCTTTGCTTTGTTTTTTTGTTTTTTTGTTTGTTTGTTTAGTTTTTGGTACTGGCAATTGAACTCAGGACCTTGTGTTTCCAAGGCAGGTGGTGGAACCGCTGAGCTAAATCCCTGGATCTAAGCATCCTTGCATTTATAGGAGAGCACATATATAATCCAGGATAATCTCACTATTTCAAAGTCAAATATTTAGTGAATATATTTTCATCTGTGAACTTAATTTTTCTATGCTACTTAACTTAGTGTATTTATTTATAAGCACATATTTGGGACATTTCAGTATCTGGTAGTCATTATTCTGAAAATCATGCCATTGTGGTTTGGATCTGGCATGTGCCCCAAAAGTTTCATGCCAGGCCAGGAATTTAGCTCAGTGGCACCACACCTGCCTCATAACCACAAGGTCCTGAGTTTGATCGGTACCAAAAAAAAAGTCTCATATGTATGCAAAGCGATTGAATAATAAGGATTTTGTATCTGGCTGCTGTTAGAAAGTAAGGCCTGCTAAGAAGAAAGTTACCGGGGCTGTGAGCTAGAAGGGTATATGGTCCTCCCTAGGTCTGCTTCTTGGAGGCAACAGGTTAAACATATTATCCTCTGCCATGCTCCTCTGCTGTTCTTTTGTTTTGTTTTCTGCCTTAGAGCCAGAAGATGACGAGCTAAAACAGTGAACCAAAATTAACCTCTCTTTAAATTTTGGGTGTTGAGTACTGTGTCATGTGACGGGAGAATAACTAAGACAGACTATTAGCACAGAATTGGGGCCACTGTTGTGACTATACCTGACCATATGGTACAGAAGCCTTTGCAAGTGGTTTACAAGAGCAATTTGGATAGTGAGTATAATCAGGTTAGAGGAGATCTGAGCAGGGATTGATGTGTAACACTGGTCAGAGCTCTGAACCAGAAGCTGATAGAAATGTGAACAGCAAAACCTAAGCTCATGAGGTTTCAGTTGGGAAATTGGCAGTTGGATTCGAAACCATGTGTGTTACACTCTGGCAGAAAATTTGTCTACGTTTTGTCTATGTCCTGGGACTTTGCAGGAGATTAAGAACAATGGACTAATTAATCTGGCTAAAGAAATTTCAAGGCAGCCCAAGTTTCAGGCAGTGGCATGGGTATTCCTGGCTGCTTTAACAAGGATTAGTAGCAGAAGCAAAAGAAATAGAAAATTTCCTGTTTTGCCAGAAAGGAAGCATCTGTAAACCTGGACTCTTGGAAACTATGATTTCTGTAATGGTTAACATTACAAAGAAGCTATGTACTTTATATCGGGACAATAGGAAAGATGACATCTCAGGAATCAGCAAATGTAATCCTTTACAATCTCAAGTTTATAACACTACAAAGCTTTCATTTGAAAAAGAAAACCCTTAGGTCTCATTCTAGAGAAATGATGCCAAGAAAACCAATTCACTTGGATTCATTTTACAATATTCAGCCATTCAACCACTCAGAAGAGTTTGCCACCATGATACAAGGAAGTGTGGCTACTGATTGAGCTGGCAGCAGCTACTGGCATCATCTATGAGGTGTTGGTTCTGTAGACACACAGCGTACTAGAGGTATGGGGTCATGGAGGCTTCCATCCGTATCTCAAAGGAAAGCCCGAGAGGCCACACAGTGTCCCCTGAGAAGGGCATGGATGAGCTATGAGAGTGAAGCCAAGGTGCAGTGGAGACCTTAGGAAGTTGGAAATGTCAGGTGTGGAATGTCTGCTAAGGAAAATGAAAGGCTTAGGAGAAGCCAGGAAGCCTACAACTTCCAATGTCTGGGATCAGGGCCACTTAAGCCCTTTGGAGGTCACATCTCACCACAACTCACCCTGCGTACTGTACAGAAAGATGTGGGATTTAGTGTTTACTCAGCTGGGATTTGCTCTTGCTTCAGTCTAATTATTTTGTATCCTTCTACTTTTCTCTTCAGAATAGAAATGTCTACTTGTGCCATGGTACGCTGAAAGTATTGACCTTTCTTTTTGATGTTTGCAGGGGTTCAGTGTTTAGAATTCACCTTGCATTTTAGAGGAATCTTTGGACTTGGTCTTTCAAACACTGCTAGAACTATTATGACTTTGGCAACACTCACAGCTGGACTAAATGCATTTTGCAGAAAGAGATAAATGTGAGTCTTTGGGGAACCAAAGGAAGAATATCATGGTTTGGATCTTAGATATTCTGCCCTACATTATTATGTCTGTGGAAGATAATTAGACCATGAGAGGTCCAATAGATGCCTTGTTGTTAGGAGGTGTTGCCTGATTAGAGAGGCTGGAAGGGCTCCTCTCCTACTCTTATCTCTCTGCTCCTGCCTGCCATGGGTTGAATACTCTTTTGTCTTCTATGCCTGTCTGCCATCCTCTTTTTCCCTTAGAACTAGCCATTCATGGATTGTGAACCGAAATAAACCTCTCCTCCGTGAGCTGTGAGCATAAGTCATTGTATTATCCATGGTGCAGTGGCTAAGATGCATACTTTCTAGAACATGGATAAACATTATTATATGTGTATACATTCTTTTGTGAATTGTGTACATATGATATAGGTGTATTCTAGTCTTGATATAAAGCATAATTTTTATTGCGAGTAGTGAATAAAACTAAACAAATGCCAATACAATATCTATCTACCTATGTATCTACCTATGTCTATTATCTCTGTTTTCTACATTTTTATATGCCACATCACTAAAGTAGCATATTGTAGTATATAGCTGTTCAATCCATACTCAAATTCTTTCTAGAAATAATATGAATTCAAGTTCAGAAGTAATCTGAAATGATACAGTTACTATTCTTGAATGTAATACTCTACATGTATGCTAAAACGTGATGATGTATTCTGCACAAGTTATGAAATATAACACCAAATTTCTTTGAAGGAGAATGAATGTAATGTTATTTGAAAACATAGGAATCAAATTTAAAAATAAGTGCAGAACATGCCAATGTTAAGAAATAAATCCATTTACCAGAATTAATAAATAATTTTCTAGTCATAAGATAAAAAAACCATGAAGTATATAATTTTTGTTAAGCTCTTTAAGGAACCATTCCATTTCTATTACATTTTGTAACCCTAAATTGAAGGGGAAGTTCTTGTGTGGATAGATACACAGGGGAAAAGTTTAGACAACATAATGAACAGATTTTTATTATTTACAAAACAATCCAAATTATTTACCACATAAATATTTCTTCAGGAAATTTTGAATAAAATTAAAGATAATAAACCAAAGTGTCTGTTTATTCAGCTAGCAAAGTGACTCTGGTAAGCTTCAAAATTTTTACAGTTTTATCAAATTTATCCCAAAGTAAAAGTTACTTTTTATATAAGAGAGTTTGTATAGCATTCAAATTTAATTCATTATACAGAGATAACAATGCTATTCTTTATAAAAGAGTACAATTTGCTTCAGACAATGGACAGTTGGCAGAACATACATCACAAAACGATTGGGCAATCACTGAAACATTGGTCCAATTTTCATGCATAAGTTTAAGCACTACAAATTTCCCCATCAAGGAAAACACAAAGGTGTATGATACTGAAAGGAAAACTTTATTGCCACAGTCATTTAATTTCTGGAATTTCCATTGAATTAACAGTTTTGCTCAATGCCATTGATTATGAGGAAATGGTAAGCCAAAGAGAATAAGCATACAGCTATCAATTTGACATATATAGTAAGAATTTAGAACCAGATACATCAGAGGCAGCACATTTAATTATAGATTGTATTTTCTTGGAAAACGTCATGCAAAGATCTGTGTGAGATAATTAGTGTACCTTGTAACTTAATCTGTACAGAACTTCTGTTGCCAGCATTTTGGACATGGAAGAATAGGAAGAAAACTAGATTTTAGTCTTCAGACATGTTTATAGTAATGATCAAATCAATTCTGAACCCTGGAAGTCTTAGAAAAATGTTATGCTTTGATCATCCTGCTGTACAGCAGGTATAAAGTCAGTGACTACCAATAGTTCTTAGATCTACTTTACCTGTGCATCCAAGTACTGAACAGATGCAACTGTCATTTTTTTATATTCCAATTTTCTTAAAGTGAAATAATCATATTAAATGTTGTCTTATGAACTAAATAATAATTTTCTGCAGTGTAATCTGTGTAATCTTATAGTTGTTACATATTTCACAGTAGGTTGTACATTGTAGTTCACCACCTTCATCACACTTTAAGTAAATTCTGCCTTCCCTCTTTATTCAAATAAGGACATTTTTATTAATCTCAGATCCATATGTTTTTACTGGCTCATTTTCCTTAGTTCCCAAAAGCACATCATTAGATATCGCTCAGAAAAAATGCATAAGCTTATAGAAACGAATGTGTCATAACCTAAAAAGAAAATGTATTTTACAGGAATTCCAGGTTAATTCTCAGGTTTCCAGAAAGAAAGCAAATAAGTGAGAAAGTATTGTAATTAGAAACAAAAAGAAAAACAATTGTAAGAATTATGCCATAACCAAACTTTTGGTGTTTTAGTGACTGAGGCTTCATCATGTAACAAATGTAAGAGATCTCGGTATACAGCTCTTTTCTACTATCTACTCAAAACAATATTTGGTAGTAGATACACTGCTCTGTTGAGCAAATTTTTTAAGTTAATATTAATCTGTCAGAAACACACTAAGGATCTATGTATTAAAAGTGTCAGAACTTTTGGAGTTTATTTGATATTTGTGATTGCTAATTAATTTAAATTCTTACACAGGCAGAGGTAAGGGGAAAAAATGAGAATCAAGACTTGTCATGTAGAGGTACAAGATCCCAACAAAGAATGTAACTGTACTGTATACCTAAAATGTACCAATAAACTCAATTAAAGCTGAAAAAAAAATTCTTACACAGAAAATAACAGCAAGCTTTAACCAACAAAGATCAAAACAATCAAGCACATACTCACAAAAAACTAAAGTGGTAATTAGATGTGAATTGTGTTAAAATTTCATTAAGAGCTGTAAGAAGGGAAACTATGTGGCATCATTCTAGAGAACTGGTTACTGTGTAGTTGAGAGGAATAGGAAACTGAACATAGAAAAGGTATCAAGAACTAATCCAATTACTTGTTCAACGTGTAATCATCAACAAGCTCTAGGTGCTTAGGCAACATTAAAATATCAACAAGACCAGTAAAGCAGACAAAACCTCTTGCCCTATGGAGTATAATTACTATTAAGGGAATGGCCAAAAACTAGGAAGATTATAAATAATAGCAAGTTATATAGTGTGATGAAAGATCACATGAATAGTTGAAAAAATAGATGTCAGTAGAATTGGGAATTTCAGGTAGGAGTCTGAGTGTGTGTGTGTGTGTGTGTGTGTGTGTGTGAGAGAGAGAGAAATGGGGGTGAGGTAGGAGTCTGTGTGTGTGTGTGTGTGTGTGTGTGTGTGTGTGAGAGAGAGAGAGAGAGAGAGAGAGAGAGAGAGAGAGAGAGTTTGGCTATGTGTCATTTAAAATAAGCTTTTGAGAGAACAGTTAATATCTGAGTATAGACTTAAAGACATTAAAATAGTCGATCATGTGAACATATTGAGAAAGATTGTTCCAAGGAGAGGGAAAACTCAACACATAGAGATCAATAATATAAAAGTATATATAAAAGAATGTAAGGAGAATAGGATGAGCAGGTAGGAGTGGCAGAAGGTGATGTCAGGGAGTGAAGGATACTATAAAATAATTGCCTAGAGAAAGAAGTTCAGCAAGCTTCCTAAGTTATATTAAGGATCAGTTGAAAAGGTCATGATTCCAAAGTGGGGCCCCTCAGGCTAATCTGTGTCATCTTCTGTTTGTCTCAGGTCAATCAGCTGTAGGTAGTGGTGAGTTAAGTTGTATCACACTTTCAGCTACTCACTGGTCACATCTATAACACAAACAAAGTGTCGTGTCCTTTTTGACTCAGTCTTATGGCTCACTTATTTGAGTATGAAGCAAATGAAAATATATTTGAAATTAGCAAGGGTATTTTATATCATAAGATATAAATGTTTTCTAAGCAATAAAACATTTTTCATTGTGTTTTTCATTGTGTTATTCAAAAATCCTCTGAGCTGAAAGTAACAGAAATTAGATTACTATTGAAAATTGAGACAATAATATTGCATTCCAAAAACAGTACACGCTCAAAGTGACATATATTTTCCTATCAAAGTCGTGGGAACAGAAATTTTCTTCAGAGCTTACTGTGCCACTTTGTAATATCACTAAGCAGACGGTCAGCTACAAGTAAAGCTGCAGATGTTATTTTGTGAAGTCAACACATTGTACTCCTTTTCAGTTTTTTTCTGTGAGCAAACAGTTCACCATTGTCAGTCCAAGCGATGAGGATTACAGAAGTTTGTAGAAGTGGATAATACAAACTCCATATTTCTGCTTTCTCTTTCCCTACCTTGGCTTATGAACTACTCTAATCTCTAAATTCTATTCTTTTCTGTTATGTCCACATTTTTAGAAAACTCTTCTGTAAACTAACAGTACGATCTCATTCTGAATTTCTTCAACTCAAACCCTTTTGTTATGCTTCCAATTTAGCAGTATGTTCTCCCAAAGACATAGAAACGGTGGGTATCTCAACTACCCAAGCCCTTTTGCTCAGAAGATTTTGTTACTATGACAACAGTGGACAAAAGAGAATCATAACACACAGCATGCAGCACATGCACAGCACACATTAAAGTTCCATGAACTTTAATAAATGTTTTTTTCTATTGCTATCTCCTTGCCTATACAAAATTAAAAATAATAGTATGCTAAACTCTGCAATGCCTATATGACATTAAGAAAATATCACTATTCAATTTTTATGAACATCATTCATAATATTGCTCTTCAGTATTTATGTGACTCACCATTCTTCAATATCATGATTTACTAAAATGGAAGTGTGATAAAAAAGTAATATAAAATGAGTCGGTACTTTATTATGTTATATTTAGCATTTGTGACTGTATAAGCATGCACAAAGATCTCTTTTTCTCTGAAATTCATATGTATAGAATACAGGGTTTCATAACATCAGTTAAAACTAGTTAACCTCATTTTTAATGACATTTCTTCCTCAGTTGAAAATGAAATCACATTACCTAAGGCAAGCGCTTGGTATTATTGTACCTAATTAGCCATTAAACTCATTTACTTCGTGTTTATAAAAGCAAACATTTGGTAAAATGAAATAAATGACTCATGAATCATTCAAATATATCTTTACTAACATTTTTCATCAAGTAAAGCAAAATGTAATGTATAAGTTACATTTCTCATTGGTGAGACGAAATACCCAACACCCAAAGTTAAAAGGAGAAGGGCTTATTTAGCTCACAGTTTCTATAGAGGCTTCGGTCCATAATCAGCTGGCTCCAAGGGAGGGTGGCACATGGCCAAGAGGCAACAGTTCCTGGCAGACCAAAGGCAGCAAAGCAACAAGGGACTTTGCAGTGTCTTTCTGTCCCTTTTGTCTTATCCAGACTACTGAGATTAGGGCAGTGCCAAACCAATCAGTGTACTGGTTTAGTACTCACAGGCCCTGAAGCCCAGCATCACACACTGTAGTTTCAGCCACCTCTGAAAAGGCCCATCTAAGACGTTATGAGGCTTTGGAAGGACTTAACCATAACATTCTACCCCTGGGCCCCCAAAGGATCCTGTACATTCCTTTACAAAAAAGACATTTAGTCCATCTCTAAGAGTTGCCCTTACAAGCGTCAGATCCTGAGTTTGATCCCCAGTACCAAAAAAGAAAAAAGTTGCCAAGGTCCTAACAGTTTCAGTATGACCACAAAGTCCAAGTCCAAAGTCTCCTCCGAGATTTTAAGGAAAACCTTTAGCTGAAAGCCCTTGGACAATTGAAAAGAAAGTTAAACACAAGTGCTCCAGTAGACATTTTCATTCCTTCATTCATTCGTTACAAACAGGGATGCAAAGGATGGGAACAAGGCAAGACCAAAGCCCAGTAGGGCAAACATTAAATTCCACAGCTCCACCTCCAGCACCCCTGGCAATCTGGCAAGATGTGAACTTCAGAGGTCTTTGGTGGCTCCACCTGGATGGTACTGTAGGTTGTGGCTCCCACAGCTTCTCTCTTGGACTGGTTCTGCTCTCCCCTTGGAACTATCCACAGACTATTCTCATTCCTGGCTTCTCCAAACTTCTGGAATATCCACAGCACCTCTGGCTTCACACTCACAACTCTCAGAGGCACACAACCTGGTCCCCAGCCCTTTTTCTAAAATCTGGTTGAAGCTTTTCTGACCCCATGATGCTTCTATGCTGCATGTGTCTAAAATCAGCCCCACATGGATGACTCCACGGTCCGCTGCAGGTGGAGATGTAGCCGGGGTTCCTTTTCTCTTGGTTGCAGGGAGCCAGTGTCTATGAACAAAATCCCAGGAGCAACTGCCCTAAGCTGCCATTCTGGAACATGGTGCTCTGGGGATCTCTTCTCAGAGCAAAATCTGTCACTTTTACAATTTTGAGGCTGCAAAGTGTGGGGTCCTGCTACTTCCTGTGATGCCCTCAGGCCATCTTTTCATTTCTCCCACTCTTTCTCAACAATCAAGATCTCTGCTCTATCTTTGCAGACCA
The DNA here is from genome assembly GCF_012274545.1 of Fukomys damarensis. Taxonomy (NCBI): domain Eukaryota; kingdom Metazoa; phylum Chordata; class Mammalia; order Rodentia; family Bathyergidae; genus Fukomys; species Fukomys damarensis. The sequence continues at coordinate 36,735,571 of NW_022900930.1, forward strand.
CAGCTTTACTGGAGCTTCCTTTCTGGCCGGACTCAAAGTGTTTTAAATCATTCTACATGGCTCTCTGCTCCTGGTTCTCAACATAAATCTGGCTAAAAGCCTCCAACAGTAGCCATGCCACTACTATCATATATCAAATAGATTACCATGTATTTAAGAACAGTAGTAATTTTAAAAATATTAAAGAACCATTACCATTCTCTTTATAAACATTGAAATTTAAGCCAAACATGAAAACTGTATAAAAATTGCAGAAGCTTTATCAAATGAAAGAGAAAGGCTGAGTGGAATGAAAATTTAAAATACACGTTCCTTTGAGAAAGTAAAACAGTATGTTCACTTGTTTATTCTCACAGTGGCTAGCTGACATAAAAAAGAATTAAAATCAATATATTAAAGATATTCTACATGACAAAATTATTCTATTTAATTTTTGATTATACAGCAGTGGGATAATTTTTAACTTTCTTTTTCCTTGGTATATATTAGTGCTACATAGTGATCACATTCCTTACGGGAGTTGCTATATGTACATAACTCACCTCAGTTATTTTCTCACCCCTTACCTCTTCCTTCTCCTCCTCTCTGTTGATCTTCACATTCGCAAAAGATCTATCTGCTACTTCCTCCCTTTTATTTGCATTTTGGATTTTTCATAAAAGAAAACAAGACTGATGGTATAGTGTATCAAGCAAGAGGGCGTATTGTGCAGGGGACTGATGGTCATGTGTCTTTTATTATAATAATTTTTAAAAGTAAACATTCACCGTATGTTTAGATTACCTTTGTTGCAAATACCCAGCAAACAGATATTTATTATGAAGCCATAACATTGTAAACATTTAAATGGCTCAGATTAAGATAAAAGAAGACAACGAAGTGTATTAACTTGGTCGAATAATGTGAAACTATTTCAAGTCCTGTTTTTAAACTGGACACAGTGCCCACGTCCATAATTCCAGTATGCTGGCGGGCTAATGCTGGAGGGCCACAAGTTAAAGTTCAGCCTGAGCAAATTAGCAATTTATCAACTTAGTGAAAACTTGTCTCAAAATTAAGAATAAACAAATAAAAGGCTGGGAAGATAGCTTAGCGTGAAGGCCTTCAGATAATTTTAAATTTTCAAAAACAAGAATCCCTACTCTGAGGATCTAAACAAATCCACTCTAGCATATACAATGTTGTTGCTATTACTATAGAGTTATATTCTGCATTTATAGTTCATTGTTTTGTTTTGGATTGCTCAATAGAGGGAGTCTAAAGGATAATAATGAAAATTAAATTGGCTATTTATTATCTACTAATAATGTCTGTATATATTTCCAGTTTGATATATCAATTCCCTAAAATATATTTGTACTCAAGTAATTTTATTTAAGGATCGCATATATAGTGGCAAATCTGATGTCCTATGCATGCTTAATTTTCTTGCTATTTTTTAATCTATGTATTTCATTCTAATGTAGAAACGTTCCACAGTCCTTTCTGTACATTAAGATGCACTAACTGCAGCGATAAGGCAACTTTACTGAATTTAGAGGGGAAAATACTTACATGGTATGCAGAAAACCAAAAACTCAGTGTTAAATGATAGCCACCCAAATTCTTAAATTTCACTGGTCATTGCTTCCTACAGGGAAACTTCTTTGGGGGCCTTTCCCTTCTACTATGATAAAAGGGCCATTTTATCTCAATGAACTCTGTTTATTTCTGCTTCTCTTAAGGCAATTTTATTATGTTAAGAAAACTTTGACATAATAAATTCTGACTTTATACTAGCATTTCCTGTAGTTTTTTTTTAGTGGTTTATAAATCTGATTTTGACTTAGACTCTTATTTACTATTTGTATTACATCTATATCCAGAATTTTCTATACTAAAAATGAATTACTTTTAGATTAACAATGCTGTTTACCTAATTGTAGTAAGTGTATTTAAAACCAAACATAAAAATCCAAACTGAAGTCATCATTCTAAAAATCTTTGGAAAATAAATAACATGAACTATTTCTGCCTCTTTAATTATTCCAAAATCAGAGGTTCCACTCTGAACAGGGCACCCACAAAAGATCTCTAGCTACTTTCAGGCTTTCTACACTTCTTGAGAACAGAGCAATATCATCTCAGAGGTTAACTGCCTGTGCTCAGATGATATTAGGTTGAAGCCTTGAGGACTTTCTCCCTATTATTGGTCTAAAATTTTGCTAAGCCCTCTCTTTTTCTGTGAAGAGCTATTGATATTCATTGCTGGCCTTATTTATTAGGCTTTAAAATATATGAAATTTTATTTCATGTAAATATAAGGGATGTTTCAGGATTAATGTAGATTTCAAAATGTTTTGAAAATTATTTTACCATAATTTTAATAAAACTCCCCAATTAAAAAATAAAGTACAAAACAAGTCAAAGTAGTCACATGAGCATAACATTATTATCATATAATAGTATGGAGTAGCAATTTTTTAGAAAATTTTAGGTTGTAGTATAAATGCAGGTTAACCAACATACAAAACATTTGAATGAAGATGTTTTGAGTCATGATCCTTTAATTTTCACTAAGGACAATTTCAGACATTACCAAAATTCCAGGTAACATTTGCTATTGGACAGAAAATGCTGCTGATGTTACTCTCATCTCTTTCTGTTATATTCAGAAATCTCACCTTTATACTAAGCGTTACATGTGAATATATTAACATATTACATTTGTGCACATGTGTGACTACAAAATTTCTAAGTATAACTTTTTATTTCAGTCTATATTAATTAATACAATTTGTTAAATTCAAGTGATCCCATCATCTAATTGTCTACCTTTGTAATCATATTTCTATGTCGTGTGGAGAGTTAGCAAATCCCACACTCAAGGAGAAATTCTTACTTTCCCAAAAATAAATTAACCATAAATTTTCTCTGAGATTTCTCACAAAAGTTTTTCAGTGTAATTTTGAACATGTTTCTAGTTTGTTTTATGTAAAACTATTCTATTTCTTTATATAAATGCACAGTAAATCTCTTTTAAATATATATGATTGCATTATCTTTTTTAAAATTTAAAACAATGATGAAACAATAAACTTGTCACTTGAGGTATTTCTTGTTTTCACATAGAGATCAGCATTTCTAGAGAGATAATAATTCATAATAATCTGAGCTTTTACTTAAATTTAGAGTGTGTGTATGTTGAACTTAGAGCTGAAAGGCGAAAATACTTCTCCACAAATAAAGAGACACAACCTCCCCAAATCAGAAAAAAAGCATTATTTTCTCAGAGAAATGTCATCTATCGAATGCCTTTATCAATTTGTTCATATTTTTCTTGAAATATTGATAGAACTTTTCAATATTTTTAGCACAACTGTATCTTATGAATTTCTAACAGCTTAGTGTTGTTTTCCAGAATAACATAGAAGAATTACAATCTATGAGAATAATTTTCAACAATTAGAAACTAGCTATTATGTATACCCCACGGCTACTTTTTTTCAGTATTTTTGGTTTGTTCCCCTCTCAAATCTGTGAAAACTCTTCTCTAGGTGGACTTCAATTTACTAATACAGTTTTAGAATGAATTTCTAACAATGATGTAATATTGTAGGAGTAGTTAGAAAACACATGAAGATTTGTTATTAGACATACACCTGTTTCTGTTAAAAGATGAAAACATAATTGTCTGAAATATGGAATGAAGAGTAACACTAGAGATGACTGAACAGCAATTTTTTTATGCTTAAATGGATTTAATAATGCTGATAATGGGGTCAGTTTTCTTTTCTTTTTTTAGTTAAATCAACCTCAAAGATGAGAGTATGCATAGTTTCCATTAACACACTTTTCCCTCTACTGCTCATCATAAATTAAAAGTATTTTGAGTATTTTCATATCATCTTATATATCCTACAATAAAATCAAAAATTTTTGAGTATTTTATATACTACTTATTTTTAAAATCAGCTAATATGTTTAAATATTTTTGAAAGAAAGTACTAAAATTGTATCTTCTATGCAATTGCAATTATTAAAAACAATATTATAAATAAGATGTTGATATTCACTACTGTGAAAGCAAAGGAGTATTTACTACTGTGAATGCAAAGATGAAATGTGTAAACAAAGTACTTCTTAATATTCTAGCATTGTGCTTTTGAATAGTGTTTTGACATGAGGAATATAACCTTTCGATGGGATACTGTTTAACATTTTAGCAATATTTTATACTGAAATAGAAACCCATTAAAAACAGTACAGCTTCACAGAATTTAAATCTACTGAAACATGCATAGTAGTCATAATCAAAAATAATATTTGTGAAAATATTTTCTCATAAATGCACTTAACTGTTCACAGTTAAGTATTTTATATAGAAGAAAGTTCCTGGTAAATTATTTGAGCTAAAATACTGACACATTTGAAGAATATAGTCATATGGTTTAGGTCAAGAATGCCCCCCCCCAAAGCCTTATGCTCTCCCTGATAGAGCGCATGGATGAGACTGGATCACGAGGACCTTGTACTCCGCACAGGAAGTTTAGTAGCCCCGTGTGGGGCCTGGTGGGAAAAGGTAGGCCACTGGAGGGGGGAAATCTCTCCTCCCTGATTCCTCCGTTCTCTCCCTCTCTTTCCTGGCCACCATGAAGACAGCATCTTTCCTCTGCTATGAAGCATCTGAGTTGAAGCCTGCCAGACACAGACCAAAACTCTTGAAACTGTGAAGCAAAATAAACCTTTCCATTCGAAGATGTAGGTTTGGGTATTTTTTCCCAAGGTGATGAAGGTGACTAGTACATAGGGAGTTTTAATTGAGGATATGTACTCTATAAGCAGAACTGACACGAGAGTGTGACATATTTCAGCAGTGTATGAGTAGTATATTCTTGAAATTGTTTTCACAGTGCTGGGGGTGGAACTGAGAGTTTCATGCATTCTAGGCAAAGGCTTCACCACCAAGTTACAGTCTTGCTCCATATACATATCATCAATTTTAATCACTATTGATTACAGAGAAAGTGCATAATTCAAATTTTTTGAATATAAGATACAAGTTTTGGTCTAAATAATTTAAAGTTCATTACATGATTTAACCAATATTCAAGAAACAGTATTAATTATATATTTCCACATTTAGATCACAAATGACAATGTCACCCTATCTGTAGAAAAATACTGTATTTAATTAATAATTCATTTCTTAACTTTAAATTCAAAAACTTTTTATGATACTGCTTTGTTTATTCTCTAGGTTCTTGACTTACACAAATAATTCAAACAGTAAATATTTGTTATTTCATTAAAGTAAGTTAAATAAGAACACAAACCACTAAGCATGAAGCAGAATTTTGCATGTTGACAGAAAACATACTAATTAAAGTAATGAAAAAATTTGAATTGTAATAATAAAGGCAACAGGATATGATAAAGACACCGCATTTAACATAAATATTGTGTATGTTTCATGGTAAGGCTATTGTTATTTTTGAGCATTGTTTGTGCTAAGTACATGATAAAATCTGGCAGTAGAATATTTTCATTGAACAATTAGAAGGAATATATTCTTCTCTACTGAATTAGTGTAATGAATTTCTTAACATTACATTGTATTCCATCCTGAGATGGTGCCGTGATTTATATGTCCACTGTCCTACTGATGCATATTCACAGAGTTTCTGGCTGTTTGCTGCTGTTATGAATAATGTTTCACACCTATTGCTATATTTATTTCTGAGAGACAGAGACCAAGAACTAAATTGTTGGGTTGAAAGAAATAGGCCTTTTCATTTTCATATTAATACAATTCATCAAAATTTTTGTCAAAAAACACAAAATGCCTTCACTTCATTATCTTGCAATTATGTATTTTTATCTCCAAATTCTACTCTGAAAAAGGAATATTTAATTTTCCCACTATGAATCATATAGATTATTTCATTTTTACTTTAGTTTAAATTTCTGTTGTTATTATTATGTTTGAAGTATTGCAAACACAGAAATACATAGGCATTCCAATTTGATCTGTATGATAAATCTTTTCTTATATGTGGCATAGTTTTCTATACATTTTCTTTTTTGGATTGTTGAATAAGTTACTTTATCATCAATTTTTCACAGTGTCTTTTCCTGTTTGGTTTGCTTTTATTATCTTTTTATGAAAGATTTTCAGATAAATATTTTAAAATACAATGCTTCTATCTCAGTCTCCTAGAGTATATTTTATCCTTTTGTTTATAGTTTTATTTTTCATATTAATTGTCCACTTTTTATGGACTTTACTTGCCATGTTGCATATAAAATCTGCACTTTTCCAGTATGTACAGATAAACAACAACAAAAGTAATCATGATTTATTAAACAATGCAACCATTTTTTTCTTATTTGAACTGCTATTTACTTTATACATTGCCTTCTTTATGTTTTTTGTTTGTCTGTTTGTTTTCTTTTTTTCTGGTACCAGGGATCAAACTCACGACTTTGCACTTGTGAGGCAGGCACAGTGCCACTGAGATAAATCCCCAGCCCCTGACTCATTTATGTAATGGTCAATATCTGAAATTTCTTCTACACAATGAATGATTAGTACATTTTCATAAAAAAAACATTGAAAGTACTAAAATTGATTAAAAGATTCAAAATTTCAGTTAGACAGAAGAAACACATTCCAAAGATCAATTGGTTGATCAATAGTAAATATCAATATATCATATACTTGAAAAATTGCTGTTTATGTTAAATGACATCATCAGAAAATCAACAAATATATAAATTAGTGTATATATAAAAATGACTCAATTTACCATTACAGTGTGTACATATTTCAAAACGTGTTTGTTGACTTAAAAAAATTAAAAGTTAAAAAGATCACCACATAGATTTTATGAAGAAACATTTGGTAATTCTTTGTATAATCTGTTTTGTTGAACAGTTGTCAGTTCGCAGAATATTTTTCCATTAAGTTTATTGGTATATTTTGGGTATGCGTTAAGGCCACATTAATCACTGGGAATTTATCTGTGTGCATGACATACCTTGTTTCCTGCTTTTTCCCCAATCCCCGCTTCCCCTCACTCCTTTTCCCCTTCCAATTTGCAAAAGCTTTTGTTTCTGTTTTCCTTTTCTCATATTTTTTCCTCCCCTACTTTCCCCTCCCCCACTTCCCTTCCCCTTTTGGACACTTTCTTCCTATTTAACGTTATCTATTACACGTTTTGGTCCTCATTTACACTTTCAGTTTCTTACAAATAAAGAAACTATTCAGTGTTTACACATGTGTACTATTTATTTCACTTAAGAGTGTGGCCTCAATGTGCATCCATTTAGCTATAAATATCTCTAGCTTATCATTCTTTATGGCTGAGTGGTGCTCCATTTTATTTTGAAAAACGCACACATCTTTATCAAGTCATTCGTTGATGGGCATTTGGGCTGTTTTCAAGTTTTATCTATTACACACTGTTCAGTTTGCAGAATGATTGCAGAAATTGCACAAGTACAAGCCTGAGTCTGTCCTCTACCCTACACATAGTTTCACTAGGTATCAACAGTTTTCACTAGTGAATTTTGTTTCTTACAATTGATGAACCAATATTGGCATATTGTTGTTTACTTGAATTTATCTTTCATATTAGGAGATATTTGATCTCCATACATTTTTATGGGTTTTGACAAAGGTTTTATGTCCTGTATAAACCAATAAGATATCATACAGAACAATTTCAATATATCAAACTATATAGTTCTTTTAGAGATAAATCTTTAAAATAATTAAAAGTAAAAACATGCTGTGTAAGCAAAACAAGTGAAAAATTGAAAAGAGTTGATGGATTCATATATATATATACATATATATATATATATATTTGTTTGTTTTTTTGAGTCAGGGTCTCACTGTGTAGTTGAGACTGACCTGGAACTCACTATGTAGCCCAGGCTTGTCTCGAACTCACAGTGATCCTCCTGGCTCAGCCTCCTGAGTGCTGGATTACAGGCATGAGCCACCACGCTCAGCTCTCAATGTATTTTTTAATATTTTGCCTCTTTTCTGTAAAATATCTATGACCAAAGGAAACAAAAGTGTTGTCAGTAGGCAGTATATCTCCAACAAACATCTACTTGGAATCTTATAAATATAATCTGATTATAGAAGTTTGAAATAATTAATATTTGAAGAAAAAATGATAAAATATTTTGGAAAACATGATTTTACTGGGGAAAAAGACACATTAAAATAAAAAAAATCAGAATAAAAGCCCTCTAAAATAAAAAGCATGAATTATCTAAAATATACCTTCAGTGCTACATAAAAGAAGATTAAAGGTCAAGAAACAATCCAGACATTAGAGGAGCTATGTTATATACATATATACACGTAGTAGAGAGCTAATATTTTTTTAAAATTGAGTTTATTGGTACATTTTAGGCATATAATGCAGTTACATTCATTATTGGGATCTTCTACCTCTACATGACAGATCTTGGTTCTCATTTTTCCCCTTGTCCCTGGCCTCCCTTCACCCCCTCCTCCCCTCCCCATTTACAAACACTTTATTTCCATTTTTTTCATTTTCTCATATTTTTTCTCTTCCCTTATTACCTTTCCCCTACTCTTCCCACTTTCCCTACACCTTTAGCCCTTTTCTTCCTATTTCATATTGTCAATTATCTCATTAGGATCTTATGTACTATTATAGTTTTTCGCACCAGTGTATTTATTAAATATTCTGTATTTACACGTGTGACTTATTTATTTCTCTTAGGAGTATATCCTCAATATGTATCCATTTTCCTATGAATGAATCTAATTTCTCATTCTTTATGACTGAGTAGTTTTGAGCACTATGGAAACTTCATCTGTCTATTGAGAGAAAATGTCTTCTAATTTTTAGTAGGATAGTTTTTATTTTATTTATATTTTATTTGGCTTTTCATAATAATACTTTTCTTGTATACAAATGTTCATTAGTGATTAATAGCTAACAAGCATAATTAAGTACTGAAGATATAATTATTTGAAGAAGTCATTAATTACATAATTGTATCTCATCATGCCTGATAGACATTAATATACATACAGATATGCACGCACATTTTTACAAGTATATTTAGATTACATAGAGAAAATCATTACCAGTAAATAATTACATTCCTAGTTATTTTTGCTGAATTCTCTGTATTACTGAATTCTCAGGAATGTATAAGTGCATTTCTGGTTTCAACAGTGATGACTATGTGGAGTTGGAGACTGAATTGGGATAGGGCGCCGATATTAAGTATGCTTAATATCTTACATTGTGCAGCATAGAGCAACAAAGACTCACCCAATTAGTGGCCACTCAAATCTTTATTGCAAATTTTAGTTCACTGATACTACAATCAAAATGCAATGTCAACCAATATCATTCCTACAATTATTTATTCATTTGTATTTTATTTTTTCTAATTTCAAATTCCAGGAATTTCATTGTGCAATGAAGATATATAAGGAGACAAATATATTTAAGTGTCTAAATATCTACAAGAGTAGACATAAAACAAAGTAGTTTGTACATTAGTATTTTTTTCATTCCAATAAGAGCAGTGTAGGTATGAAACTCCTCTCTCCAAAAACTTGCAGTTTTGTGTTTAATATTGTATGTTTTAGTAATTATTAATACAAGAACATGATCATTGGTGTGTATATATTCTTTGTTGTTTGCATTCACCCATTCTAAATTCTAGCTTTTCAACTGAAAACATAACACACATTTATCTTTCACACTCTGTTCAGAAGACTGGTAAATTTAGGATGTATCTTCTTTTCACATTGGGTGGTGAGGTACAGACTAGACATAGTTCTTTGGATGATTAACCACCGTGGTCTAAAGGCAAAGCTATATTTATGTGTCTAGTTTTTCTAATATGGACAAAAGGAAGTTATATATGGCTTAACTTATAACATTAATTTATGCTCTACCTGTTAGAGACAGGATACTTCAAGAATATCCAGTAATTTTACATGCAGGAATACAATTTTTCAATAACTCATTTGTGCCAAACAAATTTGACCCCAGGATTCTTGTTCCCTCATTACATGCCTTGTGTGATTCCCTCTCCTAGAGTGTTGTCAAGAATTAATAAAATTTCATTTTCATGATTAGTTTAGGCTGTATCGCAAAGGTGACAGGATATAGCAAATATTACTAAACATTTTAATCAGCTTCCTCTGTATTTATTATCAAAAAGAATATTAACCTGGGTAGACCTGACCTAATAAAGCAAGTAATATTTTTCCTTCACATAATTAATGCAGTTAAATATTTGTGGAAAGCAGACACCAAGATTTGCCACTTCTATTTCTGGGTTATAGTAGAAGTGAAAATTATGTTATTTATCATTTTAGTTTAACACTAGTCTAGCCAGTCCTTTCTGCTGAGCTCTCTATTCTGTGAGGCTAGAGTTAGTAAGGCTCAGATGATTACAAACATTGTTTTTTGTTTGTTTGTTTGTTTGTTTTTTATCACTATGTTCAATGCCCATTAAGTTATGCACTTTAAAGCAAGGTCCGGCTCCTTCCTGAAAAGAAAAATGCCCAAAAGGTATATTCTCCTTTAGGTTTTGAAAAAAAGAAAAAGCCATATTTTGAACAGTCTGTGTGAATGACCACATGATAGGAAATGTAGGTAGCCTCAAGATGCTGAACGAAGTTTGGAACGAATACTTTCAAGAATAAGAGTGTATCAGTCAACTTTCCCAGGTTTGGTACACAGTATTTGACATCCACTGCTTAAAGGAGGAGAGCTTTAATTATGCTCTCGGCATATTCAGTACATGGCTGCTCAGCTCCAAGACAGGAATATTATAGCAGAAGAATGAGGCAAAGCCAATCTCCCTAGTTTATGGCAGGCGGGAGACACAGAAGGGGAACTGTTTCAGAGGCAAAGGACGAGGGGAGCAGACATAGTACCCAAAGCCATTCCTCCACGTCCTACCCACACACACCCACGGTTGTGCTCCATCAGTCCCCTGGGCAGATTCCAAAGCCAATCAAGTGGACATTTCACCCTCATCGTCACAGTGGAGAACTCAGTCTGCCAACTGCAAAAGACCAAGTTCTGCCAATGATTAATCGAGCTTGGAAATAGACTCTGCTTGGTTTCAGCCTCTTGAGACCTCATTAGAAGGACCTGCTGAGTTTTATTTAGACGCATAATCCATGGACATTGCAAAATAATAGATATGTGTTGTTTTAAGCTGTTAAGTGTATGGCAATTTGTTACACAGCAAAGAAAACTAATGCACCATTTAAATACATTAAATATGCAAATTTTTCCCTGTAGAAGAATTCTCTTTTAAGAATCAATTAAAAATCATTAGCCATGGAAATTTCTTCCCACTAGAGTACATCATTTCAAAAGAAACTGGTTTCTATACTCAGACTCATTTTATTTGAATGTGAGCTCTTGCCAGACCACAATTTAAATGTCTCTTGAAAATAACTTGTTAATTATCAAGACTACTTAAATTTTCTCTATGAAATAGTCATCTGAAAATGTGTTGTGAAGTGTTGGACCAGGGAGCACACTGAACCTTTAAAAAGAGCTCTAGGATTGCCTTAGGATAGTCTACCGTGGTTTTTGTTTTAATTCATGTATGGATATCCGTCTCATCTAAGAAAAGAAGGGGGAGATGACAGTCTGATAAGTCATTAAGAAGATATATGTACTAGAGATAGGTAGTAGAGTACAGAAGCAAAATACTATAAAATCTAGACACTCTCTGGCATGATTACAGTTACTTTATCCCCCCTGCTTGTGAAAAGCCTGGGAAACTCTTTAAGGGCAAGGAATACTCACAGAATTTTTAGCAAACCTTAGTTTAAGAACAAATTCTCAACCACAAATATTTAGAGCAGAATATGATAGCTTCACCTGAATAACATAAAAAGAGAATGCTTACAGTTTATTAAATGTCTAAAAAGAGAAAGAATTTCTCACATATATACACACACACACACACACACAAAGGAAGAGGAAGAATATTCTGGGTAGAGAGAAGATTCATGAAGACACAGGCACCAGAGAAAAAACAGATTACATTTAGGAAGGTGTAGTAACTGGTTCTGCAGGTCAAAGAATGACTTGGAGAAAAGTAACCTTAAAGGAATTTCATAAATCTATGTAGTACTTGCTATATAGTATCTGAGACACATTCATAAATAAAACAGAAAATACAAAAAAGTGATTATAGATTGGTTGTTACATAATAATTAAATATTACAATATTGGTTTCAAATTTGATTATGATTACTTATTTCCATGGAAGACCTGTGTTCATTTTGGAATTCATATCACGATCCCAGAACAATCCGGATAAATCAAGGTATCAAACATGCGCTTAAGTGTCAGTTAATCTTCATTCTGTTTCTATTGTTTAGGTAAAAGCATTAAAACAAACACGACTTTGTCATTATGAAACCAAATTTATGCCAATTTTCTTCATGCCATTCTTTTTCAATATCTCTATTAATACTTGTAACATTTCTGTACTGGGAGACCTAGGGCAGGTATACACGGAATTCTTACTATTAAAGGTCTTGAAATGTATTGGTTCAACATTAAATACTCAAGTTTAATATCTTGCAGTTGAGAATAAGTTAATAAACGTAAGATCTATGTATGATTAAACCTTTCTTAAATTGGAAAGATGAAACTAAAGTAAAACGAAAACAAAGTGGATAAGTTTAGTATAATTTGCTGACCTCTTCATAATTAGAGTTAACTTAATATGTTTATATCTCTGGCATTCATTCTTTCCATAAATCAAATATTACATACCTTCCTGTCAGTTACTGCACTGGATATTGTAGACACATACTAAGCAGTTCAGAACAAATTCCTGCCTACATCGGGTCATGAATTATGCTTGAACATTTTTATAAATGTATTAGTCAGTAAAGTAAATACATAAAATTAAATATTGAAAAATGTCCAATGAATGACACAACCAGGGCATTAGGTAGACAAAAAAAATTAGATAGTACTTGGAATGGGCCATTTGCGACCTTTAGGATACAGAGGAGCTTGTCAAAAAGGCGGTGTAAGAAACAGCATTCTTGTCAAGGGAAATAGCGTGTGCAAACGGTGCAATGGGGGAAGAACCTGGTATACTAGAGAAACCTAAAGGACAGCATGGACGGAGGGAAGAAAGGTGAGAAATAAGGATATGGTACATCTTTATTTCCTGCCTAAAGAAAATCCAAACTCTCTGGATCCTATATTCCACCAAGTATTTCTAAACCAGGATTGTATATGAAAATCACCTGTGAGTCATGAATGTACCACTCAAAGCAATAGCAGCAGCTTCTGCAGCAACCATCCTAACAAGAAAATCCCTGCCCCATATGTTCTGATATAATCTCTGGCACACAGGCTGATGTACAGAAGAACGCTACAGGACTTTTGTCCATACATAAGGAAGATTCCATAAACAAATGAAAGTGCATCTATGTGAGTTCAACACTAAAACTCTGCCATGATGCTAAACATAGGTTGTAGGAGGAGAAATAATAAACCAAATTATTACTTTGCCACTGCAAATGTCTTGCTTGAGCAGCCTACTCAAATTTTAGATATAAGCATGGCATACACAATTTAAAATAATTGTTAAAAATTGAAAGAAAAAATTCAGTGAAAAATGACAAGCAAAAACAAGGGGTGAAAATTCGGATAAAACTTTGCTTGACAATAGTTGGATTGTTTTCTTCATCGTTCAGAAACTAAGGGTTTGTCCCTAAGGACCCTGCAACTTGTTGATACCAGTGAAGCTGGTATAACACCTTTCTGTTGTTATTTTGTTTTATTCATTTATAACTCTAGTATTAATTATATTCTGATGCCTGGCTCCCCTGGGGTCTAACAGATGTCTCAGGATTGGGACTTATTAAGAATGTGCCACAAGTTTTAAATTCTCATAAGCTCTCATTTTTGGTTTTATAGCACTTTATCCCTCACATTAATGTATTCTGCCTGTGTTAGCAACATTGCAGAAATATCTTAAACACTGCTTAAAAGCATAAAGCAATGTTTTAATAGGTATCCCTTTTCACAAGTCTTGGGAAAGACACCTTAAATTTGCCAGAGGTCTTTTGAATAAATTTCTGCCATTCCTATGTTCCATACAACATATTGATGTACAATTTTGTCTGGGAATATAAAATCAGCAATATTGACCTGCGCCTCCAGGGGTACTCACCCTGCCTTGTTATGAGGGGTGCACATATTGTGGAGGAAATATTTCAACACAAGGAAGACCTGCACTCCTTTGCTATGTGAATAGGTTTTTATTCTGTGGTGTAGCTACACTGAGCCCCTGTTTTCAAATACTCAACCCCATAAATAGCTCATGAGGATGTTAGTTAAGATTTCTTCCTGGAAAATTACTTCTTTAGAATATGCTTTTGCAGTTTGCTGTTTCTTTGCCACTTTCATTCTTAAGTGGCTGCCAAGTATCACTTCCATAAAAAGGCGTATGTTAAAAAACAAGCAAAGACACATACTATTTAAATTTTAAACATTGTATAAATAGAACAAACATATGGTTTAAAATATCTGGCTCACATGGAAAAATATCTATAATATTGTTGCTCCAAAATATCATCGGTGCCAGATGTGGTGATACATGCCTGAAATCCCACCTTGTGCCAGGATACGGGAGGCGGAGACAAAGGATCACCAAGTTCAAGTCCAGTTAGACTAGTGAGTTTCTGTCTCAGCAGTGTGTATTTAGCTCAGTTATAAAGCATCACGGGGTTCGATCTCCAGGACCGCAATCATCAATCAATCAATCAATCAATAAAACGGTTCAGTGGTACAAGAGTTGTCCACTATGCATGAAGCTTTGCTCATTCACCAACACTGAATGTGAGGTGGCCTAGAATCAATCTCTAGTACTGGAAAAAAATATGTAGCTAATATTTTGGTGGTGATTTGTAGTATTTTAGTACTTGGTATTCATGTTTATGTGTCTAACACTTTAATCAGTCAAATTTTATTTCCTCAGCATTATTGAAGTATATTCTATAGAGAATTCTCTTACAGAGGATACAATGAGAGGACTATAGCATATTTATCAAACAAACTAGCTTTGTGCATCTAAATATCTGCCGAGTAAATATTTAGTTATTTATTTCACACTTAATTCTTACTTCTCACGCTTTGCACAAAAATATTCTTGCTCTAAGTCTGGTTTTACATCGTGTTGACTTTGCAGAACTTTCTATTAGGTTCCTTAAATACTGATGTCATTATTTGCTAATTAGAAAACTTGCAAAATGAGTCAGTTCTGTTATTTGTAAAATGTGGAAAGCAATAGTACTGTATCACAATTTTTACACTGTTACAATGAGAATGCATATAAAGACATTATCACAGTATTTAGCATGTAGTAAATGCTAAATAAAGGCATTCTATGGTTGATTGATAATGTCAGCATATATCCTTATTCACATCAATTATTATACACCCAGGCATCACTTTCTTACATGTATCATTAGTAGAACAAAAAGACAAGGTTTCAAAAGCTCTTTCTATATGTGACTAAATGGACATCTTGTGATAATTTATGATTTGTATTTTCTTAAAACTCCATTAAATTTTTATTGTTTGTTTGCTTGTTTTTTTGTATGTTTCTTGTTCAGTTTTTGTTGTTTTGCTTTTGTTTCGATATCAGGTCTCACCATGTAGCTCAAGTTGACCTTGAACTCACTATGTAGTTCAGGCTGGCCTGGTATAGACATTTTAGCAAATTTAGGCAAGAAAACTTTTCTTTTGAAATACTTTTGTCTAGAATACCCCTGTGATAAATATATGACAAAAAAATCAGACAGCAAATGAGGTGGAACAATGGAAATATTAATTAGGAAGAAGACAAGTATAAAGATGTTATTTTACATGATGGCTACAAGAGAAGCAGGAACCTACAGCACTTGTGTGAGCACGATGGAGGAAGGTGAGTGGGGAAATGGAGGCCTACCTAGCTATGCTTGGGAAGAGAGAGGCTTCCGTACTGGAAATTCCAGTAAATGTTTCATTCCCGGAGAGCCCTGGATACTTGGTTGCTTGGACCACTTTCTGTATTGCTTACATTCATTACACTCACTGACAGTAAACGATTACTTAAGGAAATCCAATTCTGTATGTTTCCTCACAATTGAAAGAAGTGACTCAGCCAGGATGGACAGAGCAGCAGCAGGGTATTAGCCAAACCATATCAGCAGACACGAGCAGGTTCTTCCTACACCCCAAGGCAGGAATTATATCCAGCAAGAACAACCAGGTACTAGTTTAGGCGAGAGTCTGAGGTGCTGTCGATTAATGTGATCAGATGGAACTTGGTCACTTAACAAAAATAAACATAGAGGAAATGAATGAAAAAATACAAAGAATAGCCAAAACTAGAAGGAGAAAGAAAAGAATCTTCAGGAAAAAAAATCTATTAAAAATATACCAAAATGGGTTGGTGATTTAGCTCAGTGGCGCCATGTCCGCCTGGAAAGCTCAAGGTCCTGAGTTCAATCGCTGGTACTGAGGGAAAAAAAAAAAAAAAAAAAAAAAAAAAAAAAAAAAAAAAAA
>NW_022900930.1:36752666-36763607 GCF_012274545.1 Fukomys damarensis
AAAAAAAAAAAAAAAAAAAAAAAAAAAAACATCAAAGAGTTGAAACAACCCAAACTTCTACATTCATTAATGTCAAAATTAATTTTTTATAGTATGAATGATAATACAAAAACCATCGTAGGAAGTAGAAGAGGAAGAATGGTAGACTTATGACTTATGAGTAGCAGCAAATAAAAAATAATAGCAAGCAGGGCAATAGAGCTTTTTAAAATGGGAGGGGATCAAAAGATGGAGGAAGGCAGAGGGAGAGGAGGGAAGGGGGATGAAGAAAGAGTTGAAGCGTGTTATGTACATGTGCTGACTCCAAACATAAAGTGTAATTGTTATATGCACTGAAAACATATACAATAAAAATAAAAACTGAAAAAATATGTTCATACATGTATAAAAAAGACTGTGCACTCAAACAATATTTATAATTTGCTGAATGTAATTATTAAAATAATTTTATGCATTTTTGCACCACTGTGTTTATGGATGTGAAATGTCTATAAAAATATATCAGGCCACAATAAAAATATCACTAATTTTAATAAAAGGTTTTTATCATTTTGGCTTATTACGAGATATGATTTGCAGTCTAGTGAACTGAAGGAAAACCAAAGCTGTGATATGTGCTATAGAAGATAACAGATAACGAGAGCGTCCCTCCTGGGCCCTTGCACTCGCAAAGCAGGTGCTGGAACCACTGAGCGAAATCCCCAGCCCTGGCCATTTTTACTATGTTGGTTCTTCCTAACCAGGAGGAAGGGAAGAGTAGAGGGTGTAAAAGGAGGGCATGGGAGTGGGGATAAAATAAGAACCAAGATACATCATGTAAAGGTACAAGATCCCAATGATGAACGTAACTGTATCATACACCTAAAATGTACCAATAAACTTAATGAAGAAAAAAAAAAAAAGAAATGAATGGACTACAGGAACTAAGTTTTTCTGAAATGGGAAGATATTAAATTTAGTGGAAAATTTGTGACACAAGCTATCCATCTTCACCATCAAAAATTTCTAACTTCTCTCTTAACTAAGTTCAAATAATAATAAAAGAACAAGCATATAATAGTATTATTTTACCTAATATTAAATTTTATTCTGCAATATTGTTATCCAAATAAATTACATTGAATCTCACATTCTCTGGTGAAGGAAATTGCTATTTTCTTTCATAATGGGCAGTTATTCAGACAGTGAACATTGTGAAAAGACATTTGTAAAAAATGTTAATTTTGGAAAAAACATATAGCCACTGACTATAGCGATTTCCAAGGTCTATCATTATTCATGATTTACTTACACAAATTATGAAAAAAAGACTTATCACTACCATAAACACAGGTTTTAAACAGGAAAGAAAGAAATAGATAAATATCATATTAGTGAATCAAATAAATCTATGAGAATCAAAATAAAAGTAATTAAATGGAAGTAAAACTTGATGGGAAACATTAGAATATTTCCACCAAAATGAAAAATAAGGGAAGGGTGCCCCTGCCTCCGTTTACTCAACATTACTCATAGACAACACACTTAGAAATTAAATCACTTAGAAGCATTGAGTGTGTAACAAGGAAGTAAAACAACATACCTACAGATGATATGATGGTATTTCTAGAAAATCAACGTAAAAAAATCAAACAAGTCATTAAAGTAATAGGATAAAAATTTAGTGTACAAAAATAAATTGCCTTGATATACTTAAAAATAAGGAACTAGAAAATACAAAAACAAAACAAAAAAAAACCCATTTTTACCAAATCATCTGGAAAGAATCAAGACTTAGGAACAGATTGAATAAGAATTGGGCACATAGAAGTATTTTGTTAATATATGCTAATAGATTTCCTTTTGACCAATCTTACGCTGTGCATTTTCTAACTATATCTGGAAGCTAGATTAAATTATTTCTAGCTGTAAGAAATTTTGTTTAAATACACGAAAAGACTAATACTGGTTTTTCAATAGACCTCAAATTCAAAAGAAAAATATTATTTTTGCTAACTTAAAGAGCATACTTGGCATTTTTTTAAAGCAATTGACATTCATAGAGAAAAGTTTGAACTTTGAAATCTGTAACTAAAATTTTAAAGAATTGAATTATGACATGAAGTTTCCACTGAGAGTCTTTTTAAGATGGATGTATATGTGCAAGTATTTGGAGAATAAATATGTTCATGCATCAGATATATTTAAAATTAGGAAAATGTAATTTTAAACTCTTCTAGTATTCCTAAATATTAACAGCCCCTAGAAGATTCTCTGAACTGAGGTTATGTGAGAAAAGTATGGAAAGGTTAATTTTATGCCCTACATCTGAACACTACCAAAACTTCAGGTCTGAAGAAAAGAATTTATGTTTTGTTTTCCTATTGTTTATTTGAAAATCTTCATTGGACATTATCTTCTTTTAAGGAACACTATATTTATTTCATATAAGATATAGGATTTGGAAAAAAAATATATTTAGTATGTCCCAAAATGTAAAAGACAGAGAGATTTGGCAGAACAATGAACACCATAAAAAATTAAATACTCCTTTGGCTCAGCTTTGATACAAATAACAAATCCAGCATGTGGAAAGCTTTTGTAAATTTTTGACAAGACTCTATTCCACACTTGGGAATCTTCAAATCCTGCCCAAAAGAAAAATTGTACTGCTCTTTGTAACATTCATACACTTGTCTCAGATTGGGAAATTGTGAGAGTCATGCTAGAATATTTTAATTCATGAACAATTTCCCCACAAATGTTCTAAATTATTAATGAACTCTTTGGAATTCTGTCTCAGATGCTACGTATCTTCTACCCAGAAACTCAACATGTTTTGGAATAGAAGCTAAGATTTATTTCCTCCCAGAAAGGAAATGGTGGAAAGGAGTACTCTCTGTAATCTACGTTTAAGTACCAGTTCTATGGGCTGATACAAAAGCCGAAAGAGAGGAAAAAGGAGGTAACACTAAATGAATCAGAGAAATATTAATTTTAATATTTGGTAAATTACAAAGACATACAAAATGGTATAGCAAATGCTTTGGAAAAAGAGGGGATGCGCATCCTAAGCAGCATTAAACATAAAGCTTTAATGAAAAAGATACATGGAATTTGGTAAATCAGAAGAGCATAACTTTTAAACAATGGTGACAAATACATAAATGATTCTACAAAAGTGATAGGTATAATAGGCAAAATTAAAGAATATAAAAGACCTACAAAATTTGAAAATAATTAAATTAACAAAATAAATGCAAATGTGTAATTTAAAAAATTCTATTAGATTTAACTGCATATTACATAGGAAATTTTTAAAGCACCCGTATAATTTAAGGTTGATAAATTGAAGTTACTAGTTACTAGAAATTATCCAAACAGAACAACCAAAGGAAAATATTGACACAGGATTACGCAGAAATGAGCTGAGCTTCAGTGAGGAACTACACTGCCTATTTCCTACTGGGCACAAAGACCATGAATTCACTTCTCATTAGGAAGAATGGAAGCCGGGAGAAAGTAGGCCCCTTCAAAGTCCTGGGGGATAACAGCAAAACTAATAAACCAAACTGCATCTAGAATTCCATATGCAGAGAAAATGGCTTCTGATAATGAAGCGATGCAAAATTACACTTCCATTACAAGACTTAAAACCTGGGCAATATTTAGGAAGAAATATTCTCTGAATATGACATAACAGTGAGAGTGGAACTACATAATCCAGGAAACTGATGAGCCCTCTGATGGCCCCTTTTACTGTAGGAAGGCAGTTTCTATGGTAAAATGCAGAAGGAAGGAAGCAGAAACTTGTGACTTTGTAGACAGGACTAAAGACAAGAAGAGGTCAGAGAAGACCAGGTGGCCAGAATATGCAAGGTCTGGTCCTCCGCAGAGTCCCGTGATGCTCTGCACGGGGGTCCCTTTGAGCCTTTGATTGAGCCCTAGGCTGTAATGAGTGAAGGCACATAACTGAAGACTCAAGGAGCTCTCTGGTAAATAGCCATAATTATTACCCATATTTTCTAATTATTACATTTGTTAAAAACTTTAGCCAGTAACATATTGAAATAAATATTAAAAGGAAAAACTATCCCATTGCATCAAATATTTGAAAATGGTCTGCCTGCTTAGCTTTTGTCATGAAGAAAAACCATGAATTCCCTTACTGGATTTGAGAGCCTACTGGATGCCCAGAAGTATGCATTTCTTCCTGACAAGAACTTGCTGAAGGGAGGAGGAAACTTGTGCTCAAAGAAGAAGACTATTGAGTTGATTGGCGTGCTTCCTTTTGTTTCACCTATTTGAAGTTCCAAAGCATAGAGACAGACTGACCCAGACACTAGAGAAGACTGAGTTGGTAATGCAATTATTATAAAAGCAGTACTAACAAGTAAACTAGGAAAGTCCTAGGGAACTGCATAGGTCTAATATTTAAATCTCCTCAGTTTTAGTTAATGTAAATAATATTATCTTCAATGTCTCCTTCATAACCTAATTTATTAGCTTGAAGGAAGTGCTTAGGAATATGCTCTCTGGCAAATTGACAGTGATGTCTGTGACTCCAAGGGACATGTCCACAGACACAATCCCTGACATCTGCCCAGGGAGGTCCAGACCTGACTGCGGAGGTACAGCAATTACCCAGTCCTTTTTGATTTTCTTACATAGGTGGAATACCTATTCATTGAACTAAACAGACAGGATATGTTTTCCCTGAATGTTGCTGCATAATTCCAAGTACATTTATCTCTCCAGTTTTATGCATTCTAATATGACCTCATTTGTTATATATAAGTTCAAAAATATATATATAAATACCAAATTCATTCTGTGTAGGCCCCTTGTATGTATAACTTGCAATATAGCATGTAAGTTTTACTTGATAGAATTGTATGCACACAAAGTAATACTGTGAGATATTTACCAACAAATGAAAATTGTTGATCTAAAGTTATTTTGCAAATATATGCATGTATGTATATATATATATATATATATGTATATATATGGTAAAATATTTCCAAATAATGTTTAGATCTCATAATATGCATTTAACACATAGCAATTACCCTTAAATATGAATTAACAAGAACATTTTTGACACACTTTAATTCCCCATTTAAGTGATTTAAAATATTAATGGGATAGTCATGCTCGTTTTACATGCAGAACCATTTCTCTAATGATAAATAGCTATACTTTATAGTTTTGGATTTTTTTCTACTGAAATCATTGCTTCTTTGAAGTTGCACAGGTTGGAGATTTGTTTAAAAAATGAATCCCAACAGGGGTTAAAAGATGTTGTTCTTTGTTGAACTTTGCATGCTGGACCAGGATTTTTCTCTTGTTCCATTTATTTTTAAAGAATGTGTGAAGCTGAACTATGATATTCCTCTAAGAAATTAAATAGGTGGTTCTATAAAACACAGCTTTCTAAGTACATCTATGTTTTTAATATCCATAACACCTAGTAAATAAGAAGTCAGCCCATTAGCAAAGCTAGAGTGTATCTTTACCATTCTATATGTACAAGTTGTTAATTTATATATTTAATGTAATTATATATATATATAATTGTTTATTACATATGTATATATATACATATACATGACATTTATATTTTTATAGCTATATTTAATACTCTATATTTGAAAAAAATTATAAAAATCACTTTAAATATGGAATACTGATTTGGAATATGCTGCCTAAGCTTGCTTTATTTATTTGTGAATATGTATGATAAATACAAAAACATAAACACTACGTACCGATAATTAAGTGCACATGGATGTATGCATACATAAGAGCATTTTCTCCATCATGTATGCATAAATGAAGTTCTTTTATTTGCCTCAAGCCTTCTATGTTCACTTAAAGCATAGTTTATTTAAACTCAAATTTATATAATTGAAAATAAAGTCCTTCTGAAATCAAATATAACCGCAGATTATATTTTAATGATGCAAAATTCTTTTTGATACACCGTGCTATTAAATAGACTACAGCACTTCTTGAAATGTGTAACTTTCTAGTACAGTATGTAGCATCAAATTTACTCAACTGAGGGTGCAGGCTTAGCCAGGAGAATACAGAAGTTCTGTTTTCCAGCTTTTCCCCCTTCTCTTACTAAACACCAGATAAAAGCAGGCAGGATAGCAAAATTAAAGCAAACAAGCAAACAAACTTGAATGACATCTTAAATAAAATCTTGTGGCAGGAAAACCTCCCTGAAAGTATGTGCTGGGAGCAGCAAGGAAATCACTCACAAGGTAGCAGGAGCAGAGGGTTCAATCAGTGGAGCAGAAGTGATGGACCAAGATGATGGGCACTACAAAAACAGATTTCAGAGGTAATGAATACGCACTCACTTATAGAAAGAGTAGGAGTGTACAGCTAACATAGTGAATAAGTCTCCAATAAAGCAGCAATGCTAAGCAGTGAAGTTGGGGCCACACTTTCCCAGAGGGATCAGATTGTCCAGGGAGGACGTATCAGATAGAAGAGGGAAGAAAAGAAACACAGCTTTTAAGGTGAGACCATTGTCAGTGAAAGGAACTACTTAGTCAATGCATGCCATGCTCGCTCTGAGTCCAAAGTAAATCATAACTATCTTTAAAAACAAAAGAACCACCAGAGAACTGAGATGTACTTCTGCAAGTATGCAGATATGTATACAATTAACTACATGTGTTTTCCCTCCTGATGCAATGTATATTTACCTTCCTTAAAGCTATATAATAGATTCTCTGTGAAGTTTTATAAGTTCTCTCTTTAGATTCTTAGGAATCTTTTCAATTGTCTGGCCACATATTATGGCTGCATGAACTTTCAAGAAATGTATGTTAAACAGGTTGCTAGGACTTTCTGGAATTTGGGATCAGATAATGTGCATTATGCTGTACTGATAATGGCAGTGCTCTACTTGCTAATGTGTGTGTGTGTATATATATTTTGCACTGATGACTACCACATCCATATATCCTACCATGCCACTTGTCATAAAGTAGTTTATCTAACACCTAACCTTGCTTTCCAAGATGATTCTCACAATGTGCCTAAAACTGAACTTGAAAGATATTCCCCTTGATTATAGACTCCTGCAACACTTTGTTTCAAAAATATTCCTTGAAATTAGTATTTAAAAATGTCCAGGTAGGGTCTTTTATTTTACCAAGCTGCACAACCACTTTTCAATCTTCTATTCCTATTCCAGGTCCAGTCATCAGCTTATTTTAGGTCCTCAAACACAGAAAAGATGATTACTTTGTCTGTCTAGTCTATTGTTCTGTTTGATTGCTTCCAAGAAAATTCAGACAATTTTTACTGGGTCTGGTAGCTTTTCCTCCATGACCCACCAACCCTTGAGCAGTGATTACCCTCCAATTCAGACAAAGAAGAATGATTACTTAGAAAGCGTTCACAGCAGAAAGTCCTTCCACACTCCTGAGGAGGCTCATTCTCTACGGTACACATTTCATCAGATCAGAAAAGGAAACAGATGTGGTGTCCACTGCTCATCCCCTCTCCTCAGGGTATGTGTCTCTGAGGTCAGGGCCATCAGCACCACCACTTTCCCCAGCAACGTGATCACCAAGAGTTTAGTCATGTTGAAAAACCTACTTCCCATTTTTGAAAGGGAATTAAATGACAAAATATATCTCATAATATTAGAGTGATGATTAAATGATTTTCTCTAAGTATAATTCTTTCACATGTTATATATGAGGGTTTTTTTGCCATTGTTATTACCAAAAGAAGACTCTTTCCTTTTTTCAGACTACTCAGTTTTCTAAAACATGTCTGAGTACCAAATTCCATACTCCAAAACATATAATCTTATAGTCACATTTAGAATAATTTCAATCCCATCTCTCTAAAGTTACTGAACTATCTGTTGCTTAATTAATGAGTACAGCATCAGCTTCTCAGTGGGTCAACAATACCTATTGACATACTACATTTTGGTACCATATTGTAACAACTTTCCAATTACACACATCTGTACGTTCTTGGTAAGCTTTTCCAGAATAACAAGCTATGCCCATTTCATCACATTCATAACACCTAGTTAAATTGTTAGAAATAATTTTTCAAACATATTTTTACCTATCTGTCTATCTTGTCTCAAGTCATCCAGTGAGCAGAATAAATTCACAAACTTTGAGGTGGCTTAGAATATAAAACTAGTAATAATAACCTTTCAAAAAGAAGTTAAACATATCAGAATAACAAAGAAAAACTACCAAATCCAACTGATTTCAAAATTGATTCATATGTTGTCTTTACATTTTAAAATAATTACAGAAAAATCAAACCCTGAAGATCATAAAAGAAGTATCGCATACATTTTCTCATGTTCCCCCAAATGTAATATCTCATAAAATATTATTGCAATTATCAAAATCATGAAATTAAAACTAATAAAATATATAAATGAATGAGCAGACTTCCTTTACACTACCAGTTGTTGATTAAAGTTCTTTTTCAGGTAAAAATCCCATGTTACATTCAGTTTAATGCCTTCTTATTCTCCTATTTGCAAGAAGAGATTCCTCCTTCATGGCCTTCACATGACTGAATAATAAGAGATACGTGCTACATGCCCTTGGCTGGGAGTTTTCTTTTCTGTTTTTCATGAATAAATTAAGTTTGTAGAATTGGATAAAATACCCCATACATGTTGTTGTATCATTCTGTATGGATAATGTCAGGCAGTAGATTAGATTAATATTTTCAGGTGAATTTAATGTTAATCTTTTGATTAAAATACAATCTCACAGGATTCTTCACTATGGGACTTTTCATTGTAATTATTAAGTATTTTCTTGAAAGATCATTTAAGGCTATGAAATAAGCCTATTACTTATCATACTTTCAATCATTAATTTTAGCATCTATTGATAATTGTTTCCTTCAACATATTCATGTGTGGCTTTAACTAAATATTGATTTTATATTTCCATTTTCCTTTTTCAATGATTGACTTGGATTTTATAAGGAATAACTGTTTCTTCACATATATTTATTTATTATTTTTATTGGCACATTTTACTTGCATAATGATCACATTCATCATTGGGAATTTTTACCTGTACAGAATATACATTAGTTCTTTTTTCCCATTTCTCTTGCTTTCCTTCAATGCTTCTTACCCTCTCCATTTACAATAATTTTTTTCTATTGTTCTCCCTCCATTACTTTTTATTCCCATTCCTTTTCTTCCTCTCCCTCCCCTTGCTCTGTTCCCTTTTCCATTTGAACATTTTTTTCTTTAGCTATTCAATTATGTCTTCATTTGTAACAAATCCTGAACATTTATTTACTTATCTATGGTTATAATCCTTATCTGTGGTTATTATTTTTCAGCATTAAAAATAAAGATTTGACCTTTGGAAATTTATTTAAACTAGCTGCTGCACAATTTTAATATGTGCTCATTATGTATCGAGTATTCTATTGGTTATGAAAAGTTGGAATAGTTTCTATGCATTCTTTTATGAAATATACATTCCTAATATTAATATTATTTGCCATAAAAACCAAACTTTTTAAAATTCATGAATATTTTTGAACAAAGGATCTCAAAATAGGTGTTGATGATTTTCTGTAGGATTCACTGTGATTTCACCCTTTGATACCTACTGGCATGAATTTGAGTGTTTTCTTTCCTTCTTTTGATAAAGTTGGCTGAGGGTTTATCAATTTAATTTATCTTTCAAAGAATCAACTCTTGTATTCTTTGATTTTTTTATATTGTTTTCTTAATCTCAATTGCATTACTCTCTCCTTTAAACTTTATAATTTCTTCCCTGGTATAAGCTTTGGGCTTGATTTTTTTCTTTTTCTAGAAGTTTATGGTTCAGCATTAGGTTATTTGTTTGAGGTTGCTCTGTTTTCCTTATGTGAGGGTTCATTGCTATAACTTTAACCTTGTAAGACTGCTTTCATTGCATCCCATAAATCCCAGTATATTGTATAGGCATTGTTTCATTGTAAAAACTGTCTAGTTTCCTTTTAAATTTCATCTTAACCTGTTGGTTGTTCAGAAGGTTGTTATTTAATATTCATATTTTTATGAACTTTTTGACTTTTCTTTTGCCATTGATTTCCAATTTCATTGTACTATGGTCTGATAATATACACACACACACACACACACACACATATATATATATATATGTATATTTATATGTATATATGGCATGATTGCAATTCTGTTGCATTTACTTAAGTATGTTTTGTAAGCTAGTATGTGGTCTATTTTGGAGAACATCCCTTGTTCAGCTGAGAGGAATGTATATTCTGATGATGTGGGTTGAAATACTCAAAAGAAATTTACTATGTGCATTTCTTTACAGATTTGGTTCAGTATTGATATTCCTTTGTTGATTTTTTTTCTAGTTGATCTGTGCATTTGTTTTGTTGTTGTTGTTGTTGTTTTGTGGGGGTGGTACTGGGGATTGAACTCAGGTCCTTGCACTTGCAAGGCAGGTCACCGAACCACTGAGCTAAATCCCCAGCTGTGCACTTGTGACAGTAAGGTATTGAGGTCATTATTATCATCATTGTGTCACTGCTTATTTGATCTTTCATGTCTGTTAATACTTGTTTTATAAAGTTGAGTACACCAATATTTGGTGCATATATATTTATGATTGTTATCTCTTGTAATGTTCCCTTAACAAGTATGTAATGACCTTCTTTGTCTTATTGGCTTGAAATTCACTTTTTCTGCAAACAGAATAGTTACCTCTGCTATTTCCCAGTTTCCTGTCACAGAAAGTTTTGTTTTCCATCCTTCCACTTTCAGACTATGAATTTCTTTTTGACTTAAAGTTATTTCCTATATGCAGCAAATAGTTGGCTCTTGTTTCTTGATCCATTCTGCCAGTCTGTTTTTCTAAAATTACTATGGTTAAATTGAAACCATTTACATTGATCGATATATCTAATATAATT